>NW_004444152.1:1556220-1603479 GCF_000243295.1 Trichechus manatus latirostris
TGTTGTTGTCATTTACAGATTAACTGCTCTGATTCCCTGTTGTATTTCTTTTGGTTTTGGATAGTCCTTGAGAGTTCATTTCCTAGACTGGTATCTGGCTGGTACAATCCTGCATCCTAGATTCAGCCTGTGAGCTCAAGTTGTTTGTTCTCATATTGAAGGACTCCCTTTAATAATTCTTGGAAGTTTGGTTTGTTTTTTACATATTACCTTAATTTCTGTTTATCTGGACTGTCCTAATTTCACCACCACATTTGAACAAGAGTTTTGCAGGTTATATTATTCCTGACTGGCAATTTTTTTTTCAAGGTTTCATATATGTCATCCCATTGCCAACCGATCAGCTAGCATGGCCATGTAAATGTCAGATAAAGTAGACTATAGGGATAAAGCAGTTTATTATTTTTGTAATTAGTACACTTTTTGATTTTTAACCAGGCAATGTTCCATGTTATTGCTTGATTAATTAGAAATATCATCTGGCCAATAGGCATACACACCCAAATACACACACGCACAACACACACATTTATATATATTCAAATGTCTACGTGCGTGTGTACCACTGCTCTCTTGCAGTATGGTTGTTTCATATGTGCTTGGATTCTGTGTGATGAACAAACAATTGAACCTTGTGCAAAAACATCCAGTTAGGTGTTTCTGACAAGATGAGGAGATTTTGTCTTCCTTATCCAGGCAAAGCACAGCCTGGAGACACAGGAGTCACTGCTCATGAGGACAAAGGGGCTGACAGTTGGAAAACATGCAGCAGTTCGCACACCCGTGTTCACCAGCAACCAAATAGAATGATTACCAACAGCCATAAAAACTTGAAAGATGGAGGAGAGAGTGGAAAAAGATACAAAGGTGCTCACTAGGACAACGATGGTTTGGGTGGCTCTGGTCTCAGGGGAGGATCTGGGGGAGACGTTGTTCCTATGAATGTGCTGGACCCGCTGCTTGTGTCTGTACAGGACGAAAACCGCAGAGCTGCTGAACCAGAGCATGAGTCCCAAAGACACAATGTCAGCAAATGACAACAATGCTGCAAACAGTGGGAATGTGGTTTTGTCATGAAACACAGAAGAACAGTATCCGTAGTCGTTTCTGTTCGTGAAACTTTCATGGCGAAAATTGCTAGTCACATACATGGGAATAATGATATTTACCAGCATGTGCAGGATCCAGCAGAGGATATTGGAGAAGCCAATGTACTTGGGAGCTTTCTCCTTAACCTCTGCCCACCTGGAGTTCCTGGGACTGATGGTGATGGCCTGGAAGATACTCAAGAGACAGGTACTACCAATGGACACAGTCCTGCCCACTCTGTGAACATAGAAAAAAAAATTGCATTGAAAATCGTTGAAGAATTTTTTCCACCCAAAAGCTGCCATAGTTTGGGGGATTCCTCTAGCCAGAAGGACAATGGAGTCGGCTACAGTTAGGTGCAGGACAATCAAGTCTGTGGACCTTGATTTGTATCCAGTGAAGTAAAGGAAGATATACTAGAAGACAAGAGTTTCCCAGGACACCAACTGTAGTCTGTAATAAGAAAATCATTCCAAATGTCAAATCCCTGGAGGACATTCTCTCAGTTACCAGTAACTGATGTTTGTCTTCAGAGCCAGAGGATCCTACATGGGAGATGAGACATGGGCGACAGGTATTACATTCACTGAAATCCACTATTATCCAACCACTGTTAATTCCTAGTTGGAAATGTTGACTTACACCTCTTTCATTAAAAGGTTTCCAAGAGTTGAATGTATAACCTTTAAGAGCACTTGGAATGTATGCTATGAAGACCATGCATGTGGTAACTTCTTTATTCTTCACCAATCTATGAGGCAGGCACTACTATTACTGTAATTATAAAGAAAATGAGAACTTAAGCAATAAGTGGTTAAGTGATTTGTCTAAATTCACATGCTGGTTAGATACAGAGTGGGGATTTGAACCTGGCAGAGCTGCTTGAAAAGACAGTGCATTTATCCACCATGCCATACTAACCAAGTGTGAAGAAAGGCTTGGTGGTGGAGTGTCTCACCTCCTCTAACTACACTAGGAGGAGAATCACCATGAGCATCAGCTGAAGGCTGATTCCTATGAGGTGTAGTTCAGACATACTTCCTCTCCCCAACCTTTTTACCATTTCTGACACCAGGCATCCCTCTCACGGCACTCTCTACTTCTCTGCTGGGTTTGATCATTCTCGGAAATGACCACACAGAATCACAGACCATTTTTACATTCATGGACTTTACTAGGAAAGTAACAGGTGACCTACCACTCAGGGTCAGGATCAGGAAGCCTGTAGGCAAAGTCTCCCTTCTTCAGTGCAGGACAACTCTCTCAGCAACTCTTGGCCATGCAGGCCTCCTCTCAGCCCCTCAGGACGGTTCCTGTAGCTCGTTGGCCCTCAGCCCTCTGCCTGGCCTCTGCCTTGCTCAGACAAGTGTTATAAACCTCTTTTAGTTCTTCTGTTAAGTGCCTGGAGGCACCCTACTCTACCTGGAAGACTCTTGCCGGAAGACGCTCAGCTCTCTCGCTCTGTAGGCTGAATGCTCTCTCTAGCAGCCCTGCTGGCTAGGCCAGGAAGCCCAATGCAGCTGTATTACCTCAGTCTCCTCATTCAGTTGCTGTTATTTCTCTGCCCTTGGATGCTGTTGTGCTTGCTTCTGCTCCTAGCCAAATTCACTGTACAAATCTCTCTGTTTCCTTGTTGCAGTAGGTTGTAAGTGCAGGGACTCTGGTCCAAAAGAGGGGCCTCACTCCTGCTTCTTCTTCTTGGATGGTAGTGAGGTCCTTGCTAGCCTCTGGAATTGGCTCCCTTTAAACCTAGCAGGTTGGCAAAACTGACCAATACCCTAAAAGTGTTCCATACACCTTATTTGCATTAGCCACCTCCACAAGGTTTGATGTATCTTATTTGCAATAGAAACAGGCTCTCCAATCCTTTGGTGGGACAAAATCACCTAATTGCATAGTCATATGCAATCACTGCTGCAGTTGCAAGAGCATGGTGAGAAAGGCCATAAAAAATGATTCCTCACACCCCATCAAGCTAGTTAGCTGTGTTCTTCCAGTAATCCACCTCTGTATTTAGTTTGCCTTGGCACTTTGTCATTGTAATTTACACTGGTGATATTTTATAATGTTGGTTGTAACGAGTTTCCATTGTCGTGTAAAAATTTATTCAATAAGCCAATATCAGTTATGAATAAAGCTATAAAGATTTTCAAGAAATATAAATTCACTGACTATAGTAGAATACTCGAGGAACCCACCTCGTGAGCAGGTTGGATGACAACAAAATGTTGCATTTGTTTCTACGCCAGGAGCAAAATACAACGGCACCTATCACAGAAATTAGTGAACAACCTCCTATCATGCCTTAAACTATGAGACATGAAACACTAATAAGTGGTAAAATAGAGGACAGTAGAAACTAAATTGCTATTTTCATTTCATATACTCGTCAGTTAATGAATATATAAGTAAAAGTATTAGCAGTGAGATGAGATCTGTGAAGGTTATTGACATAAGATATATGTGGAAAAGGAAATCCGTAAGGCATACCATTCTGTGAATGTTAGAAATGGTTGATTTTTTGTTTGATATTAGAATACTTTTCAACCAGATATAATAGTACAAGATACATTTGAGCTGGACAGCTACTGTGTGGAACCCATTACTATCAGGTTATCTTTTCCTTAAATGCTGCTTCCTTAACTTCTAGAGGGAAAATACTCTCCCCATAATCAACAGACCATGGATGTTTCCAGGAGAGACACAGTGACTGTCTCCCATTAACGCACCATGGAGCCCTTGTGGCGAAGTGGTTAAGAGCTTGGCTGCTAACCAAAAGGTCAGTACTTTAATTCCACCAGCCACTCCTAGGCAACCCTATGGGGTATTCTACTCTGTCCTAAAGGGTAGCTATGAGTCTCAATCCACTCAACAGCAATTGGTATTAACGCTTCAAAGAACAGAATTACAGAAAACATTTCGATTCTACCAACAACCATTGAGATACACTATTTCTGCACAGGATTTGATGACTCATGTAGAATCGTCCTGCTCTGTATTACAAATATGGAGGTATTACAGGCACATCTTTAGTAATCCTGACAATGCTTATGTTTCCTGTACAGTAGGCTGAACAGCAAGTTGATTCAGAACTGCAGCCTTTGAGCATTTTCAAAATCTGGTTTCATGATCACTACAATTAAACACCAAAAAAACACTATTCTTCAGGATGACACTAGGTGCCATCAGGGATTTGGGTAGGGTCCGTGGCCCCATTTCTCAGTTCGCATTCAGATCAAGATCAGGACTCAGTCCTGCTTCCTCTGTGACACTGGACCATTTTCAAACCCAGAAGATCCCCTTTTTGCAATATGACCTTTTACTCAGACCCTGATACACCTCTTTCCCTTACAGACTCTGCCTCTCAGACAGAAATAAAAGACACTCACCCAACTCTTTCCTGCTGCCAAGAATGTGGGCTCAGTGTGACGGTCATGATATCCAGGGCAAGTGTCTGAGGGAGGCAGCCAGACGCTGAGGTTCTGGTATTTGATTCTGTGTCCTCTCCTCCCCATAGAACTGAAATTATCATTTCACCTTCAGTGGCATTGACAGTGCAGCTTGGGGAGCTGACATCTCTGGAAAATGTTGCCCCAGTTGCTAATTACCAAAACCAATTACAAGTTTCTAGTAAGTATCTCCAAAGAGACCACAGAAGCGTTCGGAGAGGCTCTTTCTTGTCCAGGATCCTGGAGATCGATAGGGGCTCCCATGAAGGAACAGGAAATACTGAAGTCTGAGATGTGAGGGACATGAGTCTGTCTGGATTTAAAAAAAAAAAAAAAAAAAAGCAAAAAGGAGATGAATCTTCTAATCCAACCTATACTACCACCCATCCTGGCCCACCTTGATCCTCCACTCTTCTCTGGGCCTCTCTATTTCCACCTCCATCATCTCATCCCATCTTAAATATCCTTTGGAATAACTAGTTATTCCAGGTATATTATTCTACTCATAACCAAACATCAGCTATGTCTATCTTCATCTCTTTAGAAAACTTGGTTTTGACCCCCATAATTTTTCCAAGGCCTTGGAAGTTTGAAGTTTTCTCAGGATTTTCTTCTAATTCCCAGGGTTTGACACTCTCAGGACCCCATTTTACACAATTTATACTTCCCTGCAAAATCTATCTGTGCCTCCTATCAGCCCCATCACAGAACTCAGTCTCCCCTCATTATCTCCTGGGGAATCCAGTTTAGGAAATAAAAAACCCTCAGTGAACTGTGTGGCCTTTGTTAAAGACACCATAAGATGACACATGCAAGAGATGGCAGGGCACCGTGGAAGAAAATAAACTCTTACAGTAATTGTTCTTCTCCCAAAGCCCCTTCTAGGCTGCTCTGCCCATCAGAACTCTCAGTTCTTCCCCCTCCCTCTATTCACGCAGTGCCCCCCACCCCGCCCGTAGTCACTCTCTGCTCTGTCCCTGGTCCCCTCCTGCCCCACATTTCACATTCTTTCCCATGTTTATACTGATCAGTTTGCTGTCCAAGTTTATGCCTCACCTGCACATCTAAACCCGTCCTAATCTGGAAAGTGAGTGAGCCTTCCAAGCCTTTCCTTTAGCATAATCCAAACAAGTAAGAGAATATATGTATATACATATATATCCTCTCCCCCCAAAAGAAAATCAAACTTATTGCTGTCTATTTGACTGTGACTCACGGCAACCCCATGGGGTTTTCTTGTCTGTGATGTCTACAGAAGCAGACCACCAGGCCTTTCTTCTGAGGTGCCACTGGATGGGTTTGAATCACCAACATATAGGCTAATAGTTGGGCAAAAACTGTTTGCATCCTCTTGGCATATATATATATATGGAGCTCTGGTGGCGAAGTGGTTCAGAGTTATGGCTATTAACCAAAAAGTCGGCAGTTCAAATCCACCAGGCACTCCTTGGAAACCCTAAGAGGAAGTTCTACTCTGTCCCATAGGGTCGCTATGAGTTGGACTTACCTGAAAGGCAATGGGTAATGGAGTGGCACAGTGGTTAAATCTCTCAGCTGCTAACTGAAAAGTCAGTGGTTCAAATCCACCAGCCGCTTCTCAGGAGAAAGATGTGGTAGTCTGCTTCCATAAAGATTTACAGCCTTGGAAACCCTATGGGACAGTTCTATTCTGTCCTATAGGGACATTATGAGTTGGAATTGACTTGACAGCAATGGATTTGGTTTGGTTTTATACAATATATATATTTCTATACACTATGTATGTCGCTCTGAGTTAGAATTGACTTGAAGGTAACAGGTTTTGGTACGGTTGTGTATGTATGTACACTATGTATATACGTACACACTATCATCTATCTAATTACCTATCTATAGGATCGCTATGAGTCAGAATCCACTTGACAACAATGAGTTTGGTTTTTGGTTTAGATAGGTAGATACACAGGCAGGTAGACAGGCAGGCAGACAGACAGACAGACAGATTAGATAGGTTAGATAGATAGATAGATAGATAGATTAGATTAGATAGATGATAGAATAGATTAATGATAGATAGATAAGACAGATGGTAGATAGATTAGATAGATGATAGATAGATAGATAGATAGATAGATAGATGATAGATAGATAGATAGATAGATAGATAGATAGATAGATAGATAGATAGATGATAGATAGATAGATAGATATGGAAACCCTGGTGTGTGTAGTGGTTAAGAGCTAAGACTGCTAACCAAAAAGTCGGCAGTTCTAATCCACCAGGCACTCCTTGGAAACTCTATGGGGCAGTTCTACTCTGTCCTATAGGGTCACTGTCTTAGTCATCCAGTGCTGCTGTAACAGAAATACCACAAGTGGATGGCTTTAACAAAGAGAAGTTTATTCGCTCACAGTCCAGTAGGCTAGAAGTCCAAATTCAGGTGCTGGCTCCAGGGGAAGGCTTTCTCTCTCTGTCAATTCTGGAGGAAGATCCTTGTGATGCATCAGTCTTCCCTTGGTCTGGGAGCATCTCAGCGTAAGAACCTCAAGTCCAGAGGACGTGCTCTGCTCCTGGCACTGCTTTCTTGGTGGTATGAGGTCCCCATGTCTCTCTGCTTGCTTCTGTCTTTTATATCTCAAAAGAGATTGGCTTAAGACACTATCTAATCTTGTAGACCTCATCAATATAATTGTTACTAATCCATCTTATTACATCATGGTGATAGGATGTACAACACTAGGGAAATCACTTCAGATTAGAAAATGGTAGACAATCATATAATACTTAGAATCATGAGCTAGTCAAGTTGACAGATATTTTGGGGGGACACAATTCAATCCATGAGAGTTGCTAAGAGTCGGAATCAACTTGATGGCAATTTTTTTTTACATGCACACACACAATACAGGTAACCCCCAACTTACAATAGTGTTCCATTCTAATGTCTCTGTCCTAAGCTGGTTCTGACCTAAGTCTAATATGTATCTCTTCTTCTTTTCAGTTTTCATTATTGCCACAGCCTGCTATACAGTGGTGTTTTGAAGATTAAATCATAACATTGAACATCTGTGAGTGAATATGTGAGAATTTTAACATCAGTAAATTAGCCCTGCCAGATGTTTTTAGTCTGGCTCCAGATCCTGACCCTTAACCACCACCCCCCTCTCTCTTCCACAGTAAGCAGCAGTGGTTGTTTCTAGAAGGACCACACTGACCTTTCCCCTCATAGGTGCCACTGTCCAACCCCTATCCGTGTTCCAGCTTGCTTGGGCTCATGGGCCAATACACCAGCCTCCATGGAGATCCCATCCGGACAGCGGGTCCTGACTCCCTGTCGGTGAAGCAGGAGGAATTGGCCAACGCTGAGGGCCTAGCACTGAACTCCCCTTTGTGCTGCTTTGACCACTTCCACCTTGTCAATGCATCTGGCCGGGGGGAGGCACTTGGCTTGCTGCGCACCCTGTGCTGCTCCTGGCTGCATCCCAAGGTGCACACCAAGGAGCAGATGCTAGAGCTGCTGGTGCTGGAGTTGTTCTTGTGTGCCCTGCCCTCTGGTGCCCAGGCCTGGGTGCGAGGCCATCAGCCCAGGAGTGAACATAAGGCCATGGCCCTGCTGGAAGAGCTGTGGGTGAGCATGGCGAGGGGAGGGGGAGGGCTGTGCACAGCAAGACTGAAGTCTCCCCTTGGCAGTTTCCCAGTCTACTCTCAAAGGGGGGAGAAAGCAATCCACGAGCAAGCGAGTATACTTGTGGTTGTTAGTTGCTGTCCAGTCTATTTCCCACTCATGGCAGCCTCACGTGTGGCAGAGAACTGTGCTGTATCCGGTTTTCAAAGGCTGTGAACCTTCAGAAGGAGGTCACCAGGCCTTTCTTCCAGAGCTCCTCTGGGTGGGTTCAACCTCCAATCTTTTTGTTAGTAGTTGAGTGCTTAAACATTTTTGTCACCCATGAACCTTTTGGGAGTGGATCCAGAAACAAAACCCATTGCCATGGAGTTGATTCTGACTCATAGGACCCTATAAGACAGAGTAGAACTGCCTCATAGGTTTTCCAAGGCTTTCATCTTTATGAAAGCAGACTGCCACATCATTCTTCTGTGGAGTGGCTGGTGGGTTTGGAATAGGTTGCATAAAATCAATTACCACCATTGCTGTATAATGATTCCCACCATTACTAGCCCCCACTTTTCCTCATATTTTTTCTTCTTTCTCTCTCCTCCTATTCCAGTAAGATTGACTAAACTTTCTCCTTGGAGGGTGGCAAAACAAATTGATAACCCTCAAGGACTGCCAGTAAAAGAATTAACTCACTGGCGATGTGACAGTCTTGACTAACAGCACCCAATAACCCTCAAGGATTGCCAGTAAGAGGTTAACACATCTGAGACTTGCCAGTCATGACTACCAAGAAGAGAAACAATAATCCTGTCCATATAAAACCTTCAGCCAGTCTCCAGTTCCAGGAGACAGGTCTTTTGGAGGAGCTTATTCACCTCTATCTCCTGTATATTGATATACAATAAAACCCTCTTGCTGCTCACCTCACCCTTGTCTCAGTATTGGCTTTGGAGGCAGGCAGCTCAGATCCATGTTTTGCGGTAACAAATTTGACACCCAATGTGGGGTGTCCAGCTGCTTGATACGATGTGGCCCCAGGGTGGGGCACGGGACTGATTGACCACTTTCCCAACAAGCAGCTGCAAGAGGTTTCATTTGCCTCTGGGGAGACTGTCGGCAGGACCGGGGCCAGCCATGGCACCACCAGTCCGCATCCACACCAGAAAGAGGTGGATGAAAAGGAAGCAAGACTGGCATAGGAGGGATCCCAAAGAGGTGAGTCTCCAGCTCCTCTCCCTGTTTCACTCAGGGCCAGGGCTGAAAGGACAGGCCCAAGGTTTCTGGAGCAGGACCTGAGCCCTTGGTTTTTGAGGTGAGTGGCTT
Organism: Trichechus manatus latirostris; assembly: GCF_000243295.1. NCBI lineage: Eukaryota > Metazoa > Chordata > Mammalia > Sirenia > Trichechidae > Trichechus > Trichechus manatus. Next base: position 1,565,678 of record NW_004444152.1, read on the forward strand.
CTCAGATGATTGAACCCTTGAATAAGATGGTGTAAAGGGACTTGTGGTGGCTCTGGAGTCTTGGTTTCAGATTTCAGGTTTCAGGATAAGGTGTATGAATGGAGTCGCTAAGATCACCTCTGTCATCCGAGAGGGTTGTCTGAAAGGTTGAAGCCACCAGAACTGCTTTGAGTGTAGGGCTGTCTGAGTGTGGCATTGAAAAATCCACTACGGTTTGTGTTTGCTTACTGTTTGTGTGTATGTGTGTCTGTCCTTGTGAAGCCTCAGAGAGCTCACACCATCTTCGTGGACATATCAGTCATCAGATTCGTGGATATTTCTGGTCTCTTTTTTTTAGGTGGGATGACTGGTTTCTTCGGTCAGAAGTTTGTCATGCTCAAGTCATTCTAGACGGATGCCTCTAGGGAGGTTGGGGGCCCAGAATAAGAATTTGAGGAATTTTGACCAAATTGAGCATAATTAGAAAGGAGGTGGATTTTCAGGTAGATCATATAATAAATCATCATTGTGCTCAGAAGAAAGGAGTTTGCCTATTAATATCCACCAAGGAGAAAGCACCTGCTGTGGGTGGGGGGGGGACCTCATCTATCCCTGCTGAATCCCCCTTGGGTTGTATTCTAGCAAACTGGAAAAGGTACAGTTATGAACCTATGACCAAGAAAAAATTGATATTTTTATGCAATAATGTTTGGCCCCAGTATCAATTAGGAGACGAGGAAAATTGGCCAGAACATGGGTCTATGGCTTACAATACAATTCTGCAGCTTGATTTGCTTTGTAGGAGAGAAAAGAAATGGGACAAGATCCCCTATGTCCAAGCTTTCATGTCCCTTTACCAGACTATAAACCCTTTTAACCAAGTTCTTTTTCAGGGAAAACCAAAGGCAAAGGTGCTCTGTGAATCCTCAACAAAGCACTCCCCTTTGGAAGTATTAGTCCGGGTACTTGCTTTGGCCTCCCTCCCCCATATGGGGAAGGCACAGTCACAGCCGAGAGGTCAGGAAGGAGAGAGATGCAGCCTGATTCTAGTACAGAGGGAGTGGAGGAGGCTGGCAGAGAGATAAAGCTGGAAAGTGAGAATTCAACTGCTTCAAGTATGATCTCCTCTTCCCACACCCATCAGGGTACTGTTTTTGGTGAGGGCGCTGCCAGGGCTCTGGCAAGGCAATTTCCTCTAAGAGAAGTTCCAGCTGGAGAAGGAATGATGTTAGGGCACACTCCTTTCTCTACCTCTGACTTGTGTAACTGGAAGCATCACAATCTTCCTTATTGGAGTGACCCAGAATTGTTCTTTTCATTTTCTCCACCCATTACCCTACATGGGCAGACATCCAGCCTCTCTTGACCATACTGCTAACTTCAGAGGAGCATCATATGGTATTAGAACAGGCTTGTAAAGAGGCTGACAAGCTCCACAACCAAGATCCCTCAAACTGGCCTCCAGGGGAAGAGGCCATCACTAGAGAGACCCAGGGTAGGATCTGAACTGGGAGAATGGGAAAAATAGACTACAATTGTATAGGGATTGCTTACCTGCTGGCTTGTGGAACAAGACTCCCAAACCTAAGAGTCTACAGAAGATTAGGGAAGTTATTCAGGGAGAGATAGAGAACCCCTCCACCTTCTTAGAAAGAGTGACAGACGTGTTCCATCAATACACTGATATAAATCCTGAAGACCCTAATAACTCCCAGCTCTTGAATATGACCATGGTCTCCCAGAGTGTCCCTGATATTTGGAAAAAGTTGCAGAAGTTAGACGGTGGCCTGGGAATGCCTATAAGACAACTGCTGGAAATCGCCTTTAAGGTCTTTAATAATAGAGACCAAGTGATGAGCAAAAAGAAAAACAAAAAATGAAACAAAATGTGGCTTTGCTGGCCTCTGCCATAGCCCCTTCAAGCCAAGAGGAAAGGCCAGGAGCCAGGAAGAGGATAGATCCAGGATGTAGGACAAGACCACCTTTGGGTCCAGAACAGTGCACGTATTGTAAAAAACACGGACACTGGAAATGGGAATTCCCCAAGGCCAGAGAAAAACGACCTCTACCCACCACCCTCCAAGTCCATCAGGAGGGGCCCTCGTATGGAGACAATTCAGAATGACAGGGACCAGGGCTGGAGACCTCGCTGGCTATCTCCCACCATGAGCCTCAGGTGACCCTAAGGGTGGGAGGAAGTCCCATTGGTTTTATTTTAGACACAGGATAGATAAGGGTCTCAGGGAAGCTGTCCACCTGCCCTTTTCTCCAGACGGTAAATTGTGAAATTGGGAAAAAATGGTTATGAGTTCCTCTGTATGCCTGAATGTCTGGCTTCTCTTTTAGGGGGGGACCGCTTCTTGAAACTTGGGGCCCAAATCTCTTTTAAACTGCCCCAATGTTAATACAAATCCGGCCTGAAAGGGCATGGGCTCTGCAGGTGGCACTGTTGCAAGAGGAAACAGCGACACCTAGTGGCATTCCTTTTCATACGCAACAAGCGGTAAATCCAGAGGTCTGGACATCAGAGAGTCCTGGGAGAGCTAAATCAGCCACCCCGGTTAAAACAATCTTAAAACCTAGAGCACCTGTCATAAATCAGAGACAATGTCCCCTCTGCAAAGAGGCTTTGGAAGAGATTGCACCACTAGTGCGTCGATGCATAGAAATTGGACTTTAAAATTTCACCAGGCCCCATACAACATCCCTATTCTGCAGGAACAAAGGAGTACCGGTTTGTTCAAGACTTAAGGAAAATCAACCGAATAGTAGAGGATAGCCGTCCGCTTGTGCCCAACCCATATACTCTCTTGGTTACTATACCCGGTGAGTGTGCTTGGTTTTCAGTGCTGGATTTAAAAGATGCTTTCTTTTGCATTCCTTTACACCTTGAGTCTCAGCTTCTGTTTGCCTTTGAATGGACTGATATTAAGACTGAGACTAAGAGACATCTCACATGGCAGGTTCAGGTCCAGAGATTTAAGAACTCCCCCACCATTTGGGGGGAACTTCTAGCCAAAGACTTGAGGGCATTGAGGCTAGAAAGAGGTCTTGTCTTGCAATATGTGGATGATATTTTGAATACAAATGAGACTAAAGAAGACTCCGACCAAAACAACAAATGGGAAAATATCAGGCAATCTTGTTAGATAACCCAAACATAGTCTTAAAGGCTGTCTCTTCCTTCAAACCTGCCACACTGCTACCTATTTCAGATGACGCTCCTGTACATGACTGCCCAGAAATAATTGAAGAAATTTATTCTAGTAGACCAGATCTTTCAGATGTCCCTTTGACTGACCCAGAGATAGAAATGTATACAGATGCCAGTAGTTTCTTGTATGAGGGACGCTGCAGGGCAGGATATGCAGTGGTAACATGAACTGAAATTATAGAGGCAGCTCCACTTCCTGTTGGGACTTCGGCTCAGACAGGCCCTGCCACTAGGGGCAGGGAGACGCATAACTGTGTATACTGATAGTAAATATGCCCATCTGGTCCTTTACTCACATGGCTCCTTGTGGAAAGAGAGAGGACTTCTGACATCTGCCAACAAAGAAATAGAACACGTACCAGAAATCTTGGAACTTCTGAAGGCAGTTAATGACCCTCTTCAGGTAGTGGTGGTATATTGTCCAGACACCAAAGGTGACACTCTCTGGAGGCAACAGGACACTGGAAGGTGGATGCAGAGGCAAAGAGGGCTGCAATGCGAGAAGATGGGATGGGAACAGAGATGGCCTTAATCCCCCATCTGGACCCTGCAAACCTTCCCACTCCCATCTACACCACTCAGGACCTGGAGAGGGCAAAGAATGGGGATATCATCTCACTTCTCATTCTAGATGGTTGTTGAACTATGAAGGGAAATTGTTGTTACTGGAAGCTCAAGTATAAAGTATAGTAGCAACTCTACATGAAGGGACTCACTATAGAAGAGTTGCCAGTCTTGAGTGGATCCAACAGGTGATCACTGGGCCAAATCTTTTAAGAAACATCCTGGATGTTACAAAGAGGTGTTACCTATGTACAAGACACAATCCAAAGACTATGCCCCACCCAACCGAATTGGGAATCCAACACTGAGGGACAAACATGGGAGAAGTCTGGCAAGTGGATTTCACGGTAATGCCTGGGCATCCTGGAACTTCAGATAACTGTTGGTCTTCTTGGACACCTACTCAGGGTGGGTAGAGCCTTCCCCTTGTTGAACCGAACAAGCCCAGGAAGTAACCAAGGCACTGCTCGAGGAAATCATACCTCATTTCAGTCTACCAATCTCAGTCCAAAGTGATAATGGGGGAGCTTTTATTGCAACAATTACACAAGAAGTCAGTAAGGCTGTAGATATAAATTGGAAGTTACACTCAGCTTGGAAACCACAATCAACTGGAAAAACTGAGAAAATGAATCATACCTTGAAGAAGACCTTGGCGAAACTTTGCCAGGAAACAAACTCCACTTGGATACAAGTTCTGCCTATTGCCTTGCTCAGAAACCGGGTAGCCCCTCCAAGCGGGCTTAATTAAGCCCTTATGAATTGATATATGGGAGGCCATTCCTGAAAAAGTTGACTTTCTCCACCTCGGTAATGACCTAGGTGGAGAAAAGAGACTAGGTCCATTCCCTGGGAACCATTATAAACACTGTTAATCAATATGCTTCTTCATATTTTTCTTTTCCTTCTGACACTCAACTTCATAGTTTTCAATCTGGAGATCGGGTCCTGTTGAAAACCTAGAGAAACCAATACCTGGAGGATCAATTGGCTCCTAGGTGGGAAGGACCTTTCCAAGTTCTTCTGACCACCCACGAGTCTCTAAAATTGACAGGAGTGGCCGCCTGGGTGCATCACTCAAGAGTAAAAGCACAAAATAGGAATAGAAGCGAAAATCCTCAACATAATTAAAGGCATTTATAAAAAGCTAACAGCCAACATCATCCTAAATGGAGAGAGTTTGAAACCATTTACTTTGAGAAAGGGAACTAGACAAGGAAGCCATTTATCACCACTCTTATTCAACATTGTGCTGGAGGTGCTAGCCAGAGTAATTAGGCTGGAAAAAAAATAAAGGGCTTCCAAATTCGTAGTAAAATTATCTCTATTTGCAGATGATATGAACTTATACACAGAAAACCCCAAAGAATACACAAGAAAACTACCAGAACTAATAGAAGATTTCAAGAAAGTATCAGGATACAAGATAAACACACAAAAATCAGTTGGATTCCTCTACACCAATAAAGAGAACGTCCAAGAGGAAATCACCAAATCAGTACCATTTACAATAGCCCCCAAGAAGATAAAATACTTAGGAATCAATCTAACCAGAGACGTAAAAGACCAATACAATGAAAACTACAAGAAACCAAAAGAGACCTGCATAAGTGGAAAAACATACCTTGCTCATGGATAGGTAGATTCAACATTGTCAAAATGTCAATTCTACCCAAAGCGATCTACAGATACAATGCAATCCCGATCCAAACTTCAATGGCATTTTTTAAGATGGAGAAACAAATTACCAACTTCATACGGAAAGGGAAGAAGCCCTGGATAAGTAAAGCATTACTGAAGAAGAACAAAGTGGGAGGCCTCACACTACCTGATTTTAGAATCTATTATACCTCCACGGTAGTCTAAACAGCCTGGTACTGGTACAACAACAGATACATAGACCGATTGAACAGAATTGAGAATCAAGACATAAATTCATCCACCTATGAGCAGCTGACATTTGACAAAGGGCCAAAGTCCATTAATTGGGGAAAAGACAGTCTCTTTAACAAATGGTGCTGGTATAACTGGATATCCATCTGCAAAAAACTGAAACAAGACCAGTACCTCACACCATACACAAAAACTAACGCAAAATGGATCAAAGACCTAAATATAAAATTGAAAACTGTAAAGATTATGGAAGAAAAAGTAGGGACAAAGCTAGGAGCGCTAATACATGGCATAAACACAATACGAACCATAAGTAACAATGCACAAACACCAGAAAAGAAACTAGATAACACTTATGCTCATCAAAAGACTTCACCAAGAGTCAAAAGACAACCTACAGGATGGGGAAAAAAATTTGTCTATGACAAATCCGATCAGTGTCTAATCTCTAAAATCTTCAAGATACTGCAAAACCTCAACAACAAAAAGACAAATAACCCAATTAAAACATGGGCAAAGGATATGAACAGGCATTTCACCAAAGAAGACATTCAGGTGACTAACAGACACATGAATAAATGCTCATGATCATTAGCCATTAGAGAAATGCAAATCAAAACTAGAGTGAGATGCCATCTCACCCCAACAAGGTTAGCAGTAATCCAAAAAACACAAAATAATAACTGCTGGAGAGGTTGTGGAGAGACCGGAACACTTATACACTGTTGGTGGGAATGTAAAATGGTACAACCACTTTGGAAATCGATTTGGTGTTTCCTTAAAAAGCTAGAAATAGAAGTACCATATGATCCAGCAGCCACACTCCTTGGAATATATTCTAGAGAAATAAGAGCCATCCCGCAAATAGATATATGCACACCCATGTTCATTGCAGCAATGTTCACAATAGCAAAAAAATGAAAACAAACTAGGTGCCCATCAACAGACGAATGGATAAACAAATTATGCTATGTTCACACAATGGAATACTACACAATGATAAAGAACAGCTATGAATCTGTGGAACATAACATGGAGGAATCTAGAAGGCATTACGCGGAGTGAAGTTAGTTGCAAAAGGACAAATATTGTACAAGACCACTATTATAAGAACTCAAGAAAAGGTTTAAACACAGAAGAAAACACTCTTTGATGGTTACAAGGGCGGGGAGGGAAGGAGAGGGTTATTCATTAACTAGATACTAGACAATAATTATTTTAGTTGAAGGATAGGACAGCACACACTACAGAGGAAGTCAGCACAACTGGTCTAAACCAAAGCTAAAAAGGTTCCTGAATACAACCAAACACTTCGAGGGACACAGTAGCAGGGGCAGGAGTCTGGGGACCATGCTTTCAGAGGACATCTAGGTCAATTGGCATAACAAAGTTTATTAAGAAAATGTTTTGCATCCTACTTTGTTGAGTGGCTTCTGGGGTCTTAAAAGCTAGTGAGCAACCATCTAAGATACCTAAATTTGTCCCAATCCACCTGGAGTAAAGGAGAATAAAGAACACCAAAGACAGAAGGAAAGTATTAGGCCAAGAGACAGAAAGGGCCACATAAACCAGAGACTGCATCAGCCTGAGACCAGAAGAACTAGATGGTGCCTGGCTACCACCAATGACCAGCCTGACAGGGAACACAACAGAGTCCCTGATGGAGCAGGACAAAAGTGGGGTGCAGAACTCAAATTGCAGTAAAAAGACCAGACTTAATGGTCTGACTGAGACTGGAGGAACCCCAGAAAGCACGGCCCCAGACTCTCTGTCAACTCAGAACTAACCATTTGCGAGGCCAACTCTTCAGACAAAGATTAGACCGGACTATGGGACATAAAATGATACTCGTGAAGAGTGTGCTTCTTACCTCAAGTAGATACATGAGACTAAATGGGCAGCTTCTGTGCGGAGGTGAGATGAGAAGGCAGAGAGGGTTTCTCACCCCAGTGATGCCCCTAACCAGCAGGAAGTAGCCAGGAAAGAAGTGATGCCCTGTTTCCCAAGATTGAGAAACTTCCAAAAAAGGGGGGATTGGAACAGGCTGTATAAGCTCAATTATCACCATTGCCGCATAATTGAATCCCACCATTACTAGCCCCCACTTTTCCTCATGATATTTTTTTCTTCTTTCTCCCTCCTCCTATTCTGTTTTAGCTGTGTTGTATTGCTTGAAAACTATATCCAATTGAACACAGTCAAACAAACAGCACCTGCGATCGTCTTTTATTTTTTACACCTTATTATTAGCAATAGGTACTACATATAGTGTGGCAGGGCGTATCATGCTCAGGTGTTCACTGGCAGATGTTCAATGTTATGATTTACTGTTCAAAACACCGATGTACAGCAGGCTATGAAAACTAAAAAAAAAAAAAGAAGCATTCAACTTAGGTCAGAACCAACTGACTATAGAGTCGTTGAAATGGAACCCCATTGTAAATCGGGGACTACCAGTACTTGTACAGGCACAGATGATTTCTTCTGGATTCCACAAGCCATTAGTAGCTTCGATTGCCTCTTGGAAAGGGCATTCCTACAAGGAGAAAGGGCAGCTTTTCACTGCCTATATTTTTGTACTTAATGAATTTTAAAAAATCTTCTTATGGAAGTATAATGTATGTCTAGAAAAGGGCACATATTCTAAGTGTACAGCTGGATGAATTTTCACAAACTGAATACACCTGTGAAACCAGCACCCAGATTCACACTGGGAGCATGACCTGCAGCCCACCAGAGTCTCCCCTGTGCTCCCTCCACTCACTCTGTCCGCAAGGGGGAGACTGCCAATGGCACAGATTAGTTCTGCCTGTGTTCATATAAATGGAATCATGCTCCATGTGTGTCTGGCTTCTTTTACTCAACTTTATGTCTGTGAGATTTGTCCATGCTGCTGTGTGTAATTGCAGTTTATTCATTCTCATTGCTGTGTAGTATTCTGGAATCTGGACATACGATCATTTATTTATCTAGTCTACCATTGATAGACATTGGGGTGTTTCCAATTTGGGACAATTACAAATAGTGCTGCTGGGAACATTCTGGTACTGGCCCTTTGGTGGATGCATGTTTGCATTTTTGTTGGGTCGATAGGAGTGGAGGTGTGGGGTCATAGCGTATGGACATGTTCAGCTTCCTTCTTGAGGCTCCAGGGGAGAATCTGTTTCTTGCCTTTTTCAGCTGCTAGAGGCTGCCTGCGTTCCTCCGCTCCTGGCTGCATCACTCTGACTTCTGCTTCCATTGCTGCGTCTTCCCTGACTCTGGCTCTCCTGCTTCCTCTTATAAGGACCCTTACGATCACATTGAGCCCACCCAGACAACCCAGGATAATCTCTCCGTCTCAAAATCCTTAACTTTATCATGTCTGTAAAGTTCCTTTTGCCATGTAAGGTAAAATAGTCACAGGTTCCAAGGTTTAGGACTTGGACATATTTGGGGGCCCATTATCTGGCCCACCACATTGAAGCACATAGCTTTAGTATCTGCAGAAAGACTTGGGAAAACCTCTGGGCCACAGACCAGGACCGGCACTGGCTCTGGTGGGTGTGAGTGGGCCGTCAGGTTCTGGACAAGAACACAGAAACCAGAACAGGAACTTGTCCCTCCGGCTCAGCCAGACTACCTGTACCCATTTGGCCCCTGAGGAAGTGGGATGGCAGGTCTTCCCCTATTGGTTACTGAGATTTCCTTTCCGAATATTAATTCAGATACTAATGACTCTGAGCTCTTATTCTACGCCAGGTGAGATTCTAAGAGTTTCATGAGGATGAATTCACACTAACAACAACAACGCTACAAGATATGTACTATTATTATCGCCACTGTACAGATGAAGAAACTAAGGCACAGAGAGGTTAAGGAACTTGCCCAAGGTCACACAGGTAGGAAGTGGTGGTGCTGGGAATGGAGCCCTTGACCTTAAAGGGCGACACTACTCTGAATTGAGACCGGCATCATTACACTGCTCTCCCACCCCAGGCCCAGGCTCTCCATTTTCCAAGCACACAACCCTTGTCCAGTGATTTTTTTTTTAATTATTATTTTATTGTGGTAAAATATATACAAGTAGTCCAAAACATTTGCCATTTCAGTCAATTTTTACGTATACAATTCAGTGACATTATATTACATTCACCACGTTATGCAACCAACACCACTATCCCTTTCCCAAAGGGCAATGACATCTGTGGCTTTTTATTCCCAGAGAACTGGGCCCAGGAAACCTGAAGGGTAGAAAGAGCCACCTTGTTGTGAGAGAAGGAATCTGAGCACCGGGGCCCAGTTCTCCCTCACTCCATCAGGCCAGTCCTGCATTCTCGTGTTCCTTATATCTCGAAAGTACTGACATACTAGTCATTTATTCTTTTCTTTCTACTTAAATTTTTTTTATTGTACTTTAGGTTAAAGTTTACAGCTCAAGTTAATCTCTCATACAAAATTTTATACACATATTGTCTTGTGACACTAGTTGCATTCCCTTCAATGTGACAGCACACTCCCGCTTTCCATCCCGAGTTTCTCGTGTCCATCCAACCAGCTTCTGTCCTTTCCTGCCTACTCATCCTGCCTCTGGACAGGAGCCACCCATTTGGTCTCGTGTATCTTCTTGAACTAAGAAGCACACTCTTCATGAGTATTATTTTATGTTTTATAGTCCATTCTAATCTTTGTCTGAAGAGTGGTCTTTGGGAATGGCTTTAGTTCTGGGTTCTACTTAAATTTTTTTGACTTTTTTATTGCAGTATAACTTACAGCACAAAACTGAAATGTACTGCTCATTGAAATTTTATATATGTATACATCCATGTAACCACCTAGATCAAAATATAGAACATCCCATCATTCCAGAAAGTTTCCTCGTGCCCCCCGCCACGCCAGTCAATACCATCCCAGAGGTAACTACTTTCTGATTTTCATCACCATAGATTAGATTTGCCTGTTCCTGATATTTGCACAAAAGGAGTCATACAATTATATACTCTTTTATGTCTGGCTTTTTTCACTCAACATTAAGTCATGCGATTAAACCATGTTGCTGTATGTAGCAGTATTGTTATTTTTTAATTGCTGCATAACATTCCATTTATGAATATACCACCACTTATTTACCCAAGTCTACTTACCCAGTTTGTCTTACTGTGGTGGCTTGCTATGATGCTGGAAGCTATGCCACCAATATTTCCAATACCAGGAGGATCACCCATGGTGGATAGGTTTCGGTGGAGCTTCCAGACTACAGACTAGGAAGAAAGGCCTGGTGATTTACTCCTGAAAATTAGTCAGTGAAAACCTAATGGATCACAACAGAACATTGTTTAACTCACTTGCTTTGGACACATCATCAGGGGGGATTAATCACTAGAGAAGGACATCATGATTGGTGAAGTCGAGGACCAGAGAGGGTGAAGGAGACCCTCAGTGAGATGGATTGGTATAATAACTGTAACAATGGACTCTAACATGCCAACAATTATAAGGATAACACAGGATATGGCAGCATTTCATTCTGTTGTATATAGGGTTGCCATGAGTCAGAGTCAATTCAGTAGCATCTATCTATCTATTTAGAATTGACATCGGTGAGGGAGCATTGAAAGACTCTTCATGCAAGGTGGATGACAGCCATTGTTGTGGTTGTGAGGTGGCCTTCTCTATGTCTTTTTATGAATATCTGTGTCCTTTACAGAATATTGTTTATGTGCCATTGGCAGCACCATGATCTGGTTGCCAACAGGGCCAATTTTCATTTCCTCAAGATATGTTAACTCCCCGGTGGCACAGTGATTGAGAGCTCAGCTGCTAAACAAAAGGTTAGCAGTTCAAATCCACCAGCTGCTCCTTGGAAACCCTATGTGAGAGTTCTACCTTGCCCTATAGGATTGCTATGAGTCAGAATCCACTCGATGGCAATGGGTATCATGCTCTGAGAGCCACACGAAGACTACCACATTTGTCAGATGAGCAAACCAGGTCACAGAAAGGTTGTGTAATTTCTCCTCCACAAGTAGTGGAGCCGGGATTTGAAGTTGGGCAGTCTGGCTAGAGAGTCTGAGCTTCAACAGCTATACTACATATACCACGGGTTAACAGGGAATCCTGAATTTGGCTCATTGATTTCTGACCCATTTGGAATCCCTTAGTCCAGCCTTTGAAGTTGTCACGGATTTTATTTTACTCGGATCCAGGATCAACCCTCATGGAAGCAGCAGGCAAGAAATCAAATGATGCATTGCATTGGGTAAATCTGCTGCAAAAGACCTCTTTAAAGTGTTAAAAAGCAAAGATGTCACTTTAAGGACTAAGATGCGCCTAACCTAAGCCATGATATTTTCAATCACCTTATATGCATGTGACAGCTGGACAATGAATAAGGAAGACCAAAGAAGAATTGATGCCTTTGAATTATGGTGTTGACAACGAACATTGAATATACCACGAACTGCCAGAAGAACTAACAAGTCTGTCTTAGAAGAAGTACAACCAGAATGCTCATTAGAAGCAAGGACGGCAAGACTTCATCTCACATACTTTGGAGATGTTATCAAGAGGGACCAGTCCCTGGAGAAGGACATCATGCTTGGTCAGGTGGAGGGTCAACAAAAACGAGGAAGACCCTCAACGAGATGGATTGACACAGTGGCTGCAACAATAGACTCAAGCATAATAACAATCGTAAGGATGACAGTGTTTCATTCTGTTGTACATAGGGTTGCTATGAGTCAGAATCGACCCAGCAGCACCTAACAACAAGTCTAGCCTTCTGGCCCCTGACTCACTCCAGGGATATCCCTTTGTTATGGATTGAATTGTGTTCCCCAAAAAATTGTGCTGGAATCCTAACCTCTACACCTGTGAATGTAAGCTAATTTAGTCTAATGTAGTCACCTTCTATAATGCATTCTAATGTAATATAACCAATCCACCAACGTCATATCAGCGTAGGGTGGATCCAAAACCTGATCACTTCTGAGTTATATAAAGAGCAGCATAGACACAAAAACACACAAGCACAAACAGGGGAAGACAGAGGCCATGTAAGGATCATCTGTAAGCCAAGGAACAAAGGAATACCCGGGGCTACTGAAAAGGAAGGAATCAACATGGCTGAGACCCTGATTGGGAGTTCTAGCCTCCAGAACCATGAGAGAATAAATTTCTATTATTTAAAGCCACCTATTTGTGGTATTCATGTTACAGTAGCAATAGGTAACTAAGATACCCTTCAGTCTCAAATCTTAACTCCCTCCCAGCAACTGTCAACCTCCTTTGGAAGTAAAGGCTGCCTCGGAAATGAAGACAAGACAGAAGAAATGATCAAATGGCACTCAGATGCTCCTAGAGTGCTATTCAGCCCTCAGTACTTCATCTACAATGCAAACTTCTCTAGCAGGCCAAGATTCAATTATGATGCCTTCTCTCGAAGATGCCAGAAGCCAACTGTGGGGCCAGGACATAAAGGGGCAGGGCAAGTGCTAGCCAAAGAGATGGGGAGAGAGGAGGGACCAGAGACAAGAGATTGGAGCCTCAAAGCAGCTCCCAGCCACCCTCTCTGCCCACCAATTCCCTCCAACCCACTAGTCCTGCATTGGCAATTATGGTTAAGAACCAGGACCCTGCCCAGCCCCTCTAGTTAGTCAGTATCCAGAAAAATCACATGATGTTATAGTGGATACACACAGATTGAGGGAGGTGAGTGCTGGAGGCCTGAGTCCTGAAAAGAAGGAGAGGTGGCTCAGACTCCTGGATCCTAAGGGACAAAGGGTCTGGGAGCCAGGACTTCTGGGTCTGAAGAAGGAGGATTCTGGAGATAGGGACCCATAAGTTCCTGAGCCATGAAGGGAATGGGGGGCCAGACATCAGGCACCCAGTATTTGAGGTGAATTTCCCATCTTTTCTCTAATTTTGCTCCTGGAGGTGGGATCAAAGTCATGTTGTGGTTGTTAGGTGCTGTCGAGTCGGTTCTGATTCACAGCGACCCTCTGTACAACAGAATGAAACACTGCCCGGTCCTGCACCATCCTCACAATCATTGTCTGTTTGAGTCCATTGTTGCAGCCACTGTGCCAATTATCTCGTGGAGGGTCTTCCTCTTTCTCACTGACCCTCTAATCAAAATCATAATCAACTTTAAAGACTGCCTGCCCCATTAGTCTGCTCCTTGTTAAACTGCACCAATCAAGACAGTCCCTTCAATTATTCTGAGAACTGCCAAAGTTTCTGGAATCTTGCCAGCCAGACTCGCTACCGCTGACACTACCAGCATAACAGAGACCTCTTTATCTCAGATTATTTGGTTTTTAAAAATATTGTTGCAGACCTCTTAAAAGAACATAATATTCTTCCAAAAGTAATCTACCTAAGTTGCTATCTCTTAGTATTTGTATTAATTGTCCCTAGTTTTTTAGCCATTTGAAAGTTCATAATATATTTTTACATAAAGTTAAGAGCTGTTACTGTCACCCTTCTCCTCATGGCGTTTTCTCTATTAAAAATAAATGTGCAAGAGAAATAAAAAAACAAAAAAAATTCAACTGTCGAACACTATTTGAAATAATATAGATGACTCTATTATAAGATGTTGTTGTAGTCGTTAGCTGCCATTGAGTCAGCCCTTAATTCATGGCATATTCATGTGTTACAGAGCAGAACTGCTCCACAGGGTTTTCTGCGCTGTAGACTTCACAGAGGCAGTTCACTAGGCCTTTCTTCCCCGGAGCTGCTGGGTGGGTTCAGACAGCCAACCTTTCAGTTAGCAGCCAACCACAAACCTCTTGTGCCACCCAGGTTCCCATTATAAGATACTTGTTGTCAATTTATACCCTGTAAAGCCAGTTTAGAATATAATATCTTAGGTAATCTAAAATGTATTAAATTAAATAGCATTCATTTTTAGTTATTTGAAAACTTTTGCTTCTATTACAACTGTCAAATGAAAAGAATAACAATAAAATATTTGTATTGTCGCTTCTTAAAAGGAATAATATTCTTTTGTTGCTTAACTCACAGAAAGAATACCGATTCTGAAAGGACAACTGGAAAGGTTACATGTAACTTTTAGCCATGAACAACAAATCTGAACGACACGTCTTGTCTATGGTACTGACACAGACATGCTGTTTAGATGTAATGGCAACCTGTATTACTGCTCATAAATACATCCGGGGTGCTGGAAGTGAGCTGAAGTGAACATCCATATTTTCAGCCTTCCAGGAGACCATGGAAGAGGCTGGTGCAATGACATGACCAGAGGATGAGGCCTGGGCTGAGGAAGGGGCCACTACAAGTGAAGACTAAGGAGGCCATGTTGGCTCCCAACAGCTGAAGCCACTGGGTGGGTGCTGGGGCAGGTGCCAGCCTGAGAACACAAGACACTATTTGGGTAGGAAGGTAAGTTTAACGGGTGAGCGCTAGAGGTTTGACCTCCTTATGTAGCTGAAAAAGCGGAAACCCCCATAGTCCAAAGAAAGAAAAAGGTGAAGCCAGGTCATCTGGGGTGCGCTGCCTGCTCTGCATTGCATGCCCGGGGCTGCAAAGAGAAACGCACTCTGCGGCCAGCTTCCCAATCCGGCAAGTCCCCGTTTCGCGCATGCGTGCTTCTCGATGTTGCCAGGAGTAGACTTCTCTGGGCCAATGGGGTCTGGCATTCCAGGCTCATCCAATGAACTCATTCGATGCCTTCACGTCGACCAATGGGGCTTCGAGGGACCTGTGAAGCCGAGTCTGGCCCCGCCTTTCGTGCCTCTGCGAGATTTTAAGAGAGGACAGGGTTACGCGAGAGGGCGCCCGTGGCTGCACCTTCAGGACCGTGAGATTCTGCTAGTCAGGTCAGAAGCCTGAAGGAATGTTGGTCTCTTAAAGAGAAAGAGCCCCAGGGGACAAAACTCAGACTCCTGGGTCTGAGGGAGGAGAGGCCTGCGGGCTGGGACTCCTGGGTCTGAGGGAGGAGAGGCCTGCGGGCTGGGACTCCTGGGTCTGAGGGAGGAGGGGGCTGGGGGCCGGGACTCTTGGGTCTGAGGGAGGAGGGAGCTGGGAGCCCGGACTCCTGGGTCTGAGGGAGGAAAGGGCTGAGGGCCCAGAATCATGCGTCTTTTAGAAAAAGGGGAAAAGGTGGCTGAGACACAAATCCCCGGATCCCTAGGTAGGACAGGGCTGGGGTCTCAGAATGCTGGGTTCCGATGGAGGTAGGAACTGTGATCTGAGATACCAAGGTCTTGAGGGAGAATAGGCTTGAACCTGGACTCCTGAGTCTCAGGGAGAAGGGACCTTGGGCCCAGACTCCTGGATCCTGAGGTTGGAGGGTAGTGAGTTGAGGAACTCCTTGGTCCTGATGGAATAGGTGGCTGGGTGCCCAGGCTCCTGGGTCTGAGAATTACAATATGGAAACTGAGATACAATAAATTTGTTAATTTGCTCAAAGTCACAAGATAGTTAGGAATACACTTACCTGAGAGGTCACAGTCTTATATACAATAAAACTAAAACCAAACCACTTGCCATTGAATTGACTCTGACTTATGGCGCTTCCATGTGCTTCAGGGTAGAACTGTGCTCCATAACGCTTTCAATGGCTGATTTTTTGGAAATAGATCGCCAGGCCTTTCCTCCAAAGTGTCTCTGGGCGGACTCAATCATCAGCCTTTTGATTAGCAGCCGAGCACAGTAACCATTTCTACCCAGGGACTTCAAAGACCATAAACTCTACCCTAAAGTCAGTACTTGGCCAGAGCAGAGATTTAATATCATTCTATCTGGTTTAAAAGTTTCTTCTTCTCCATCAAATCACAGATGCTAATCAGCTTCTCCCAGCCTCTCTGAAAGAAGTCATGGGAACCTGTCATATCCACGGTTTGCTGTTCCTCTTTCTCTTAGGAACTGCTTCGCTGTCTTGTATGTATGGGAAAGGTGGGAGGAAGGCAACTGGGTCACAGAGGGGGTTTACAGAGAAAAGCAGAGGGTAACGAGTGCTCAGGGTTAATCCCTAAGTTGTACCCTCCACCCCAATTTCAAAGTGAATAGATGCTGACAGCGGCAACATGTCAGCAGAAACACCCTCCCCATTCTTGTCTGTCTTCCTCAGTCAGTTGCCTTTCATATTGTGGCACCTCAGAATGTCATTCCACACTTCATCTGGTGCCCCCTTGGACTTGCTCCCAGAGACAAATGCCCCCCTCACTTCCCCCACCCCTCTCCCCCCGCTACGTCTCTGTCTACCGTGCTTGAGGAAGGACATTGGGCTTTATTGAGTTAATAGAAACTGCTCAGTGGTGCCCCCCTTCAAGTGGCACCCAGGGCATGTGCCATACCTGCCATACCTTAGATACACCTCTGGTGAAAAGGGAATGACTTTGGCCCCACAGAGAAGGGCAAGCGCTAATCTTTATCTTGTTTTCTTCCCAGTGGCCCAACATGTGCGTTGTCACAAAGGTATATACGTGAGTATAGAAGCGGATCCACTCAATACATTTAACTGGACCTCAGAGAAAGTTGAGACTTGTGACAATGGGACATTTTGCCAGGAAAGTATTCTGATGATTACAGCAGGTATAGTGACAAAGGGCAGTTGAGTGGGGTGGGAGGAAGGGTAATTATGTCCATGTCAAAGGCTTTTCCTCCTTCACCGGCGCAAACATTAAGCCCACCATCCACTCTCCCTCCCTCCTGTCTCCTAGCAGGAGCTGAGTATGCCTTTGTGGCTACTAAGGGCTGCATCCCTGCAGGGATGCCAGAGATGACTCTTATCCAACACACCCCAGCCCCTGGCTTGATGTCAGTCTCCTTCAGTAACTACTGTGAGGAGCCCCTTTGCAACAACAAAGATAGCATGTCTTCGATTTGGATGCCACACCTGAGCCCAGGTACCCTGGAAGGAGGGAGATGGATGTTAAGAGAAACTCCAGAAGAAACTGAAAAGATTGTATATCGTCCTTCTTTGTGTTCTTTCTTGGCTTAGGCCCAAGTGAGCTGTACACAAAAGGATCTCACAGTCCAGTTGCTTGTCTTTCTTTTTTGAATTGCTGTCTAAACAGTTGGGGTCTAAACACTGCACAGAGCAGATGACATCAGTGGTAGCTAGGGTATAAATTGGGTTTTGTATTTAGTAGGCAATAAGATGCAGTGTAGGTTTCTGAGCAGGGTGGTGGCAAGGTCTCTCTAACAATTACTGGTTCCCCATTACTATATAACACCAGCCAAACTCCCCAATTTGGCCTAAGGCCTGTAGTAATCTGTGCCCTGCCTAGCTTTTCAGTTTCATTTCCCTTGCTTCCTGGTCTTCTCTCTCATTCATTGTGTTCTAGCTGGGGCTGATATTCAAAATACTTACCAATGGAGATGGTACTGGCCAGTCAGAATGGATGCTGGCCATAAAATCCAGTTCAGCCATACCTGTGCCTGCCAACTGAATATCAACCCTGCAACTTCTCACCATTCACCAAATCCACCAAGCTTGTTCCCACCTCCAGGCCTTTGCCCTTGTTATTTCCTTTGCCTCCTTCCAACTACTCTTCCTCCTTCTCAGCTCAAGTATCAACTCTGTGAAAATACTTAACCAAATTCTTCTAGTTACAGTTAGTTACTCCTCCATTCCTCTGCTGTTGTACTTCTAACACAGTACCTACTGAATTGTACTGTAATAATTTACACGTCTCTCCTTCTAGACAGGGATCCTACATGGCAGGAGTTGTATCTTTTCATCTCTGAATCTCCTTAGCTAAGCACAGTTTGGAAGCCGTGTTGGATGGGGTTCTTAAAGCAAGAAAATCAGCTGGAGAAGGGCGGAGAAGTTGCAGTAATGGGCCTTGATCAGAGTAGTGTCAGCAGCAAAGACTTGGGGAAGAGAAGGCAGCAAGGAGAGACATCTCAAGAGGCAGGACATGTCTTTGACTGTCTCTCTTTTTCCCTTCCAGCTCCCAGTGTGTCAACAAGCCTCTCTTGCCCCACCTGTGTGGCTTTGGGGACCTGTTTCAGTGCCCCCTCTCTTCCCTGTCCCAGTGGTACAACTCGATGCTATCAAGGAAAACTTTATATCACTGGAGGTAAAGTGAACATCTGATAGTTTCAGAGGCTGGAAAACCAGACATCTGACTGTGTCCTAGGAGGTTCTGATACTCAGGGTTCCAGTGGGGAGGGAGGACTGTATTCCTCTCTGATTTCCTGAAACATCTCTCTGTCTGCCCCCACCCTCTTCCTTGTTTCATAGGAGACATCAACACACTTGTGGAGGTCAAAGGCTGTACAGCCATAACTGGTTGCAAGCTGATGTCTGGGGTCTTTTCTGTTGGAGTCATGGAGGTGAAGGAAGTGTGTCCACACCAGTCTCTCACTCAACCCCGAAAGCTTGAAAGTGGGGCCACCAGCCTTCCTATATCAGTTTGGGGGTTAGAGCTACTGCTGCTGTTGCTGCTGCAACCACTTGTCCACTCTGGTCCTGGGTCTCAGGGCACCCCCTTTTGACTGGGAGTCTTCTGACTGCTGGTCATCAGTGAGTTGAGGAGCAGGCAGAGATTTGAGGGTGAACAGAGAGAGATCCCGTGAATGTATTTGACATTTCTAATAAAATTTCTGCTGTGATTTGTGTATGCGGTATACATGGGATCCCCAAGACTAGACATAGAATTTTAGTCCTGAGAGGGAGCTTACGATTCATTTTCTCCAATCCGTACATGTTTCGGAAAGAGAAACTGAGCTCTGGGAGACTTTCAGTGAGTTTCTCACATTCGCATGGCTCTGGGCAGAGCCAAGACCAGAACTTAAATATTCTGGCCTAAAGTCTGGTTTTCCTCTCACTTTAATATGCTGACTTCTCTTGCTGGCTGGACAAAGACTAGTGTTAGCCTCCTCCAGAGCACTCGCTGAAGTCAGCTCTTAGAGGCCTTTAATATTTCCCTAGACGCATGGCAAAATGAGAAGAATCAGACTCCAAATTCTCTGATTGTAATGGGCCCCATCTCCCTTGGCCACTTTACATCATTTTCTTCCCTTCTGTGCTACTTAAGACCTTCTCAGTGGGCAGAGGGACTTGGGAGGGAGACAGGGCTCAGTAGGGTATAATGAATGGGGGCCTGGAACTATTAGGGGTGAGATTTTTGGTGGGGGGAAGTTCTCATGCTTATTTATTTGGAGCCCTGATGGCCCAGTGGTTAAGAGCTAGGCTGCTAACCAAATGGTCCTTGGATACCCTATGGGGCAGTTCTACTGTGTCATATAGGGTCGCTGTGAGTTGGAAATCGACTGGACAGCAACGGGTTTGGGTTTTTATTTATTTATTTATTATTACTGAAGAATGCATAAAATCTACCTTACAAGAGACTTAAATGATGTAGAAGGTATATAGAGCAAAATAAAGATGGGGCGAGAGGGGGGACAAAGTTGTAAAAAAAAACAGCTTTATAAAGGATTAATTGGCATACAATAAAACTGCACTAGGGGGACTTAATGCAAACTATTGTCCCCCTCTCACAAAGGACTGGGGGAATTTGGCCATAGTATGACTTGAAAACCTTATGGAGCACAGCTGTACTGAGCACACAAGAGATCACATGAGTCAGAATCAACTCAACACAACTGGTTTTTTGTTTTTTTCATTTCTGCTAAGTTCTTCCTAGAAAGTTACCTGGCTCCATCCAACTCTCTGGCAGTCACTTCTCCACTCCAGCTAATTCCTTATCTTTGTCCTTAGGCCTCCCATTGTATCAATTTACTGAATCTCCCTGAAGAGGGAGAGAAAGCACAAAGAAAATTAAATTTTCATTTAATAGTTCTGGAAATAAGCGTTCAGAGCCACGGCTGTAAAATACTATTTGGGGTTAAAAAAAAAAAGAGGTGTTTGTCATAGGATGCTAGCTTTCTAATGGCACTGAAAACAGTTGCTAGAGAGATTCTTCGAATGAATCGAAGAACATAATTTTCAAAATTTTCAGTCTGTGCCTTGTATTGTTATTTTTAAAATTATATCCATCATTGTATAAGACCACTGTTATAAGAACTCAAGAAAAGGTTTAAACACAGAAGAAAACATCCTTTAATGGTTACGAGGGTGCAGAAGGAGGGTGAAGGTTATTTACTAACTAGATAGTAGATAAGAGGTGAAGGGAAGGACAGCACACACTACAGGGGAAGTCAGCACAACTGGACTAAACCAAAGCTAAGAAGTTTCCTGAATACAATCAAACACTTTGAGGGACAGAGTAGCAGGGGTAGGGGTGTGGGGACTATGCTTTAAGGGGACATCTAGGTCAACTGGCATATCAAAGCTTATTAAGAAAATGTTCCGCTCCTACTTTGGTGAGTGGTGTCTGGGGTCTTAACAGCTTGCAGGCGGCCATCTAAGATGCGTCAATTGGTCCCAACCACCTGGACCAAAGGAGAACTAGATGGTTTCCGGCTACCACCAATGACCGTCCTGACAGGGAACATAACAGAGTCCTGGATGGAGCAGGAGAAAGGTGGGGTGCAGAACTCAAATTCTAGGAAGAAGACCAGAATTAATGGTCTGACTGAGACTGGAGGAACCCCAGAAAGCATGGCCCCTGGATTCTCCATCAGCCCAGAACTAAAACAATTTCTGAGGCCAACTCTTCAGACAGGGATTGGACTGGACTGTGGGACATAAAGTGATACTCCTGAGGAGTGTGCCTCTTAGCTCAAGTAGATACAAGAGACTAAACGGGCAGCTTCTGTCCGGAGGTGAGATGGGAAGGCAGAGGGTCAGGAACTGGTTGAATGGACATGGGGAATCAGGTGGAAAGGAAGAGTGTGCTGTCACAGTATGGGGAGAGCAATTACAGTCGCATAACAATGTATGTATAAATTTTTGTATGGGAAAAAATAAAATTGTATCCATCATATGTCAAAGAACTTTATGCAACACATACAAATTTCTCAGGCCACAAACTCAAATGTGCAAACAAAAAGCTTCCTTTTTATAATAATTTTGTTTATAATAATACCCTATCCTACCTAGTGGTAGATAGAAAATTAACCAGTTTGAATAAACTTAGTCACATCAGAGGTTTTCTTAGTCATGTTAAGTTTAAAATCAGTTAATTCAGGACTTTCCCCTTCCACTCTCCTCATCCAGGCCTGTTGCTATGGTGCTGGTGGGACCAGGTAACTGTCTAGTTTTTGTCTCTCATGATGCTGTCTGCTGCTGATGTCCAAGTTCTGACCTTGGTGCCCAGCTTCCATTCCTGCTGGCATCTACTGGGAAACCTCCAACCCTTTCTGGGCATGGAGAGGCATCCACACAGGTCCTCTTAGCTCTACTGTCCCTTTTAACCTCTTCCAGGTGCTCTTGAGTCCCCTTGGGGTGCTTCAGGAATTTAGGCTGTCTAGGCATCCATGGGTGGTGCAAATGTTTTGCTCTCGTCTACTAACCTAAAGGTGGTTCAAACCCACCCAGTGGCACCATGGAAGAAAAGCGTGGTGATCTGCTTCTATAAAGATTACAGCCAAGAAAACTCTATGGAGCACAGTCCTCTGTAACAGATGGGGTCACCATGAGTCAGAATCAACTCTACAGAAACAGGTTTAGGTTTGGATTTTTTCTTTTAGGCATATGTACAGCTGATGAAACTCCCCCAAGCTCCAGAGAAAAGGTAATTTCATAGGGACTTGCTCTCTTCCAGGGTATTTATTAGGTGAGAGGTGGGGCTCAGACCCTAGAATTTATCATCCTGCTTTCCCCAGAGTTAACTCTGCCCAGAGACACAGGCACTATCACACATTCTTCTCAACTCTATTTATTACAACAGTCACCCCATAAGCCCATTCTTAGACTGAAACTCAAAAATTCCAGGTCTTTCAAATCAGAAGTTGGGCCTTTAGAACTATTATCTCAGTTTACATGATGTTATGGATTGAATTATATCCCCCAAAAATGTGTATCAGCTTGGCTAGGCCATGATGCCCAGTATTGTGTGATTGCCCACCATTTTGTCATCTGATACGATTCTCCCATGTGTTGTAAATCCTACCTCTATGATGTTAATGAGGTGGGATTAGCGGCAGTTATCTTAATGAGGCAGGACTCAATGTACAAGATTAGGTTGTGTCTTAAGTCAATCCCTTTTGATATATAAAAGAGAGAAGTGAGCAGAGAGACATGGGGACTTCATACCACCAAGAAACGAGCCAGAGAATAGCGAGTCCTTTGGACCCAGGGTCCCTGCGCTGTGAAGCTCCTCGACCAGGGGAAGATTGATGACAAGGACCTTCTCCAAGAGTCGACAGAGAGAGAAAGCCTTCCTCTGGAGCTGGCACTCTGAATTCAGACTTCTAGCCTCCTAGACGAGAGAATAAATTTCTCTTTGTTAAAGCCATCCATTTGTTGTATTTCTGTTATAGCAGCACTAGATGAGTAAGATAAAGACAGAATATGCAAAACTGGAAAGCTAATTCTGTAGTGTTATCCACCCCCCTTCCTTTTTGTCATTTTGCCTTGGAAAATGCATGAGACCCTGACGCATTCGTATCCCCAAGAAGCCATATTTGTTCATTAATTATAACCTCATTCTAGCACAAGAACTAAGATATCCTTGTCACTTGCCTTAACTTGAGTCATATCATTGATACTTTCAGTGGATGTAGGTCTGTTTCAGGCAGTCATTATTTGTTCCTTGTACCACCATCACTCCTTTCTGCTCAACATCAGCCACACTTAATCTTCCCAGGAACGTGCCTCTTAGCTATTTCTCATATTCAAGGATGCTAGCTAGCTTCATAAATGAAAAGAATAAGAAGTGGAAAGGTGGTTCGTGAAGAAAAATGAGAGAGGAGGAAGTGGTGTGGGGTAAGGTGTTGGGAAAGAAAGAGAAGGGTATATATATGGGAGGTGGAGAGGAGGGAGAGAGGAAGGAAGGCGAGGAGATGGAGACGGGAAAGAGGAAGAGGAAAGAGGGTGGGAGAAAGAGAATTAGGGGGGAGAGAGAAGAACTGTAATATTAACTATGTGCTGACAGTGGTAAGAACTTTACATTTATTACCTCACAGAACCTCGCCACACACAGTCCTAGTAGTAGTACCAAAAAAATCACCATTTTATACACAAGATAGCAAAAACTCAGGAAAAAGTAAAATAAATTGCCCTGGTGACACAGCTATCAATATGTAGGGATTAAAAAATAGATGCAGAGGTATCAGGTTCCAAATCCTAAATCTATACTGTGCTACCTTTCAGGGTGGATTTAAGACACATAGATGCCACACACTGAAGAGACAAAATGGCAGAAAGGAAAGGGGGATAACACTACAGAATTAGCTTTGCTCCAAACTTAGTCCCGTCAGTAAAATTATCATTTGTGAGTCTCAGTTCTCTCTTCTGTAAAATGGTAATGGTCAGCTTCTCTTGCAAGATTTTGGTGGGCATTCAATACGCTGATGAAGTCAGCATATAGTAGATGCTCAATAAATAAATCCCTTCTTCTCCAGTGGTCTCTATTTCGGTATATCTAAGGAAAGACCAAACTCTAGTTGGTAAAGTGGATGGTCAGCAAAGGCAAGGGAAACCCTCAATGAGATGGATTGACACAGCAGCCACAACAATGGACTCAAACATAGCAATGATCATGAAGATGGTGCAGGACCTGGCAATGTTTCGTTCTGTTATACATAAGGTCACTATGAGTCTGAGCTGACTCAATAGCAACTAAAAATAACATACCAGAGGCCAAGCTTGCTTGGAGGGGTCAGGGAGAGAGAGCTGCAAATCTTTAAGTAATAGGACTGCAACCCTAAGTAAGGAAAAGAGATGTTTCAAAGACTATTTCTTCTGGTTCAGAGGATTCTGTCAGATAAAAGATAAAGACGTGCTCTTGAAAGCATAAGAAATATCAGCTAATAAAAGAACAAAGAGTCACAAAAGAGAATTTCCAGAGAAGAAAGCAATAAACATTTCATGATATCTAATTCCATTGCATTAGTGGGAAGCCTTTGATGTAGAGAAAGACAAGTAACCAAAAAAACAACATGCAGAGAACTATCAGAATTCGGATATGAGAACTGGACAGAGAACACTTCTTTTGTTTCCAGAATAAGAAAAAAGCCACCTTCACAAGTTCTTTCATTCTACTTTCCCTTTTTTTTTTTTTTTTTTAAACAACAGTCTATTGGGTTTCTCCACAGACAATTATATATCATCAGGAAAAAAAGAATGCCACAATATGTTAAAAGATTAATACACCATTTCCAAATTTGATTTTTCTAAGGAAAGCAGTGCAGGCTCAAAATTACAAAATCTAAAGTCATATTGATAGGTTAAGTACAAATATCGTCCATAATCATCTCCATGGTTGCTAAAATATATGATAAATTTTAAATATTTCCCCATTATTAATAAAGACCCACATAGAAACAAAATGATATTTAACTTGCTAAGGAGTATCTTTTCCAAAGCAACAACCAGCATCATAATTAACCGTGAAACATGAGAAATATTATTAAAACCAAAAAAGTTAAGCTCATAAAACAAGGGTGCCACCTTTAGGGAATTTAAAGTAAATCCCTCAGACAAAATGTTAGCTGCCGATCATGACGACCTTCTGTCTAGGATCACTGGTATGTTTGAGCGTTTCCCTCATTTTCACTGACCCTTTACTTTACAAACATTCAAAAGGAAGATAAAGTATTAAGGATACTTCTTATTCGTTGAGTTTTTAACTTTTAGATAACTGGCATAATGTTCTGTTCATAGGAGAGTGATTTCATCATCACCTATATCTTTTTGTCCTTCTAACTTCTATCTTCCCCAACCTGTCTGTCAATTTGTGTACTGTGGTGGCTTCCAGGTTGCTAAGATGCTGAAAGCTATGCCACCAGTGTTTCAGATACCACCTGGGTCACCTGACAGGTTTCAGTAGAGATACTACACTAAGATAGACTAGGAAGAAAGCCTAAAGATCTACTTCCAAAAATTAGCCAATGAAAATCTTATGGATCACAACAGAACATTGTCTGACTCATTCGCTTTGGACACATCAGCAGGAGGGATCACTCACTAGAGGAGGACAGCATGTTTGGTGAAGTAGAGGGCCCGTCAGGGCATGGGAGACCCTCAGTGGAATGGATTGACACAATAGCCACAATGATGGACCTGAACATGCTGGCAATTGTGAAGACCATAGGAAATGTTTCATTCTGTTGTAAATAAGGTCGCCATGAGTGGCGCCCTATCAATGGCAACTAACCACCACGACTTCTATCTTTAATCTATCTTAACATAGGTTGAATATACTTTGCTGGGTTTGTTTCCTTGTTTGTTTGTTTGGCAGTTGACTATGAGCTCCTAGAGAGCAAAGGCCGCTGAATTCCCACCTGAGTATTGTAAAAACGCATGGGGGTAGTGTCTGACCTCCTCTAAGTTCACAAGGGGAAAGGACACTGAAGATCAACAGCCCAAGGCTGATTCCTATGAGGTGGGAGTCGGACATGCTTCCTCTCTCCACCATCTTTACCAATTCTGACACCAACCATCCATCCCACAGCACTCTATACTTCTCTGCTGGGTTTGATAATTCATTGCAATGGCCACACAGAACTCACAGACAATTCTCACAATTATGGGGTTTATTAGGAAAGTAACAGGTTACAACTCAGGCTCAGGAACACTCAAGGATACAGTTCTTCCATCAGGACAGCCTCTTCCCAGCAGTGCTCACAGGCACGCCTCTCCCTGGTCCTAGGCCTCTGCCCAAAGGCACTCAGCTTTCTCTCTCTGAGGGCCAGGAAGCCCACCGCACTGTCTCTTGCTGCTGGGTCTCTGCTGCCTTTAGTGTTACAGTTCTCACTCCCTCTCACTCTGTCTCTTGGTTCCAGGAGTTTCTTAGCCCAGGGATCCTGGGTCCAAAGGATGTGCAGGCTCCTGGCTGTTCTTCCTTGGTGGTGGTAGTCTTCTCTTTTCTGCCTCTAGAGTGGCTTATTTCAAGCCCAGCAGGATGGCAAAACTGACCAATCCCCCTTGGTGGGCCACAATTACCCTACCACACAGTCCCGCCAAATCACTTGGATGGGAGTTACAAGACCATGGCTAGAAAGGTCACACAAAAGCGATCTATGGCACGGCAGGTATTCAGGGCTCAGAAAGGAAATTTACATCAAATAAACACTTATAAAACAAGTGGATGAGTGCTATAGTTTAGGGTGCTGGGGAGACAAAAGATTTTAACAAGTCCTAAAAGCACAAAGTTTTAGATCTTCAGGGTTTTTTTTCTATTACTAAATAATGTATAAAGGATGGCACTCATCTTCCTCCCTATCCCCACATCTGGGGATTGGGAGAAGTCAGTCCTCATTAGATACAATCAGGAGGAGTATGATTCCCACACATGTTCATCTCAGAAATGGTGATTGGTCACTGTAATCGAAATCCTGCTCATTCTCCAAGAATACATTGTGTCCTCAATGGTTCTACACCATTTGCTACTTGTTCCCTTAAATTTGACTGACCTTTCTTCTTAAATCCTCTTTTCTCCAAAACTTGTATTGAAACTTTTTCAGACAAACAGAAAAGTTTGATGGACAGAACAATGTGCACTCACATAGCCTCCTACCAGATCCAACAATTGTTAACTTTTTATCACATTTGCTTCTTCCCTCTCCCTCTACTTTGCCCTCTCTCTGTTCTCTCTCTTACTCTCTCACTTGTGCTACTGTTGAATCTTTTGAAAGCAAATTAAAGACAGCATGACCTTTCACTCTTAAACACTTCAGCATGCATTTTCTAAGAATAAGGACATTCTTCTATATAACCACATTACCACAGTCAGACCTTGGAAAATTGAACGGTCTCTGGAAATCTAACTCTCTATAAGTGTTTCATTATTTTAGCGGTAATGCAGCTGTTATCTGCAACTAGCTTTCTACCTTTGGCAACAGAAAGCATTATTTTTTCAATACGCATTGTAAAAATAAAACAGCAAGAGAGGGCAAAAATATAATCTAACTCATTGTTTGCTTCAGGAAATCCTTGCAAACCAAATTATCTAAGCAAACAGTTTATTCGCCTGGGCAAAAATCTCACTTATCAAACAACAGTTTGCTTATCAAGACTTGCTTCAAGACCCTAATCTTGTTGTGTTTACCAATCCTGAACTAATGTGTCATAATCTTGCCCAATTGCAGCCAGTTCCCTGCCTTGAAGGTCCACCTCAATACCCTTACCTAATTTTCTTCTTTGTGACACTGCTGAAACTCTGTAAAGGTGGAGTTCTCCCTTGCTGCAGTAGGTCTAATAAACTCTGCTTTGCTTGATCAACAGGCTTCTGTGGTGGTTTTTGTGAGGGAGGCAATGGTCAACAGGTATGATAATAGTATTGTAGCATGTTTATTAAAAAGGAAGGGGTCCCCATATCTCACACCCTATATGAAAACTAACTTAAAATGTATTAAAGAACTAAATGGAAGATCTGAAACCATAAAACTCTTGGAAGAAAACAGGGGGAATGCTTCCAGACCTAATTTTTAACAATGGATTCTTAGATATGGCACCAAAAGTACAAGCAACAAAAGACAAAATAGATAAATGGGACCTCATCAAAATTAAAAATTTGTTCATCAAAGGACTTTATCAAGAAAGTGAAGGGACAAAGTACAATAATAAAAAAAAAAAGAGAGAAGAAAATGAAGAGACAACTTACAAATTGGGAGAAAATTTTTGGAAGCCGTATATCAAATAAGGGCTTAATATCCAGAATATACAAAGAACTTTTATCAATTATCAACAAAAAGACAAAAACCCCATCAAAAAAAGGACTTGAACAGACATTTCACCAAAGAAGAATTTCAAATGTCCAACAAGGACAAGAAAAGATGCCCAACATCATTAGTCATTAGGGAAATGCACATCAAAACCACAATAATATATCACTTCTCACCCAATATGATGGCTATGATTTAAAAAATGGAAAGCAACAGGTGTCAGTCAGGATGTGGAGAAATCAGACACCTCATCCATTGATGGTGGGATTGTAAAATGGTACAACCACTGTGGAAAACAGGCAGTTCCTCAAAAAGTTAAACATAGAATTACCATAAGATCCAGCAAGTCCATTCCTAGGTATATACCCAAAATAACTGAAAGTAGGACTCAAACAGACACTTGTACACCAATGTTCATTCCAGCACTATTCACAATAGCCAAAAGGTGTAAACAACCTAACTGTCCATCAACAGGTGAATGGATAAACAAAATGTGAGACACACATACAATGGAAGATTACTCAGTTATAAAGAAAAATGAAGTTCCGATACTTGCTACAACATGGGTAAACCTTGAAAACAGTATGCCAAGTGACATAAGTCAGCCACAAAAGGACAAATATTGTATGACCCCACTTACATGAAATATCTAGAATAGGCTACTGTATAGAGATCCATGTTTATTAGTGGTTCCAGGGGTGAGGAGGAGGGAGGGGGAAAGTAAAAGAAGATACTTAGCACTGAGCTTCTGTTAAGGATGCTGGAAAAATTTGGGAACAGTTAAGAGTGATGGTTGAATAACATAATGAACATAATGTCACTGAACTGTACATGTGATGATTGCTGAAATGGCAAATGTTTTATTAGGTATATATTTACCAACAAAAAAAAAAAAAGGAAGTGGTCCTTATGTTTTGGGAGGAAATATACTGAAGGATTTACAGATCCAAATGAAATAGAGTCTGAGATTTGCTTCAATATAATATGGAATGGAAAGTTGGTGGTGGTATAGATGAAATGAATTTGACCATATGGTGATAATGGTTGAAGCTGGTTGATAGCTATGTGGGATTCACTGTACTATTTTTCTCTACTTCTATGTTTGAGACTGTCTATAATAGTAGAGTTTTCTTAATGTGTTGCTCAGACCACACACCATTGGAGTTATCTTTGACCCTTCTCACTTCCCTCCCATTCTACCTTCAAAATATCTCCAGAATCTGACCACTTCTCATCACCTCCACTGGTACCTCCCTGGTCCAAACTACCACCATCTCCCACCTGGATTATTGCAACAGCCAATGGTCTTGATGTTCCAACCTTCACCATCTCCCACCCCATTCTAGTCTCAAAACAGCATCCAGAGTGAACCTTTTAAAATCTAAATCTAAATCCTCTTCTCAAAACCCAGCAATGATTCTCCATCTTGCTCAGCATAAAAGCCAAAGTCCTTACATTGACCTACAAGGTCCTACACCCTCTGTACCACCCCTTTCCTTCTCTGATCTCATCTCCTAAGACACATCCCTTTGCTCAATCTACTGCAGCCATACTGGCCTTCTTGTTCCACCAACACACCAGACACACTCCCACCTCAGGACCTTTCCACTTGCTGTTCCCTCTGTTTCATGGTGAAATCTTTCATCTCTGTCAGGACTTTACACAAATGCGCCCTTCTCTATGAGTCTTTTGTTGGTGTCTGCCATCAAGTTGATTCTGACTCATAGCAACCCCATGTGACAGAGTAGAACTGCTCCATAGAGTTTCCTAGGCTGTAATGTTTACGGGAGCAGATTGCCAGGTCTTTTCTCCCTCAGAGCCACTGGGGAGAAAAGACCCCCAGTTAGCACTTAACCATTTTGCCACCAGGGCTCCTTCCACATAGGATAATTAGGAAAGAAGGCCTTGATTATTGAAAGAAAAGATAGAGAGAGAAAGGAAGGAAGGAAAATAAAGAGAAAGGAAGGAAGGTAAGAAGGGAAGGAGGAAAGGAAGTTACCCTAAGGGAAGAGAGGTAGGGCCCTAGCACAACAATGCACGGTCCCAGGGGACACTATCCACTGGCTTAGTCTATGTGACTGACACACCCTAGATCAGAATTCTATGAAGAATAATCCTGAGATGGTGTCCCCTGGCAGACCCACGCCTTAAGACAATGGCATTAACTGCAAATGATCTACTGTGCTAGGAGATTAGAAAAGATGATCAGTTTCCCTCCCTTGGAACCCAGGAAATGCAAACTACAACAAGTTACCTTGGTAGCTTTACCAACAAGGGAGGCAAATGGTAAGAAATGAGCAAACTTTGTTCAAAATTTTTTTTCTTTTTTTTTTTTGAATTGTACTTTAGATAAAAGTTTACAGAACAAACTAGCTTCTCATTAAACAGTTAGTACACATATTGTTTTATGACAATGGTTAACAACCCCACGACATGTCAACACTCCCTTCTTGACCTTGGGTTCCCTATTACCAGCTTTCCTGTCCCCTCCTGCCTTCTAGTCCTTGCCCCTGGACTGGTGTGCCCCTTTAGTCTCATTTTGTTTTATGGGCCTGTCTAATCTTTGGCTGAAGGGTGAACCTCGAGAATGACTTCATTACTGAGCTAAAAGGGTGTCCTGAGGCCATACTCTCAGGGTTTTTCCAGTCTCTGTCAGGCCAGTAGGTCTGGTCTTTTTTTGTGAGTTAGAATTTTGGTCTACATTTCTCTCCAGCTCTGTCTGGGACCCTCTATTGTGATCCCTATCAGAGCAATCAGTGGTGGTAGCTGGGCACCACCTAGTTGTGCTGGACTCAGTCTGGTGGAGGCCATGGTAGTTGTGGTCCGTTAGTCCTTTGGACTAATCTTTCTCTTGTGTCTTTAGTTTTCTTCATTCTCCCTTGCTCCCGAAGGGGTGAGACTGGTGGAGTATCTTAGATGGCCGCTCACAGGCTTTTAAGGCCCCCAAAGTAGAATGTAGAACATTTTCTTTATAAACTATGCTATGCCAGTTGAGCTAGATGTTCTCTGAGACCATGGACCCCACAGCCCTCAGCCCAGTAAATCGATCCCTCAGGAAGTTTGGATGTGTCTATGGAGCTTCCATGACCTTAACTTGTACAAGTTGTGCTGGCTTCCCCAGTATTGTGTACTGTCTTACCCTTCACCAAAGATACCAGTCTAGTTAGTGTTTCTCCATCCCCACCCCTCCTGTCCCTTGTAACCATCAAAGATTGTTTCCTTCTCTGTGTAAATCTTTTCATGAATTTTTATAGTAGTGGTCTTATACAATATTTGTCCTTTTGTGATTGACTTATTTCACTCAGCATAATGTCCTCCAGATTCATCCATATGGTGAGATGCTTCACAGATTCATCATTGTTCTTTATTGTTGCATAATACTCCATTGTGTGTATGTACCATGGTTTTTTTATCCATTCATCTGTTGATTGGCACTTAGGTTGTGTCCATCTTTCTGCTATTGTGAACAATGCTGCAATGAACATGGGTGTGCATATGTCTATTCGTGTGATGACTCTTATTTCTCTAGGATATATTCCTAGGAGTGGGATTTCTGGATCATATGGTATTTCTAGTTCTAGCTTTCTAAAGACGTGTCATATCATTTTCCAAAATGGTTGTATCATTTTGCATTCCCACCAGTAGTACATAAGAGTTCCAATCTCCCCACAGCCTCTCCAACATTTGTTATTTTCTGTTTTTGTGATTCGTGCCAGTAATGCTGGGGTGAGATTGTATCTCATTGTGGTTTTGATTTGCATTTCTCTAATTGCTAGTGATTGCGAGCATTTCCTTATGTGTCTCTTGGCCGCTTGAATGTCTTCTTTGGTGAAGTGTCTGTTCATTTCCTTTGCCCATTTTTTAATTGGATTGTTTGTCTTTTTGTTGTAGAGATGTTGAATTTTCTTGTAGATTTTAGAGATTAGAACTTTGTCGAATTTGTAATAGCCAAAAATTGTTTCCCAGTCTGTAGGTTCTTTTTTTACTCTTTTGGTGAAGTCTTTTAATGAGCATAAGTGTCTAATTTTTAGAAGATCCCAGTTATCTAGCTTATCTTCTGGAGTTTGTGTGTTGTTATGGTTTGTATCCTGTTAACGCCATGTCTTAGGGCCTCTAGTGTTGATTCTATTTTTTCTTCTATGATCTTTATAGTTTTTGGCTTTATATTTAGGTCTTTGATTCTTTTTGAATTAATTTTTGTGTATGATGTGAGATATGGGTCCTATTTCATTCTTTTTACAGATGGACATCCAGTTTTGCCAGCACCATTTGTTAAAAAGACTGTCTTTTCCCCATTTGATGGACTTTGGGCCCTTGTCGAAGATCAGGTGACCGTAGGTGCATAGATTTACATCTGGGTTCTCAATTCTGTTCTTGGGTTCTCAATTCTGTCGTTGTTCCAGTACCAGGCTGTTTTGACTACCGTAGCTGTATAGTAGGTTCTGAGGTCAGGTAGTATGAGTCCTCCTACTTTACTCTTCTTAAATAGTGCTTTACTTATCCGGGGCTTCTTCCTTTTCCATATAAAGTTCATGATTATTTTTTCCATCTCTTTAAAGAATGTTGTTGGTATTTGGATCGAGATTGCATTGTATTTGTAAATTGCTTTGTGTAGAATTGTCATTTTCACAATATTGAGTCTACCTATCCATGAGCATGGTATATTTTTCCATTTATGTAGATCTCTTTTGGTTTCTTGTAGTAGCATTTTGCAGTTTTCTTTGTAGAGGTCTTTTACATCCCTGGTTAGATTTATTCCAAAATATTTTATTTTTTAGGGGTTATGAATGGTATTGTTTTCCTGATTTCCTTTTCATCATTCTCTTTATTGGTGTATAGGAATCCAAATGATTTTTGTATGTTTATCTTATATCATGCTACTCTGCTGAATCTTTCTATTAGTTGCAGTAGTTTTTTCATGGAATCTTTTGGGTTTTCTATGTATAGTATCATATCATCTGCAAATAGGGACAGTTTTACTTCTTTATTACCAATTTCGATGTCCTTTATTTCTTTTTCTTGCCTTATTGCTCTAGCTAGGACTTGCAGCACAATGTTAATAGGAGTGATGATAAAGGGCATCCTCGTCTTGTTCCTGTTCTCAAAGGGAGTGTTTTCAGCTTCTCTCCATTAAGAATGATGTTGGCTGTTCATTTTGTATAGATGCCCTTTATTATATTGAGGAATTTCCCTTCTATACTTATTTTATTGAGATTTTTTATCAGGAATGGGTGTTGGACTTTGTCAGATGCCTTCTCTGCGTCAATTGAGATGATCGTGTGATTCTTTTCTTCAAAATAAACTTTTAATGCAGTGTGTAATTTTCTGGGCTTGTCTCAAGACAAATGACTCAGATTTCAAACTTTTTTAGACATACTAAAGTAATTATATAACTCAAGCAAAAATACCGGTATGCACTTTGGGAAAAAAATGTCAGTCAGTAGCTACTAAGGCTGAACATATGGACACACTACGATCCAACAATATCCAAGAGAAATGATCACATATGTCCACAAAAAGACATGTACATAAATGCTTCTAGCAGCTCTACTTATAATAGCCAGTAACAAGAAAAAGCCCATCTGTTGTCGAGTTGGCTCCGACTCAGGGCACCCCATATACAGCAGGACAAAACACTGCTTGGTCCCACTCCATCTCGTGATTGCTGGCATGCTTTTTGCCTTTCAGACTAGGAGGCTCATCTTTCAGCGCTATACTGGACAATAGTCATAATCCATTAGGTTTTCCTTGGTTAATTTTTCAGAAGTAGATCGCCAGAACTTTCTTCTAGAGTGTCCTAGTCTAGAAGCTCTGCTGAACCCTGTCCACCACGTGGTATTTGAAATACTGGTGGCAGAGTATCATAGCGACATGCAAGCCACCACAGTATGACAAACTGACAGTCAGGTGGTGGCCACCAGTAATAGACTTGAGTAAATAAACGGTAGTATATTCATAAATTGGAATGCTACACAGCAATTTAAAACATAACAGTACTGCTACATGTAGCCACATGGTTGAGTCTTATGACAACATTAAGTGAAAGCACCCACAAAAGAGTACGTAATTGTATGATTCCTTTTGCATAAATATCAGGAACGGGCAAATCTAATCTGTGGTGATAGGAATCAGAAAGTGGTTACCTCTAGGGTGGTACTAACTGGAAAACGGCACAAAGGAACCTTCTAGAATGATTGGAATGTTCTATATCTTGATCTAGGTGGTGACATGGATATATATGTATATATAAATTCATCGAGCTGCACACTTCAGCTTTGTGCTGCACGTTCTACTGCAATTTTTAAAAGTTAAGGTAAAAAAAATTTAATAAAAATAAGAGAATAAAGGACTAGTATATCAGTATTTTCAAGATACACGGTATACCAGAGGGCAGTACCGGCCTGATGGAGTGCACGCACCGAAGAGAACGGGGCCCAGGGGCTTAAATGCCCTCTCTCGCCACAAGATGGCGATCTCTCCCAATTCAAGTCTCCTGGGGCCAGTCTCTGGGAAAATTAGCCTCACGTAACGTTGCTTTTTTTGGAAATGGATAGATGGTTGCACCCGGTGAACGTAATTAACAGCACTGAGTTGCACACATAAAAATATTTGAAATGGCAGAGGTTTTGTTATATACATTTTACTACAATACAATAATTTTTTTTTTAATATTACAGGAGAAGAACTGTGTGCTTGGAAAACAGACAGCCTGGGCCTGGGCTGGGAGTGCTGTGTAGCGATGCCGATCTCAGTTCAGAACAGTGTAGCACTTTAAGGTCGAGGGCTCCATTCCCAGCACCACCACTTCCTACCTGTGTGACCTTGGGAAAGTTCCTTACCCTCTCTGTGCCTCAGTTTCCTCACTTGTACAGTGGAGATAATAAGAGCATATACCTTGTAAGGTTGTTAGTGTTAAGCTGATTCAACCTCATGAAGTTCTTAGAACCTCACTTGGCTCAGAATAAGAGCTCAAAGTCATTATTATCTGAATTAATATTCAGAAAGGAAATCTTCGTAGCCAACAGAGGAAGACCTGCCATCCCACTTCCTCAGGGGCCAAATGGGTACTGGGAGCCTGGCTGAGCCGGGGGTGCAATTTCCTGCTCTGGCTTCTGTGTTCTTGTCCAGAACCTGACGGCCCACTCACACCCACCATAGCCAGTGTTGGTCCAAGTCTGTGGTCCTGAGGGTTTTACAAGTCTTTTTGCAGGTACCAAAGCTGTGCACTTCAATGTGGTGGGCCAAATAATGGGCCCCCAAATATGTCCACGGAGTCCTATAGGGTTGCTATAAGTCAGAATTGACTCAACGGCAATGGGTTTGGTTTTTTGGAATGATGTCTATGTCCTAACCCTCGAACAAGTGACTATGTTACTTACATGGCAAAAGGAAGTTTGCAGATATAATTACATTAAGAATCTTGAGAACTCCACCCTGGATTATCTGGGCGGGCCTGATATAATCACAAGGGTCCTTATAAGAGGGAAGCAGGAGGATCAGAAGCAGGGAGAGCGATGTGACAATGGAAGCAGAGATCAGAGTGATGCAGCCAGGAGCCAAGGAATGTGGGTGGCCTCTAGAAGCTGGAACAGACAAGAAACTGATTCTCCCCTGAAGCCTCCAGAAGGAAGAGGAATGTATGCATGCGCTATGACCCCACACGTCCACTCCTGACTACAGACCCAACAGAAACGCAAACACACGTCCTCCAAAGGACCAGTACCAGAATGCTCCCAGCGGCACTATTTGTAATTCCCCCAACTGGAAACACGCAAATGTCTATCAGCAGTTGTTACTGTGTTGTTAAATGCCATGGAGTCGATTCCCACTCATAGCGACCCTATAGGACAGAATAGAACTGCCCCACAGGGTTTTCAAGGAGCAGCTGGTGGATTCGAACTGCCGACCTTTTGGTTAGCAGCCATAGCTTTCAACCACTGCACCACCAGGGCTTCCACTGACAGTACAATAGATAAATAAATGATTATATATTCACACTGCAGAATACTACAAGCAACGAGAATGAATAAACTATAATTACTTGCAGCAACATGGATAAATCTCACAGATGTAAAGTTGAGTAAAAGAAGCCAGACACACATGGAGCATGATTCCATTTATATGAACACAGGCAGAACTAATCTGTGCCGTTGGCAGTCTCCCCCTTGGGGACAGAGTGAGTGGAGCGAGCACAGGGGAGACTCTAGTGGGCTGCAGGTCATGCTCCCAGTGTGAATCTGGGTGCTGGTTTCATAGGTGTATTCACTTTGTGAAAATTCATCCAGCTGCACACTTAGAATATGTGCCCTTTTCTAGACATATGTTATACTTCAATAAGAAAGGGTTTTTTATTCATTAAGTACAAAAATATAGGCAGTGAAAAGTTGCCCTTTCTCCTTGTAGGAATTGCTTTTCCAAGAGGCAGTCAAAGTTATCAATGGCCTGTGGAATCCAGAAGAAATCATTTGTGCCTATACAAGTACACATATATACAGCACACACATATACACCCATGCACATACGCACACACCTGCACACAAATACATACACACATACACATGGAAAATATACACATACACACAAATACATATATACATGCAAGTATCCACACTACACACATATACAAATGTATACATGCAAATATAAACCTATGCATGCTGCATACACATATATGCACACACCATACATATACATACAACACATATTCACATGCATAAACACACAATGCACATACACACACACACAACTCATACACATACATGCACACATACACACACAACACATGCAGACACACTCCTGCAAACACACACACATTCTTTCATTCCCTTTTTTAATTTACACTGTTGGTTTTTACCTTGCTTTAGCCATGTAGCAGTACATCTTGGAGATCCTTTTATGCCAGTCCATAAAGAGCCTTTTCATCCTGTTTTACAGCTGCATAGTATTCCATTGTATCAATGGCCCCATCACGGTTAGACCATTATAGTCCAGTGGGTAAGAGCATGAGCTGTGTGGACAGACTGCCTGGGTGTGCTTGACCAGCTATGTGATCTTGGATAAGCTACTTAGCCTTTCTGTGCCCCAGTATCCTCATCTAAAGATGGGCCTAATTGAGAACCCAGATGTAAATCCATCCACCTATAGTCACCCGATCTTCGACAAAGGCCCAAAGTCCATGAAATGGGGAAAAGACAGTCTTTTTAACAAATCATGCTGGCAAAACTGGATATCCATCTGCAAAAAAATGAAACAGGACCCATAACTCATACCATATACAAAAACTAATTCAAAATGGATCAAAAACCTAAATATAAAGCCAAAAACTATAAAGTTCAGAGATGAAAAAATAGGACCAACGCTACAGGCCCTGATACATGGCATTAACAGGATACAAACCATAACCATCAACACACAAACCCCAGAAGATAAGCTAGATAACTGGGATCTTCTAAAAATCAAACAC
>NW_004444152.1:1604844-1644822 GCF_000243295.1 Trichechus manatus latirostris
GTCACTGAACTGTGCATGTAGAAATTTTTGAAATGGTGTATCTTTGGCTATGTATATTTTCACCAAAAAAAAAGTTGAGAAGTTAGAGGGTTGACATGTTGTGGGGTTGTTAACCAATGTCATAAAACAATATGTGTACTACTGATTAATGAGAAACTATTTGTTCTGTAAACCTTCACCTGAAATACAATTAAAAAATTAAAAAAATAAAGATGGGCCTAATTATAGTGCCTACCTCATAGAGTTATTGTGAGGATTAAATCAACTATTATTTGTAAGCACTGAGAACAGCACCTGGCACCTGTAAGTAACACACGACTGTTTAATTTCTTTTTTTTTACATTAGCCCTAGTATTGGACGTTTAGGTTTTTCTAATCATTTGCTGCAACACATAGCCTGATACACACATCACCCACCACAAGGGTGAGAAGCGGAATAGTGGGATTGCTGAGTCAAAGTGTATTTGTGCTGGTCATTTCGAGAGACGTCATATTTCTCTCCATGCAGGTTGCACCAATTTACATTTCCACCCACAATGTATGAGAGAGCCTTTCTTCCCACATCTTTGTAAAAATGAAAAAAAAAAATTCTCATGGCCACCCTTTCTAAAAACACCGTGATCATAGATTGTACTAAATGACTCAACTGGGATACAACCAGCAAAATCCAGGATGTTGGAAACTCTGGGGGACAGATGACTCTCCTTCTTCAGCAAATGTATTATAAAAGGAGGCAGGAGAAGGATGAGTAACCCTCGGATTAGAAGCTATTTAAGAAACACATCAGTGAAATGCAACGTGTCTACCTTGTTTTTTATCATGATTTGAATAAACCAGCTACACAAAAAAAGTTTATGAGCCCACTGATCAAACCTAAAACACTAACTGGATAGTCTATTGTTTGAACAAATCATTATTAATATTTTAGACCTGATAATGATATGTTGTTGTTGTTGTTGGGTGCCATCGAGTCTATCGAACTGGCTCCAACTCATAGCGTCCCTACGGACAACAGAAGGAA
The DNA here is from genome assembly GCF_000243295.1 of Trichechus manatus latirostris. Taxonomy (NCBI): domain Eukaryota; kingdom Metazoa; phylum Chordata; class Mammalia; order Sirenia; family Trichechidae; genus Trichechus; species Trichechus manatus. The sequence continues at coordinate 1,605,866 of NW_004444152.1, forward strand.
ACACTGCCCCGTCCTGTGCCCTCCTCACAACATTATTATGCTTGAGCCCATTGTTGCAGTCACTGTGTCCATTCATCTCGTTGAGAGTCTATTATGGTTATGATCTTTTTAAGAGTGGAATCCTTACTAAATCCATACAAAAGTATTTACTGAGGAAATAATATGTCTGGGACTGATATCAAATTAATTGGAGAGAGAGATAAAACAAGAATGGTTGGGTGATGAGTACGGGATTTGTTGTACACTCCTCTCTACACCTGTAAAGTTTGAAATTTTCCATTAAGAAAAGAGACATTATTTATATAAAAACAAAAGAAAAGGCAAACGTATAGAGAACAAAGTTTATTAGTGGTTACCAGGGGTGGGAGTGAGGAGGAGAGGAAAGGTTAATGGTGATGGAAATGTCACTTTGCTTAAGGGCAGGGTTGCACAGCCGGTTATCGTAATTGCTGACAATAAATTGTACACCTGTAGAAAGTTGAATTGTCAAAAGTTGTGTGATAGGTATATTTACAACAAAGACAAAAGAGAGAGAGAGAGAGAGTAGCTGCCGATGCTGCTTATGTACAACCAGAAACCTCATAGGATTTGGTTTCTTGGTTTGGAGGTTTACGGAGGGTCATGAGACATTCCAGTTAACTGATCTAATAATATGTTTAGTGCTTCTGTTCTACCTCCTAATTCATTTTGTAATGCCGCGGGTCTTAAAAGCTTGCAAGCGGCCATCCAATACACAATAATTGGTCTCTATTCACCTAGAGCAAAAGAGGAGGAAAGAGAGTCAAGAATAGTAGGAGGATATGGAATGTGTGGCTAATTGCCACCATGAACAACTGCCTCCTTTGAGACCAGAAGAACTAGACGATGCCTGGCTACCATTTCTGAACATTTTGAGCAAAGATTCTATAGAAGAATTCTGATTAAAGGGGAAAAATGCAGAACAGAGTTTCAAATTCTCATGGACTCCAGACTTCCTGGAGCCATTGAGGTTGGATGAACCTCTGAAGCTATTGCCCTGAGATAATCTTTAAACTTCAAACCAAAAATATCCCCTGAAGTCTTCTTAAAACCAAACAATAGGTTAGCTTAACTAGTAAAAAAGGTCCACCTTGAGCAATATGCTCTTTTAAGAACCATCAATACGGGATCATGCTTGGTAAAGCACAGGGTCAGGAAAAAGAAGAAGGCCCTCAACGAGATGGATGGACACAGTGGCTGCAACAATGAGTTCAAGCATAACAACGATTGTGAGGATGGTCCAGGACCTGGCAGTGTTTCATTCTATTGTACATAGGGTCGTTATAAGTTGGAACCGACTCGACAGCACCTAACAACAACAACAACAACATATGAGATCAAAGCGACAACAGCAAAGTGAAAGATTAGATAGGAACCTCAGGGGGTTGTAGATTTATGTTAATGGGGGAGGAACAACTCAGAAAAGAAGGGTGAGAATGGTTGTACAGCTCAAATATAATCAGTGTCACTAAATGGTACACGTAGGAACTGTTGAATTGGTGTATGTTTTGCTGTGTATATTCCCAACAACAACAAAATAAATAAAAATGTTTAAAAAGAGAGAGAGCGAGAAGAAAAAAAAGAAACACTGTTTGGCTCACCCCTCCAGCCCTAATCCCCACACATGCTTTGAGATTGGCAGAGTTCTCTGTAGCCCTCTCCGTTGGGAGGTGCAAATCGAGGAGTGTGAGAACAGAGATGACTCACGTTTCTCCTCCAGATCATGTTTCGTTATCCAGGAGGGCGTTGGCCTGAAAATAAAGAAAGTATGGCACAGGGCAGAGGTTCACCTGGGCTGGGACTCATCTCCCTGAGGCTTTGCCAGCTCTGGCGAAAGCACTGTTTCCCTCCTTCGTAGAGCCTTAGAGTTCCATAACTTTCTTTAAATTCTCTGGAAAGTTCCTAGGAAATGGGGGAAAGTTTGTCACCATTGAGGCCATTACTCTGTTGGCATTAGCCATTTTGGTGCATTTGTAGGGTGTCAAGTGAGCTAAGCTGGAACCATTTTTCCCAGAATCCCTTGCCCTGCATCAAAAAACTAAACCAAACCCCGCTGCCGTTGAGTTGATTCCAACTCATTGCAACCCTGTAGGACAGACCAGAGCTGCCCCATATGGCTTCCAAAGAGTGGCTGGTGGATTCGAACTGTCAACCTTTTGGTTAGCAGCAGATCTCTTAACCACTGTGGCACCAGGGCATAGTTCCGGGTTATTATCTGCCAGCCATTTTGTTGGCAGGTTGTAGCAACCAGACCCACAGCTACTCCAGCTTCTGTTGAATCTTCTACTTAGTTTTTCCACCTCCTGTGCCACATGCATATGTAACTCTGTGACTAAGGGTACCATCTTTGAAGTGGGAGGTTGAAGATGGTGAAAGACCATGCAGATTCCACCGCCATCCTTTTGGGTTCCACTCTTCCTCGAAAGTTCCAGTTTACCCTTGTTTCTCCCACTTCACCTCCATCTTTCCTTCCTGAATTCCTGCTCTTCTGACTTCAATTTCCAGCACCAAACATAGAAACTGTGTAACCAGCACCCAAAAAGAATAGGGTCAAATTCCTTATTCCATATTTTGTGGTGGCTAGCCCCCAAGATGGCCCCAATGATCCTCACCTTGGGTTTTTACATCCTTATCTAGTTCCGTCCAAGGTCCTTGAGTGGTGCAAATGGTTTGGGCTTGACTACTAACTTAAAGGTTGGTGGTTCAAACCCACCCAGTGACACTGCAGAAAGAAAGGCCTGGCAATCTGCTCCCGTAAAGACTGTTGTTGTTGTTGTTAGGTCCCATCGAATCAGTTCTGACTCATAGCAACGCTATGTACAACAGAATGAAACACTACCCAGTCCTGCACCATCCTCACAATTGTCGTTATGCTTGAGCCTGTTGTTGTGGCCACTGTGTCAATCCATCTCACTGAGGATCTTCTTCTTTTTCACTGACCCTCGACTTTACCAAGCATGACGTTCTTCTCCAGGGACTGATCCCTGCTGATAACATGTCCAAAGTATGTGAGACGTAGTCTCGCCATCCTTCTTTCTAAGAAGCATTCTGGTTGTACTTCTTCCAAGATAGATTTGTTTGTTCTCTTGGCAGTCCATGGTATAGTCAATATTCTTTGCCAACTGCATGGTTTTTAAAGTCAGGAAAGGTGTGCGTCAGGGTTGTATCCTTTTGCATACCTGTTCAGTCTTTATGCTGAGCAGATAATCCGAGAGGCTAGATTATGTGAAGAGGAGCGGGGCATCAGGAATGGAGAAAGAGTCATTAACCGTTAAGATTACAGCCAAGAAAATCCTATGGAGCCGTTCTACTCTGTAACACATGGGGTCGCCATGAGTCGGAATCAAGTAGACGGTAACGAGTTTGGTTTTTGGTTTTTTTGGTAGCTGTGATGGTTAAGGTTGTGTGTAGACTTCGCTGGGCCATGATTCTCAGTGGTTTGGCCGTTATGTAATGATGTAGCCTCCTGCTTTCAGCAAGCAAGGTTATGACATCTGCATATTGCAGGTTGTTAATGAACCTTCCTCCAATCCTGACGTCCCATTCTTCTTCATATAGTCCAGCTTCTAGGATTATTTGCTCAGCATACAGACTGAATAAGTATGGTGAATAGATACAACCCTGATACACACCTTTCTTGATTTTAAACTACGCACTATCGCCTTTTTCTGTTTGAAAGATTGCTTCTTGGTCTATGTAAAGTTCCTCATGAGCACAATTAAGTGTTCTAGAATTCCCATTCTTTGCAATGTTATCCATAATGTGTTATGATCCACACAGTTGAATGCCTTTGCACAGTCAATAAAACACAGGTAAACATCTTTTTGGTGATCTCTGCTTTCAGCCAAGACCCGTCTGACATCAGCAGTGATATCCCTCGTTCCACATCCCTTCTTCCGGTTGCTTCTGGATGGGTTTGAACCACCGATCTTTCAGTTAGTAATTGAGCCCTTAATCATTTGTGTCACCCAGGGACTCCAAGCACCACAGAAAGCCAGGAGTGGGATGCAGCCTGTGAGTTGGCAAATATGGCACCCTCAGGACGCACATCGTGAAGCCGTGAGGCCAGCTGCCTCAGTGACCTGTCTGGAATCACTTTCTAACTCTTGGAACTATCTTTACATACAGGAGGTTGATGGGCAGAAGCTCTCAGCCCCATGCCAGGCTGTGGGCTCAGGTCTGGTAGTGTCCTTTCTAAGTTCAAGCTGCATGTTAGGACATTTGTTCCTCGTCTCAGTCTGCGCTGGGGAGGTCCTTAGGGAATAGTGATGAGTGTCAGGGGAGTAGGGAGTAACTGTCAATACTGCAAAAGCTCAACATTTGATCCAGGTTCTTTATTCTGGGCCAGAATAAGATCTGAGTGGTCAGGGCATTCGAGTTGTCTCTCACTGTTCAGACACTGAGGACTAGAAAAATTTGAGCTCTGACTGTTAAAGTACAGGGATATTAAGTAACACTCTTGCAATACCATACGTCCTACTCAACCACTCCATAACTGTAAGACAACACTCTAAATCTGCTTGGTGCTCACAGGTTGTACCCAATCTCCAGATAGCCAGGATGCCATCAGAAAAAGGGCACCAATAACTAACATGGATAACTCCATAAACATCACATCCTTCTGATCAGAGCCTGAATGCATGTAAGAACATGGAAAGTACCTTTTATTACTTACAGGAATCAGATAGCATACAAAAGGAAAAGTTCCATCATGAGCAGTCCTCCTCAAAAGCTGTCTGGGCAGAGATGACGACTCTTCCTTGCACACCTCACTTTGTGACATGGGGGAGGGGCTTAAATAGGACCCTACCTACTGCCGGTCTCCCCCTAGCCAGGTATGTACACTCAGGTGGACTGTAAGCTTATGCTATGTGTGCCCCCACCTGTACCATAGCTGAGGAGACCAGAAAAACTTCCTCTCAAAGTTTTTTTTATACCCCCAGCCTAAGTGACTAATTGCATCTTTTTAACAAACATCCTACTGCATCATCCTCCCCTGACTTCCTGAGGAGGGGAGGTGGTTAGCCCAGAATTGTATCTTCGGTGCAGTGAATTACTTAATATGGCCCTTCTAGCCATAGTCTTTGTGACTCCCACACAATGATTGGATGGCACAAATGCAAATAAGCTATATGGAGCCCTAACGAGGTGTGGTGGTTGGGGTTATGTGTTGGCACTTCTAGGCCATGATTCCCAGTATTGTGTGGCTGTCCTCCATTTTGTGATCTGATATAACTATCCTAATTATCCTCCATTTTATGTGTTGTAAATCCTAACCTCTATATGTTAATGAGGCAGGACTAGTGTGGGGGGTATCTTGAGTCCCAGCCTTGAAGGAAGGTGTGACTCAAGTCCCACCCTTACTCAACTCATGCCCTTCCCTGGGGTGTGGCCTGTATCCAATGTATATATGTGGGTGCTCTGGCAGGGCTCTCTCTCTCTCAGCATCTGGATCCTGCATCCAGCTCATCATTGTCTAATCTCCAGTTTTGGGGACTTGAGCCAGTGGCCTACTGTCTGACCTGCCAATTCTGGGATTCGCTGGCTTCCGCAGCCTTGTGAGCCAGCATTCTGTCGTCTGGTCTGCCGATTTGGGTTTGTCAGTCCCTGTGGCCATGTGAGTCAGGAGAAGCCTACATCTGACCCATAAATTTGAGACTTGCCAGCCTCCACAACCTCATGAGCCATTTCCTTGATACGGTTCATGAGTTCGGTGAAACGTTGCAGCAAATTACCAAACCCAAAGACAAGAGGGGGTGTACTGAGGGGAGGAGGAGTAGCTGACGTTAGAGATGATGGAGTGGTACAGCAATTTGGAAAAGTTGGACACTTGGGATGTCTTTAACCTCTGCCTCATAGGAACAAGCTTCATGCTGATCTTATAAAAGAAATTATTCATTTAGTATTTCTTTAATCTTGCTAACAAACATCAGGCCTCAGTCGGAGCGGTGGTATTTTTCTGAGGCCTAAAGATGCCAGCAGGGAGAGGAACGGAGAAAACCATGGCCTCTTGCCTTATTCGAAGGATTTGCTCCTCACAACTCTAAAGGCACCTTGTGGGCCCATAAATCTTCCATATGCGGCCTCCATAGGGGAAAAGTCCAAAAGTCCTTAGTAGTGACTCAGAGCGAGGGTGGAAAGGTACGTGTGTCAATAGTTTGGTTTAGCCAAAGTAGCTATAAAACCTTGAGTGTTACCAGTAGCCAAATGTGGAAACAACCTAAGTGTCCATCAACAAATGAATGGATAAACAAAATGTGGTAGATCCATACAATGGAATATTATTCAGTCATAAAGAGAAATGAAGTTCTGATACACGCTACCACATGGATGAACCCTGAAAACATTAAGCTGAGTGAAATAAGTCAGACACACACACACAAAAATAAATATTGTATGATCCCACTTATGTGAAATATCTAGAATAGGCAAATTCATGGAGACAGAAAGTAGATCAGTGGGTACCAGGTGTGATACAATTAATTACTTGATATGGCCTTTCTAGCCATGGTCTTTGTGACTCACACACAATGATTGAATGGGACTATGCAAATAAGCTATATGGATGGTTGGTATCTTAGGCTGGGTTCTCCACAGAAGCAAAACCAGTAAGTGTGTAAATATATACAGAGAGAGATTTATATTAAGGAAATGGCTCACACAGTTGTAGAGGTTGGAACGTGGGTCAGGCTGGAGGCTTCTCCTGATTCACGTAGCTGCAGGTGCTGGTGAACCCCAGATTGGTAAGACAGACATCAGGGCTCTGGCTCACAGGCTGCGAAGACCAACGAGTCCAAACATCAGCAGGCAAGATGGCAGGAAAGCTGCTAGCTCAAGTCTCCAGAACCAAAGGTCAGATGAACAGGAGCCAGCTGCAGGATCCAGTGTGAGCAGAAGCCCACAAGCCTGGCCAGAAAGTCCACTTATATCGAATGCAGGCCACACCTCCAAGGAAACTCCTTTTCAACTGATTGGCTACTCACAGCAGATCCCATCATGAAGGTGATCACATTATATCAAATCTCATCATAGAGGTGATCACATCATTATGGGACTGCGAAACTAAATCATAAATGCCAAACTGAGACCATCTAAGGACAGAAAAGGCCTTAAACAACAAGTTGTGTCTGTTAAAAATTTTGTCTAGAAGAATGGCACAAATGTTGCTTGCTTCCTCCTAATCTGTCCACTTGTAGCTGTCTTTCGGATCAGCCAATTAGAACTAGAATCCTGGGCGTGCGCAGTAAGACACCAGGTCGACTGTCAGATGGCCTCATCCCACACGCGTTGCCTAGGAACCAAAATCATCCGACATACGTCATAGAGCGGTGACTGAGCCCACTTCCGAAGTTAGAAGTCCCTTTTGCCACTTCCATGCCAGAATCCTACCCCGACCCCTTTATTGAATATATATGAAGTTAATGGATATGTATGACTTCCTCTTTCGTGCGTGATATAAAACTGCACCCCCAGCCCTTTGTTCAGGGGGAGGGTACTTTCGGGGAGGATCCCCCACCTCCTCTCCTTACTTTCCACGAGTAATAAACTATGCCTTGCTTTAAATCCACTTGACTCTTAGTTATTCTTAACTAGAGTACAAGCGGCCATCCCATTGAGTTCGGTAACAAAACCACTGAGAATTACGGCCCAGCCAAGTTGACATACAACCTTAATGATCACAGTTGGGGTTAGATTTCAACTTGTCTAGGCCATGATTCTTGGTATTGTATGGTTGTCCTCTGTTTTATGTGTTGTAAATCCTAACCTCTACATGTTAATAAGGTAGATTGGTGTGGGGTATATCTTTAGTCACAGCCTTGCAGGAGAGCATGACTCAAGTCCCACCCTTACTCAAGTTCTGCCCTTCCCTGGGTGTGGCTTGCATATAAGGTGTTTTTGTGGATGTGCTGTCTCTGCATCTGAATCCCACGTCCAGTTCTTGATAGTCTAATATCCACCTCATAAGAACCAGCCTTGTGCTGATCCTTATAAAAGAAATTATTCATTTACCAGGGGTTGGACAGAGCGGGGAATGGGCAGTTATTGCTTAATGGGTACAGAGTTTCTGTTCAGGTTATGAAAAAGCTTTGGAAACAGATCATGGTGATGGTTACACAACATCGTGAATGTAATTAATGCCACTGAATTGTCCACTTAAAAATGGCTAAAATGGCTAATTTTATGTTATCTATATTTTATAACAATAATAGAAAAAGAAAAATCAACATTATTACAGACATGAGGGTTACCCTCTGCAGCCTCCCAGCCTCTCAAAGCCTGTAAGCCCTGAGCCCTGAGGACAGGGAAGTCACTCCCAGAGAGCAGGAACCAATAAAACCCACACCCAAAGTTACTGTTAAGAATGACAGCTGCAGACTAAACCAGACCCTTTAGTTCAACATCCTGTGGTGCTTTAGGGATGGAACTATGCCTAGAACCCCCACCTCAGGCCCCTGTGCCCAGATGGCTCTCCCTAATCTGCCAATGACAGCCCTGGCCAGCCTACTCTTCCCAGGGGAGCTCTGGAATCATCCAGGTCCGATTATTTTTACAAGCAGCAAAAGTCCCGAGAAATCAGCTTGCGCAAACCATGAAAGTTCCCTCGTTCATAAAATGGAGATAATGATAGTTCTGACTTAATAGAGCTGTTGCGATGATTAATTGGCTTCTGCACATCAGTTGCATAGAACCAGGATGGAATCCAGGTTTGTGAGACCTGAAGTTTATACAGGAAGTATGAGAAAAGCTTTTGAAATGAGCTCAAAAGATCTCGGGATGTGTGAAACCCCTACATGTACCTTTATCTACAAACCAATGCTTAATTGACCTAAAGGCGAAAAATAAGAAAAAATATAGACAATAGATACATTAAAAAAAAAACAGTTGCCATCAAGTCAACTCCAACTAGTGGCAACCCCATGTGTGTCAGAGTAGAACTGTGCTCCACAGGGTTTTCAGTGGCTAATTTTTCAGGAGCAGATCACAAGGCTTTCTTCTGAGGTGCCTCTGGGTTAGCATCCAAGTGCATTAACCATTTACATCACCAGGTATCCCAGATAGCCCCAACACAGGTAATGCAATGACTAAGATCAAATAATGTCAAAGTATTTACTCTTCATTAATCAGAAAACATAGATGCCTTCAAAGCTTCCTGCCGGCTTCCCCTAGACAGCCACACCCTGGCAGAAAAATGCAGGCACAACCATTTCTTCGCTCAGCCCCTCTCTCCTACTTCCTCTCTTCCCCCAACACCAACCCAGTCCATCCTGAGCCTGAATATTTCCTTCAAAAAAGCTCCACACAAGAGCACCCTGGAATCTTCCAATGGCTTCTGACCTCCCCATCCTGGGAGCAGAGCTCAAGAAATTTGAACTGGTGGAAACTATGGTAGATTGTACCAATGGCCAGATTCTTCATCCCTCCTGTATCTATGCCCTTCACCATGACACTTTGCAGTTATATGACTCTGGACTTGACCATGTGACTTGCTTTCTCTAACAAAATGAAGTGTAAGTGACAGTGTGCCAATTTCAAGCCTAAACCTCAACTGAGAGGCTTTGCACAATTCCATTTGTGTTTTGCACCTCCTTGAGAATGAGCCCAGGCTAGCCGATTAGGAGATGACAGACATAAGGAGTAGAACCAAGCTATCCAAGCCAAAACCAGCCTAGATCAGCTAACATCAGACCCCCAGAGATATGAGTAAGCACAGCTGAGCCCAGAAGAACCACCCAGCTAAGTCCAACATAAACTATCCACTCGTAAACTTGTGAGCTAACTGGATGCTGTTGAGTGTTGGGGTGACTTGTTACAGAGCATTATTGTAGCAAAAGCTAACTGATACAGGAAACCTGCAGATGCCCAGTCAAACCCAGACTTCCTGAATTTGCATCTTACTTCCACCATTTGTCACCTGAGTGACTTAACCTCCCTTTGCCTCAGATTCCTCATCTGTAAAATGGTACAATAACAGTTATAACCCAACAGGCTTATAACTGCCCTCAGTGAACTGACATTTTGATGGGACCAATGGATAATAAATAAATAAATCCACGATATAATGTCAGGTAGAGATAAATCCTATGAAAGGGAGTAAAGCAGTGTACCAGTCAGAGTTCTTCAGAGAAACAGAACCAATAGGATATATATTTTAAGTAACTGACTTACACAATTGTGGGAATGAGCAAGCCTGAAATCTGTAAGGTAGACCAGCAGGCTGGAAACTCTGGCACGTCTAATTTATAATTTTAAGGTAGAATTTCTTCTTCCTTGGAAAACCTCAGTTTTTGTTCTTCAGGCTTCTACTTATTGGATGAGGTTATGAGGCCCATCCACATTATTAGGGATAATCTCGTTTAAAGTCAACTGATTATAAATCAATAAAATACCTTTACAGCAATATCCAGACTAGTATTTGACCAAACAACTGGGCACCATAACCTATCCAGGACACACATAAAATAAACCATCACATAGAGTAAAGGGATGGAGAATTGGGGATGAGAGGAGGCACTGCTTTTTATAAGGTGGTCAGGTAAGCCCACTTAGAGGAGTTGGCATTCCAGCAGACATATCAATAAAGGGAGAGAGAAAGCCATAGAAAGATCTAGGGAGGGCTTTCCCAGTAAAGGGAGCGGCCAATGCAAAAGCCTGGAGGTGGGCCTGAGGTTGCTAAGAATGAAGAATAGGAAGAAAGCTGGAATAAAGTAGGCAGGGAGGAGGATGGCAGGAGGTGATGTCTGAGAGACGAGCAGTGATTGGATCATGAGGAGCAAGGAGTCCAGATTTTATTACTGTGACCATTAAATGAGTTCACATGTGGAAAGAGCTCCAGATAGTGCTCAATAAGTGTCAGCTTTCGTCTTACTGTTAGTATTTTTACCCAATGAATGCGAGGTCTCCTTGTTACAGAATCCATACAGAAAAAATCCTGTGGAATGATGTTATGGATTAAATTGTGTCCCCAAAAAAGATATGTTAAAGTCCTAACCTGCAGTACCTGTGAAAGTGACTTTGTTTGGAAATAGGTCTTTGAAGATATTGTCAGTTAACACGAGGCCATACTGCATGGTTGTTGCTGTTAGGTTGATTTCAACTCATAACGACCCCATGTGACAGAGTAGAACTGCCCCATACGGTTTTCTAGGCTGTAATCTTTAGGGGAGCTATGGGAGCAGATAGCCAGGTCTTTCTCCCACGGAGCCGCTGGGTGGGTTCGAACCGCCAACCTTTCTGTTGGTGGCAAAGCGCTTAACTGTTGTGCCAGCAGGAATCCTACTACTGGAGTGGGATGGGTCCTAATTCAATATGCGTGGTGTCCTCATAAAAGAAGAAAAGAGGCATGGACAGACACACAGAGGGTCGATGGCCAAGTAAAGATGCAGACAGAGATGGAGTTACGCTGCAGCTACAAGCCAAGGAATGTCTGGGCTATGAGAAGCTGGAAGAGACAAGAGAGGATCTTCCCCTAGAGCCTTCAACATGGCCGTACTGACAGCCTGAATTAGGACTCTCAGCCTCCAGAACTGTCATAGAATAAATTTTTGTTCTTAAAAGCCACTCACTTTGTGGTACTTTGTTACAGCAGCCCTAGGACACTAATACAAGAGGTTACCCCTTCCTGGGATTAAGGAGGAAGAGGAGACACCAGGGGGATATTGACAAGGAAAATTTTCACTTTGGACTCTACCTGAGTCAGCATCATTTGAATTTCTACAACAAGGTTGAGTCCAGGAAATGGATAAAGTTGATGGTTGCACAACATGTTGTTATTGCTGGGTGCTGTCAAGTCAGTTCCTACTCATCGCGACCCCTTGTACAATAAAATGAAACATCGCCCAGTTCGGTGTCATCCTCACAACTGTTGCTATGTTTGAGCCCATTATTTTAGCCACTGTGTCAGTTCCATCTCGTCAAGGGTCTTCCTCTTTTTCCCTGACCCTCTACCTTACCAAGCGTGTTGTCCTTCTCCAGGGACTGATCTCTCCTGATAACATGTCCAAAGTACGTGAGACAAAGTCTTGCCATCCTTGCTTCCAAGGAGCACTTTGGCAGTAATTCTTCTAAGACAGACTTGTCCATTCTTCTGGCAGTCCATGGTATATTCAACATTCTTTGCCAACACCGTAATTCAAAGGCATCAATTCTTCTTCGGTCTTCCTTATTCATTGTCCAGCTTTCACGTGCATATGAGGCAATTGAAAATATCATGGTCTGGGTCAGGCGCACCTTAGTCCTCAATGTGACATCTTTGATTTTCAACTTTTCAATAGGTCTTTTGCAGCAGATTTGCCCAACGCAATATGTCCTTTGATTTCTTGACTGCTGCTTCCATGGGCACTGATTGTGGGTCCAAGTAAAATGAAATCCTTGACAACTTCAATCTTTTCTCCATTTATCATGGTGTTGTTTATTGGTCCAGTTGTGATGATTTTTGTTTTCTTTATGTTGAGATACAATCCATACCTCATGGTGAATGTAATTAATGTCACTGAATTGTACATGTAAAAATGGTTAAAATGGCAAATGTTTTGTTTTATATATTTTACCATAACAAAAATTCTCAAATAAATAAAGTAGGGAAAAGCGGTAGTGTCAAGGGGTGTGTTGTGCAGGGGAGGGGGGATGCTTAAACAGGAAGGCCTCACAGAGAAGGTGCATTGGAGCAACGATCTGAAGGAAGTGGAGAAGTGATTAATCAAGTTAATATTTATGAATTGCTTAGACCTGTTCTTGGCATCTGGAGTCCCTAGGTAGTTCAACTAGTCAATTGCTCAGCTACTAACTGAAAGATAGGTAGTTTGAATCCACCCAGAGGTGCCTGGAAAGAAAGGCCTGGCTACCTACTTCCCAAAAATCAGCCATCAAAAACCCTATGGAGCACAGTTCTACTCTGACACTAAGGGAGTCGCCTTGAGTAGGAATCGACTTGACGGCAACTGGTTTGGTTTTGGTTTTTTGGTCCTTGGCAAGTAGTAAGCACTACATTAAAAAAAAAAAAAAAACATTGCCGTCGAGTCGATTCCGACTCATAGTGACCCCATACGACAGAGTAGAACTGTCCCATAGGGTTTCCAAGGAGCAGCTGGTGGATTCGAACTGCCAACCTTTTGGTGAGCAGCCTAAGCGCTTAATCACTGTGCCACCAGGGCTCCAACAATAACAGCAGCAACAATAACTATATATATGTTTTCAGTTTTAATAATAAATTTAAATTTTAATAGCAAACAAAATTGACATTCCAGGAAAAAAATTTATACGGTTTCATAAATTATCAATATAACACAAGAAAATAAATCCCAAAAGAAACAAACTCTAAAAACACTGGTGGTGACTTACTAAACTAATTTCTTGGCCTACAATCTTTGTCCAGTCGTTCCACAAGGATAGTATAATAATAAGAGCAAGCACGTAGATAGAGTCTATCGGGCCTCAGGCATTATTCTAAGTACTTTCCAGATACTAGTTAATCCTCACAACAATCTTATGAGGCAACTAATATTAATGCTCATCTTAAAGTTGAGGAAATTGAGGCCTAGAGAGGTTAAGCAACTTGTCTAAGGTCACACAGCTCAGAAAACATGGAGCTGGCTTGGAATTTTATCCTGACCTCACAACATCTGGCAAAAGGCATGTGATTATTCTCAAACTACACTAATGGAAATGGAAAAACCAGAACAGAAATGATGAGAATATTCACCCATTTTGAAGAAAGTAACCGATGTCACCGGACAACTTGTGTAGAAAGTGTTGAATGGGAACCTAAACTGCTGTGTAGACCTTCACCGAATACACAGTAAAATATTATTTCAAAAAATCTTCCTTAAAATATATGCATGTGAAAGCTGGACAATGAATAAGGAAGACTGAAGAAGAATTGATGCCTTTGAATGATGGTGTTGGTGAAGAATATTGAATATATCATGGACTGCCAGAAGAACAGACAAATCTGTCTTGAAAGAAGTACAACCAGAATGCTCATTAGGAGCAAGGATGGTGAGCCTACGTCTTACATACTTTGGACATGTTATCAGGAGGGACCAGTCCCTGGAGAAGGACATCATGCTTGGTAAAGCAGAGTGTCGGGGAAAAAGAGGAAGATCCTCAGCAAAATGGATTGACGTAATGGCTGCAACAATGGGCTCAAACATACCAATGATTGTGAGGATGGCGCAGGGGTGGGTAGTGTTTTGTTCTGTTGGACATGGGGTTTCTATGAGTTGCAACCAACTCTACAGAACTTGACAACAGCAACCACCTTAAAAAAAAGCATATCACTATTTTCAATTAGACACATTGGGAAACTAAGGACTCAGAGAAACTAAACGAGCCAGTGTGTGGTCATGCTGCTATTGAAAAACCCAAATAGTAGTAGTACTTGCCCAGACCCTGAATAGAGCCAGATGCTCTTACCTGCTAGTGTTCCTCCCAGCCACCAGAGGGTGCTTTTGAAACTCCAACCCAACATCTTGGCTGGAAAACAACACAGTGGCTCCCAGTTGCTCTCATTATTAACAGTTAGGAAGATACCTGGATTCAAACGCGCAATTGGCCACTCACTCATTCTGAAGCCCGGAGCTAATGACATAACCTCTCCAGGCCTCCATTTCCACATAGGATCATCAGGGGATTAAACTGATTATTACCTATAGGGTGCTTGCAGCGGTGTCAGACACGTAGGAGGTTCTCAATGTATGTTAGGGACTACGTCACTCAGCAGACAGCAAACTCACATTGAGTAATTGCGGGAGAGTTTTTTAAAAACTATTGACAAAGATGGAGGCAGTGGGTAGAAAGACGCTACCCAGCACTAGAAAGATGGGGAGATTTTACCACCTCCAGGCCTGAAAGGGAGGAGAGGAGGCAGCCGTTACCAGAACCCAGAGGGTTGTGTGAGATGGCCTTGTGACAGGAGCTGTGGTCTTGGGTGGAAAGGCACAGCCAGTTCAGAGCAGCCCCACCCCAGGGAGGGAGCTGGGAAAATAAATACCCCTCCTCCCTCCATCTTTTGCCAGTGCTTCCCATTAGCCAAACCCAACAGGAAGCTAGAGGTCAGGAGAGCCTATTGCAGTCCATAATGATCAGCCTCCCAGGTCACAAAGCATGGTTATTACCTATATTCTGAGAATGGAGTGGGGATGGTGCAACAGAAACACCCAGCTCTGGAAAAAAACATTATCTGAAGGAACAAACAAACCATATGCAGCATAGTATTAGTACTATTATCACCGTCAATACTATTATTCTTATTATCAAGTTCCTCATCACGGTCTATGAGATCCAACAAGGTCATGTCCCAACCTCTGCCCCCTCTTTTCACACCATCCTTCCGACCTCCACTACCCCTCTCTGAAACCCAGGAATTAACTGGGAAAGAAGGTGTCTTGGTTATCTAGTGCTGCTATAACAGAAATACCACAAGTGGATGGCTTTAACAAAGAGAAATTTATTCTCCCACAGTCTGGTAGGCTAGAAATCCAAATTCAGGGCATCAGCCCTGGGGAAGGCTTTCTCTCTCTGTAGGTTCTGGAGAAAGGTCCTTGGCATCTATCTTCCCGTGGTCAAGGAGCTTCTCTGTGCAGGAAACTCGGGCCCAAAGGACGCACTCTGCTCCCAGTGCTGCTTTCTTGGTGGTATGAGGTCCCCCACTCTCTGCTCGCTTCCCTTTCCTTTTATCTCTTGTAAGATAAAAGGTGATGCAGGCCACACCCCAGGGAAACTCCCTTTACTTTGGATCAGGGATGTGACCTGAATAAGGGTGTTATATCCCACCCAAATCCTCTTTAACGTAATCTAATCTTGCCCTCATTAACACAGGCAGAGATTAGCATTTACAACACATAGGAAAATCACATCAATCACAAAATGGAGGACTACCACACAAGACTGGGAATCGTGGCTTAACCAAGTTGACACATATTTTAGGGGAACACAATTCAATCCATGACAGAAGGGGAAGGAATCATCTGGAGGGGATGATAATGTTCTGATTCACAATAGGAATTTGGGCAGCACACCTCTAGGCATTTACTTGTCAGGATGCCTCTGAATGTACACCTTAGATTTGTGCATTTTATTGTATATAAATTTTACCTCAAAAGTAAATAGATAAATAAATAAGAAAAAACAAACTGTAAACAAATATTGGACTCCTATTCATTTTATGGAGCCCTGGTAGCACAGTGATTAAGAGCTCGGCAGCTAACCAAAATGTCAGCAGTTCAAATCCACCAGGTGCTCCTTGAAATCCCTATGGGGCAGTTCTACTCTGTCCTATAGGGTCGCTATGAGTCAGAATCGACTCGATGGCAACTGGTTCTTGGTGTTTTTTTTTTTTTAATTATTCATTTTATGCATGCGTCAGTGTTTAGGAGAAAGTGTGCTAATGACTGCAACTGCCTTTGAAATGCAATAGAAAATATAAGGGGACATGATGGATAGATAGAGGGGTGAGCAGATGAATAGATATGTGATACAAACCAAGTCTAGTAAAACATTCATTGTGCAATTAGGTGATGGGTATACAAGTGTTCACTGTAAAATCATTTCAACTTTTCTGTATGTTTGAAACTTTTCATCAAAGAATGTTTGGGAAAATGGAAAAATAAAAGTCAGTGAGGGGGGTGAGTCAGCAAAAAAGTTTGGATTGGATTGACAAGAGGGGTCAAGAGAAAACAATCTCTCTGGGACCTTCCACAGAAACCACAGCCACTTCCCAGCAGTGCAGAGGTGACAGCAGGATTGAATGATGCCAACTGTCAAGTCTGGGCTCTGCAAGGGAGCCTGTTGGGAGAAAAATGCAGAGAAGGGAGAGGACGAGACAACACTCCCACTTCTCAGAATCCTGTGATGAATGTTGTTGTTGTTAGGTGTTGCTGAGTGGATTCTGACTCATAGTGACCCTATACATGACAGAACGAAACACTGCCTGGTCCCGCGCCATGCTCACAATCGTTGTTATGCTTGAGCCCATTACTGCAGCCATTATGTCAATCCATCTCATCGAGAGTCTTCCTCTTTTTCGCTGACCCTCTGCTTTACCAAGCATGATGTCCTCCTCCAAGGACTGATCCCTCCTGACAACGTGTGCAAAGTATGTAAGACGTAGTCTCACCATCCTTGCTTCTAAGGAGCACCCTGGGTGTATTTCTTCCAGGACAGATTTGTTCGTTCTTTTGGCAGTCCATGGTATAGTCAATATTCTTCACCAATAGCACAATTCAAAGGCGTCAATTCTTCTTCGGTCTTCCTTTCTGTGATGACTAGATCTGTTTATATTTGAACTCATGTATTATTTATTCAACAAATATTTACTGAAACACTCCTTTGTGCCCCTCCCTGAACTGGGCAGTTGAAAACATAGCCTGAGCCCTGCCCTCATGGGAGCTGAAGTCCGATGGAGGACACAGACCCATTCCCCAGAGAGTGATGATACAGAGTAATCAGTACAGTTATGGCGGAAGCCTACGGGTTGTGGGACCCCTTAAGGATGCACCTGACCCACACTGGTGGTCAGGGAAGGCTTCCTGATGGAAGGAGTAGGTGTCAGCCAGGTAGAGTAGGAGGTGAGGGCAAGGGAAAAGGATTCCAGGCAGAAGGAACAGCACATGCTAAGGCCTGGAAGTAAGCAGAAAAGTTTGATGCTTGCAGTAGACTGAAAGTTCAGCGTACCTGGAATATGAATATAAACAGTTGGGTACAGAGAAGATAAAAATAAGCATGGAGCAGTCAGCAGGGTAAGGAAAGGGCAGACCATGTGTGGCCTTGTAAGCCATGGGAAGACATTTGAACCTTACCTTGAGAGTGGTAGGGAGTTATCAAAGGGCTAGAGGCAGTGGGAGGATTTGGCCAGATTTGCAAATGATTCCAATTCCAGAGCAAGATAAGGGACAGGGGTAAGTATAGGTTGGGTTATGCTTTAATAACAAACAACTCCAGAACTCAGTGGCTTAAAACAACCAAGGTTAATTACTTGCCATGAGACATTTGTCATGGATCTATAAGAGCTTTTGTTCCCCATCGTCCTCATTCTAGGACCCTGTGGTCCGCCACTTGGAAGGCTGATGATCATATGAACAGAGGCGAAGAATGTGAAGAATCAGATACGTGAGCTCTTCAACCTTTCGCCTGGAAGCAACACTAATCACTTCTGCTCTTATTTCATTGGTCAAAGCAAGTCACATGACCATGCATTTCTTTTAGGCTGGGGAGAGGTGATCCTCTCATATGCCCAGAAGCAGATGAGAACTGGTTATTGATGAACAGGAGCAGTGACCACCACAGAACATAAGCGTGGAAGCAGCAGGAACGGGGGGTAGCCTGTGACAGTCACCTGGGCAAGAGATGAGGTAGCCTGGACTCAGTTAGTAGAAATGGAAGAAATGAACAGATTTGAGAGACATTCAGGAGTCACACAGAATTCTGTATCTGCAGGTGATTTGTCCTAAGTTATTATTCTAAAATATGTTTAAAAAATCAAAATGCTTCCATTATATAAAATCCATTGCCAAGGAGACAATTCCAACTCATAGTGACCCTACAGAACAGAGTAGAACTGCCCCATAGGGTTCCCAAGGCTATAATCCTGAAGGAAGCAGACTGCCACATCCTTCTCCCAAGGAGCCACTGATGAGTTCAAACCACTGACCTTTTGGTTAGCAGCTGAGCTCTTAACCACTGCACCACCAGGGCTCCTTTCTTTCATATATCAGCATCACAATCACAGGTGGCTTTAGAATAAAATAGGCTTTAAGGCTGCTTATCGTTGTTGTTGCGGAGCCCTGGTGGCGCAGTGGTTACGCATTTGGCTGCTCACCAAAAGATCAGCAGTTCAAATCCACCAGCCGCTCCTTGGAAACCCAACAGGGCAGTGTCTACTCCGTCCTATAGGGTGGTTATGAGCCAGAATCGACTCGACAGCAACGGGTATTGTTGTTGTTAGCTGCCCTTGAGGTGGCCCCTGACTCACAGCAACCCAATGCACGATGGGATCTGACCGTTGTGATCCACAGTGTTTTCGTTGGCAGATTTTCAAAAGTAGATGGGTAGTAGCAGCTAAAATTCATGAGCCCAGCACTTTTCTACACACTTTGAACACTGTCCAGTAGAAAGATAATGCAAGTGACACGTGTAATTTTAAATTTTCTAATAACCACAGTTTTAAAAAAGAAGTGAAATTAATTTAATAATATTTAACCCAATAGATCCAAAACATTACCAGTTCAGCATTGCAATCAATATAAAAATTATTCATGAGGTATTTTAATGTTCCTTTTCCTATACTAAGTCTTCAAAATGGAGTGTGTGTTTTTTACATCCACAGCACATCTCAATTTGGACCAGCTTCACATCAAGTAGTCAATAGCCACACATGGCTAGTGGCTACCATATTGAATAGCACAGCTTCAGATATGTTAACTAATCCCCTCTTCACAACAACCCTACAGAGTAAGTGCTAGTATTTTTTCCATCTTATAGATGAGAAAACTGAGGCACAGGAGGATGAAGGGCCTGTCCCCAAAGTCACAAACTAAGAAGTGAAGGAGGCTGGATTTGAACTCAGGCAACCGGGCTCCTTGCATGTAGTTCTGAGCTGGACTCCTGCACTGGCCACCAGTTAGGCTGGGTGAGTAAGAGCCCACAGGGGCCCACCTCCACCCCTGCCAGAAGTCTGTGTAGAGAGAATGATGGTGAGCCTTGAGAATACTTAAGGAGAACTCAGTGAGTCCCAAGCAAGAAGGTGTAGGTAGAAAGGAAGAGGTGTTGGAAAAGATTGAGTTATCTTCCCTCTTATTTGCCAAAGATTGTCAAGGAGTGGGGAAAATCCCTTTGGAAAGCTGGGTGCCGACTGGTGGCTTCCCATGTCACTGTCCCTACATTATGGACTGAAACAGAAAGTTGGAATGAGTTCCCTGTGAAGTCCCAGACCAGGAGGGGTGGGAAGAGGAGAGCCTGTCTTTAGTGGGCATCTCAGGTGTGCCAGGCTCTAGAAGGAGCACTCTAGTCTCTCATGTAATTGCCTTCCTTACAACTGGGAGTCCCAGGGTGGTACAAACCGTGAACGTGCGTGGCTGCTAACCAAAAGGTTGGCCGCTCGAGTCCACCCAGAGGCACCTTGGAAAAAAGCCCTGGAGATCTACTTCAGAAAAATCAGCCATTGAAAACCCTGTGGAGTGCAGCTCTAATCTGACACACATGGGGTCGCCATGAGTCAGAGTCGACTCTACGGCAACTGGTTCCTTTCCAAATGAGGATCCTGAGGCTCAGAGAAGACACATGACTTGTCCAAGATCACACAGAGAGGAAGGGATGAAAAATCTCCTCCCGCCCTCAACTTGTGTCCACCCAATTTCCTTCTCAGAGGCCTTGTGGGGATTTGATTTGATTTGATTTATTGCCTAGTGTGTATTTCCTGAGATATTCTAGGCATATACAAACATTTACACATACATCACTTTTTACACAAACTGTGGCACATTGTTCTGCATCTTACCACTTTTTTCACTTAGCAATGTTGTCTTTAAGATCTTTCCAGATGAACACACAGAGATGTGCTTTATTTTTTTTAATGCCCATAAAACATAAAACTCTCCAGATGTACCATCATTAACTTAACCAGTCCCCTCCTGATGGACATTTCTCTTGTTTCTAGTTTTTTGCCCTTACAGGCATTACTGCAATTAATACCCTTGGGCAGACTTCGTGTTGACCTCATGAGTCCATGCCTGGAAGATAAATTCCCGGGAGGGCAACTGTCAAATCAAAAGCGATGTGTATTTGTCCTTTGGAAAGATATTTCCAAATTGCACTCCAAATTCCCTCCTCTAAAATGGCTGCCTGCCCATCTGTCAAAAGGGTTTTTTGCTCTCTTTGCACTGTGTGAAGGCTTTGCAGGGAGAAGGTGTTACTTACGTAATTAAAATGAAATAAGCCCTTCATTAAAAACACAAACTTGGGAAGAAGAGAAACCAGCAAGGCCAGTTTAGGAGGAGCCTTCCACCCTGTCCCTTGTCACACCTGCACTGTCCCCAACCGGCCCTGCCAGATGTTGAAATCCATTTCTCAAGCGCAAACACAGACCTCAAAGACCAACACTTGGGGAAAAAAATACAGGAAAGAGATTTTATAGTTTGTACCTTCTGCGGCTTTTTATATGACTGGATTCTCCTGCTCTTCATTTTCTTCCCCCTTCTCCTCATCCTTGTTTCTCTTCTTCCTCTAACTTGTCTTGGCGAGGACGTGGTGAAAAGATCTTAAAGCTCGGGCCATGAAACTATTCTGTGTGATACTGGAATGGTGGACAGGACCCATGCATGGCATTACACATTTGTCAAAATCCACAGGACTGTACAACACATACACGGAACTTAAATGTACATAGATTTCAGTTAATAATAATGTAAGCTACCAAAGAGGTTAGCCTGAATCTAATCACGAGAAAATATCAGACACAAACTAGATGGTGCCCAGCTACCACCAACGACCACTCTGTCAGGGATCATGACAGAGAGGGAGAAAAATGTAGAACAGAATTTAAATTCACAAAAAAAGACCAGACTTACTGCTCTGTCAGAGACTGGAGGAATCCCTGAAACTATGGCCCGGGACACTCTGCTAACCCAGAACTGAAACCACTCCCGAAGCCCACTTTTCAAAGATTAGACAGGCCTATAAAACAAAACATAACACACGTGAGAATACTGCTTCTTGGTTCAATCAAATATACGAGAACAAATGGGCAACACCTACCCAAAAGTAAGAGGAGAAGGCAGGACAGGACAGGAACTGAACGAACGGACACACAGAACCCAGGGTGGAAAGGGGGAGTGTGCTGTCACATTGTGGGGATTACAATCAATGTCACAAAATAATATGTGTATAAATTTTTAAATGAGAAATTAACTTGAGCTCTAAATTTTCACCTAAAACACAATTTAAAAAAAAAAAAAAAAGAAAATATCAGCCACAAGGGCTCCACCATTTGTTCATCAAACCCAATTATGAGAGGGCAGCACTCCTGTACTGCCAACACTCAGGCTGTCCATCTATCCAATATGGTAGCCACTAGCCACATGAGGAGCCCTGGTGGTGCAGTGGTTAAGCATTTGGCTGCTAACCAAAAGGTTGCCAGTTCAAATCTACCAGCCGCTCCTTGGAAACCCTATAGGGCAATTCTACTCTGTCCTACATGGTTTCCATGAGTCAGAATTGACTCGACAGCAGTGGGTTTGGTTTGGTTTAGCCCCATTTGGCTATTTAAATTAAAGTTAATTAAAATTAAATAAAATGACCATTTTGCTCAAAGATTCTATAGAACAATTCTGATCAAAAAAGGGAAAACATAGAATAGAATTCAAATTATTATGGAATCCAGTCTTTCTGGAGCCATGGAGGCTGGATGGACCCAGAAACTATTGCTCTAAGATAATCTTTAACCCTTAAACCAAAAATAGCCCCTGAAGTCTTCCTAAAATTAAAAATTAGTTTAGCTTAACTAGTAGAGTGTCGGCCTTGAGCATTATGCTATTTTAAGCACTATCTATACGGTAGCAAATTGACAACAGCAACTCAGAAGATTGGATAGGAACCTCAGGGGGCAGTGAGTTTTATATTAATGGAGGAGGAACAACTCAGAGAAGGAGGATGAGAATGGTTGCACAACTTGACGAATGTAATCTATGTCATGAATTGTACAAGTAGAAACTTGAATTGGTGTATGTTTTTGCTGTGTATATTCTCAACAACAAAAATAAATTATTTTTAAAATTTTTAGAAAAGGAAAAATAATTAAATGCAATGAAAACGCCACTGTCTCCACTTCTGAAGTGCTCAACAGTCACATGTGGCTTGTGGCTGCCATATTGGACAGCACAGACTATAGAACATTTCCATTATCACAAAACTGTACCCCTGGGTGGTGCAAATGGTTTTGCACCCAACTGCAAACCTAAAGGTAAGCAGTTCAAATACACCCCAGTAGCACCGCAGAAGAAAGGCCTGTCAATCTGCTTCTGTAAAGATTACAACCAAGAAAACTCTATGGAGCAATTCTACTCTGTAACACATGGGGCCACCATGAGTCAGAATCAACTGGACTAGCAACAGATTTGTTTTGGTTTTTTAGATCATCACGAAAGTTCTGCTGGACAGCACTCAATCTAGACGTTGCTTTGCAAGGACCTCACAATTATTTTCTCAAAAAGGGGGATGGGGAGATGTTGGAATTTTCTGGATAGTCTTTTAATTAACTGGCAAAGGTAAGAACACGCTCTGATTTGTTGTTAGCCACCACATTTAATTGTGTTTTCATTGGAGTGACCTTGTGAAATTTTTCATATAAACTCAACAGTCAGAAAGAAAAAAGTTAGCCTAAAAACCTCAATTTGGGTTTTCAATCCATGGTTGTTGTCTTAGGCTGGGTTCTCTGGAGAAGCAAAACCAGTAGAGCATAGATATATATACAGAGAGAGATTTATATCAAGGATATGACTCATGTGGCTGTAGAGGCTGAAACACCCCAAGTCCGTGGGTCAGGATAGAGGCTTCTCCTGATTCACGTAGCTACAGGGGCTGGTGGACCCAAGATCAGCAGGTTGAGAGCAGGGCTCTTGCTCCCAGGCTGTGAAGACCGACGAATCCCAAGATCAGCAGGCAAGATCACAGGTAAGCTGCTAGGATCCAGAGCGAGTAAAAGCCCCTGAGACTTGCCAGAATGTCTCCTTTTATTCGATGCAGGCTACATGCCCAAGGAAGCTCCCTTTCAACGGATTGTCTATTCACAACACATCTCATCTTGGAGATGATCATATTATATCAAATCTCATCATGGAAGTGATCACAACATCATACGACTGCCAAACTACATCATAACTGCCAAACCACGGAGAATCATGGCCCGGCCATGTTGACACACAACCTTAACTATCACAGTTTTGATACCGGTTAACCCCAAACCCATTGCCATCCAGTCAATTCCAACTCATAGCAACCCTATAGGACAGAATAGAACTGCCCCCCTAGGGTTTCCAAGGAGCAGCTGGTGGATTCGAACCACTGACCTTTTGGTTAGCAGCCGTACCTCTTAACCACTGTGCCACCACGGCAGTGATACCTGATGTACCTGTAAACTCTCACTCTGTGGATTCCTAAGCGATTGGCTTGAAAGCCTAGATTTCGCTTTTGTGTTCTGCATTCTGTATTCTGTTGTTTCTGTCACTCAATGTATGTGTTGCCCAGGGGAACTACAAGTGGAAAAAATAGAAATCAAAGGGTCTGGAAATAGCAGCAACTACCAATTAGTAAACTCTGTAGCCAGCTAGGATTGTTACAAACCTCATCACCATCATTCTCATGCTACGCCTCCTTGGCGAGATGGATTGACACAGTGGCTGCAATGATGGACTCAAACATGCTGGCGATTGTGAGGATGACACAGGACCAGGCAGAGTTTCGTTCTGTTGTACATGGGGGTTGCCATGAGTTGAAGCCAACTCAGTGGCAGCTAATAACAACAATCGTCATCATTCTCCCGCTACCCCTGTTGTTGTTGTTGTTACGTGGCCATCATGTTGGTTCCAACTTTTAATAACCACAAATACAACAGAACGAAACACTGCCCGATCCTGCGCCATCCTCACAATCATTGCTATGTTTGAGCCCATTGTTGCAGCCACTGTGTCAATCAGACTCAGAGAAACTAAATGACCCAGTCTGTGGTCATGCTGATATTGAAAAAGCATAGACAAGCCGCTAAGAACAGTCCTGCATAGTCATGAAAAATTGGGTCAACACTTAGACCTCAAATTAGGAACGACTGTTTGTTCCAAAACCAAACCAAACACATTGTCGTCGAGTCAATTCTGACTCATAGCAACCACATAGGACAGAGTAGAACTGCCCCATAGGATATCCAAGGAGAGGCTGGTGGATTCAAACTGCCGACATTTTGGTTAGCAGCCATAGCTCGCTGTAGCTCTTAACAACTGCACCACCAGGGCTCCACTGTTTGTTCATTAAACCCAATTCTGAGAGGGCGGCGTCCCAGTACTGCCAACACTCAGGCTGTCCATCTGTCCAATATGGTAGCCACTAGCCACATGTGGAGCACTGGTGGCAGAGTGGTTAAGCATTTGGTTGCTAACCGAAAAGTGGGCGGTTCAAATCCACCAGCTGCTCCTTGGAAACCCTATGGGGCATTCTACTCTGTCCTACATGGTCGCTATGAGTCAGAATTGCCTCAATGGCAATGGGTTGGGTTTGGTTTAGCCACATTTGGCTATTTAAATTAAAGTTAATTAAAATTAAATAAAATGAACATTTTGCTCAAAGATTCTATAGAACAATTCTAATCAAAAAAGGAAAAATGTAGAACAGAATTTCACATTCTCACGGAATCCAATCTTTCTGGAGCCATGGAGACTAAATGAGCCCGGAAACTATTGCCCTAAGAAAATCTTTAAACCTTAAACCAAAAATAGCCCCTGAAGTCTTCCTAAAACCAAAAAATAGTTTAGCTTAACTAGTAAAGAGTGTCTGCCTTGAGCATTATGCTATTTTAAGAACGATCTGTAGGGAATCAAAGTGACAACTGCAACTCAAAAAATTAGATAGGAATCTTAGGGGGAAGTGAGTTTTATGTTAATGAAGGAGGAACAACTCAGAGAACAAGGATGACAATGGTTGCACAACTCGAAGAATGTAATCAATGTCATGAATTGTACAAGTAGAAACTTGAATTGGTGTATGTTTCTGCTGCGTATATTCTCAACAACAAAATAATTTTAAAATTTTTAGAAAAAGAAAAATAATTAAATAAAATGAAAACTCCACTGTATCACTCACACTCTCTACTTCTCAAGCGCTCTACAGCCATATGTGGCTTGTGGCTGCCATATTGCACAGCACAGACTATAGAACATGACCAGTATCACAAAACCGTACTGGACAATGAACAAGGAAGACCGAAGAAGAATTGATGCCTTTGAATTATGGTGTTAGTGAAGACTATTGAATATACCATGGACTGTCAGAAGAACAAATAAATCTGTCTTGGAAGAAGTACAGCCAGAATGCTCCTTAGACGCGAGGATGGCAAGACTTTGTCTCCAGGACATGTTATCAGGAGAGATCAGTCCCTGGAAAAGGATATCATGCTTGGTAAAGTAGAGGGAAAAAGAGGAAGACCCTCAAAAAGATGGACTGACACAGTGGCTGCAACAATAGGCTCAAGCATACCAGTGATTGTGAGGCTGGCGCAGGACCGGGCTGTGTTTCGTTCTGTTGTACATAGGGTCGCTGTGAGTCGGAACCAACTTGAAGGCACCTAACAACAGCAACAACAATTTTGTCATTTTATATTATATATATTTTTTCTTGAATAAACAACCTAAGTTGTAGACAGGTTGCCCCTTTGCCCCTAAATATACATCAATGTGTATTTCCTAAAAACAAGGGCATTCTCTTATCTACTCACAGTACATTGGCCAAAATTAAGAAATTAGCACTGAACATAAACTATCTAAACTATGGACTCTATTGAGATTTTGTCAATTGCCTCAACAATGTCCCTTCGAGCAAAAGAAAATCCTGTATCACACACGGTGTTTAGTTGTCAGGTCTCTTGAGTCTCTTTCCATCTGGAAGAGTGCCTCTGTTTTTTTGTGGTTCATGACATTGATATTTTTGAAGAGTAGAGGTCAGTTATTTTGCAGAATGTCCCTCTTTGACCTGTCTGATGTTTCCTCATGGTTAGAGTCAGGTTACGCTGGGTCCTTTCTCAATGCTTCATATCAGGAGGCACTTGATGTCGGTTTGCTCCATTACTGGTGATGTTATCTTTGATCTCTTGGATAAAGTAGTGCCGGCGAGGTTTTTCCATTGTAAAGTCCATCTTCCCTTGCATAATTAGTAAGTATCTCGTGGGAAGATCATTTGAGACTCTGTAAATAGGGATCCCTGATAGCTGCAAATAGTTAAGCATTTGAATTTACCCAGAGGCCCCTCCGAAGAAAGACCTGACTATCTACACTGGAAAGATCACAGACAAGAAAACTCTATGGAGCACAGTTCTTCTCTGACACACATGAGTTGGAGTTGACTTAACTGGTTTGTTAATTTTTTTTTAATATCCTGTTTCATCTCAAACTTGCACCCATTAGCTGTAGCTTCTATTAATCAATTCTTGCCGGAATCAGTTATTATTATAATGAGTGGCAAATGGTGATTTTCTAGTTCCATCATACCTTCTACATTCGTTAGTTGACTTTTCACAGTGATGAAGAGTTTTCCCTTCTCCCATTTTTAAAAATGTATATATTTATTTATTTATATCAGGATGGACTCACAGATTCTTATTCAATGGGCTATGGAAGAAAGACCTGGCGATCTGCTTCCATAAAGATTGCAGACAAGAAAACCCTCTGAGGCAGTTCCACTCTGTCACATGGGGTTGCTATGAGTTGAATTGACTCAACGGCACCCAACAAAAACATCATAATCTTTTACCATCATTATTTAGCTTGATCCTCAGACTGGACATAAGGAACCTCTTCAAGACATCTCCTGGGTCCTTTTGGCACACCTCCACCATTCTTTATTTCGTTACTCTCTGGATCGACTCTGTTTTAAAGATCAAGAAACTGAGACATAGAGTGGTTGAATAACTTGTCCAAGTTACACTGCTAGTAGGCGACAAAAAGTTTCAATCCAGGCAGTATGGTTCCAAAATCTAAGCTCTTAACTATTCGACCACATTGTCTCTTTATGGCGGCAAGAACCATGACTTCTTGTTCATAGCTGTATCCCCCCCACCCAGCATAATGCTTGACCCACCCAAAAAACGAAACCAAACCCACTGCCATTGAGTCGATTCCGACTCATAGTCACCCTATAGGACAGAGTACAACTGCCCCATAGGATTTCCAAGGCTATAATAATCTTTACAGAAGCAAACTGTCACATCTTTCTCTTGCAGAGTGGCTCTTGTGCTCAAACCACTTCGGTTAGCAGCCGAGCACTTTAACCACTGTGCCACCAGGGCTCTCTTGACTCATGGGAGGTAGTAAATTAAAATGTTTTGAATAAATGAATAAACTAATGAATGAATGAACTATCTTTCATATCTCTAAGGTCCTAAATTCCTAGCCACCCTTTTGCATAGACTCTCAACTCCTCAGCTATTCGCAAGATAATCTGCCAATATCCAACTTTCTACCTCCTCAATGCCTGTAGCCACGTAGGTGACCAAAGCTAGAGAAAAAAATCACACAACCCTGCTGAAAAGTCTTACTTTAAATTCAAGATTTACAACTTCCAAGAATCAGTTGCCATGAAGTCGATTCCAACTCCTGGCAACCCCATGTGTGTCAGAGTAGAACTATGTTGCACAAGCTTTTCAATGGCTGATTTGTCAAAGTAGATTACCAGGCCTTTCTTCTAAGGCACCTCTGGGTAGACTCAAACCGCTAACCTTTTGGTTAGAAGCCATTTGCACCACCCAGGGACTCTAAACAAAAACCCAAATTTGTTGCCATGGAGTCGATTCTGACTCATAGCAACCTTATAGGACAGAGAAGAATGGCCCCATGGGGTTTTCAAGACTGTAAATCTTTATGGGAGTAGACTGCCACGTCTTTCTCCCATGGAGCGGCTCGTGGGTTTGAACCACTGACCTGCCAAGTACTTAACCACTGCACACCAGGACTCCTTCCAGGGACTCTAGTGGGTCCTTAATTCTGCCTAAAAATCAGCCTAGATTTCTACAGTCATTCACTCTCTCATTCTCCTAGATGATTATTTCATAACTTCTCAGTTCTCCACAAAGCATCTCCTGTTATCCTGTGGAAAAGAATTGGGGGTGGCGGAGTGGGCAGGGAGTTCTCTGGATACTGAGCATGTGCAGAGAACCTCTACCCCATTATAGCACTCTCAGCACAACAGCCACCTTCCCACTGAAGGAATACAGTCTATATTGTTGTTGTCGTTACGTGCCGTCAAGTTGATTCCGACTCATAACGACCCCATGTACAACAGAACGAAACACTGCCCAGTCCTGTGCCATCCTCACAATCATTGTTATGCTTGAGCCCATTGTTGCAGCCGTGATGTCAATCTATCAAACTGAGGGTCCTCCTCTTCTTCGCTGACCCTCTACTTTACCAAGCATGATGTCCTTCTCCAGGGACTGATCCCTCCTGATAACATGTCCAGAGTAGATGAGCCCAAGTCTTGCCATCCTCGCTTCTAAGGAGCATTCTGGCTGTACTTCTTCCAAGACAGATTTGTTAGTACTTTTGGCAGTCCATGGTATAGTCAATATTCTTCACCACTACCGTAATTGAAAGGCATCAATTCTTCCTCGGTCTTTCTTATTGTCTACTGTCCATGTGGCCACCATGAAATCTGGATTTGGTGCCAGATGTTTATAGGAGTTCTCTGTCGAGCTTAAAGCTCAACAGAATGTTGTAGCTACTCTATTGTTCATAGGATGTTGATGTCTGCAACTCACTTTGAAATGCATCAGAAAACGAGATGAATAGAGTGGTGGATCGATGACAGAAATGTAATAAAATAAGTAGAGCAAAATATGCATTGAAGAATCTCCGTGTAGGTGCATGGGTGTTTGCTTGCTGTACAATTCTCTCAACTTTTCTGTATCTTTGAAATTTTTCATAAAAAAGAAAAAAATTAAGGCAACGTGATGGGAGATGAGGCCATAGATAGGAAGGACCTCTCTGAGGAGATGACATTGAGTCTAAGACCTAAAGGACAAGGAACCATCAGCCCTACAGAGATCTAGAAGAAGCCTATTCCAGAAATAAGGGACAGTGAGTGCAAAGGTCCTGAGATGGGAATGAATAGGTCAGGTGTAAGGAACAGAAAAAAGACCCACAGGGTTATAAACTAGTAAACAAGGAGGAAAGTCGTGGGAAATAACAGACCCAGGCCAGATCATAAAGGGCTTCATAGACCATGATGAAGAATTTGGATTTTATTCTGAGTAGAATGGGAAGCCACTGGGTAGTTTTTTGTTTTGTTTTTATTGTACTTTAGATGAAGGTTTACAGAGCGAATTAGTTGCTCATTAAACAATTAATATACATAATGTTTTGTGACATTGGTTGCCAACCCCACGACATGTCAACACTCTTCCCTTCTCGACCTTGGGTTCCCCATTACCAGCTTTCCTGTCCCCTCCTGCCTTCTTGTCCTTGCCCGTGAGCTGGTGTGCCCATTTAGTCTCGTTTTGTTTTATGAGCCTGTCATAACAGGTTCACTGAAGGGTGAACCTCAGGTGTGACTTCAGTAACTGAGTTAAAAGGGTGTCCAGGAGCCACACTCTCAGGGTTTCTCTAGCCATTGGGTAGTTTTAAGCAGGGGAGTCATGTTATCTGAGGTATTGGTGGTTCCGTGGTAGAATTCTCACTTTCCATGCAGGAGACCGGAGTTCAATTCCTGGCCACTGAACCTCATGCACAGCCATCGCCTGTCTGTCCATGGAGTGTTGCACGATGCTTTAACAGGTTTCAGCAGAGCTTCCAGACTAAGATAGACTAGGAAGAAAAGGCTGGTGATCTACTTCGAAAAAGCAGCCAATGAAAACTCTATGGGTCACAATGTCCAGTCCACATCCACTCATGCGGAGGTCACAAGAACAGGCAGCATATCATTCCCTTGTGAATGGGGTCGCCATGAGTCACAACAGGACTTGAAAAGCAACTAACAACAAGGAGCAAGGGTGGCAGCATGGAGTGAGGATTCTACTGCACACATCCAGGCATGTGACGATGGTGGCAGCAATGAAGACACAGAGAAGTGCCCAGACTTGGATGTGTTTCATGGGTAGAACCAACTAAACTGAGAGATTTGATGTGGGAAAGAAGTGAAAAGGAAGAGAAAAGGATGACTTTTTTGGGCTAAGCAAGTGGGGTGCTAATTACTGAGGTTGGTAAGACTGCAGGAAAAACAGGTTCGGTGAGGGTTATGTAATCAACCCTTCTCCTCTGTTCCTTTTCAGATGCCTTTAAACCACGTGAGTGGGGAAGTCAAACAGCCAATAAAATATACAAGTCAGCTCAGGGGAGAGTTTGGGAGAGGCTGTGGAAATACATGGAGCTCTCGTGATGTAGTGGTTAAGAGCTATGGCTGCTAGTCAAAAGCTCGGCAGTTCGAATCCACCAGCCGCTCCTTGGAAACCTGTGGGGCAGTTGTACTCTGTCCTGTTGGGTCGCTAGGAGTCAGAATCTCAGCCTGAAACTTTGTAACACTATGGTTAGCAGTTTGCACTCTATCAAGCCAATCTGCCTGGGTTCAAATCCAGGTCTCACTGTTTATTAGCTGGGTCACATGGGGCAAGCTTCTCAACCTCTCTGGGCTTGGTTTCTTTATCTTGTAAAATGCAAATGATTAGTATTTACTTCATAGGTTGTTGTGTAGATTAAATATTTTAATACAAGCAAAGCACTTGAAACAATACCTGGCGCATAATAAATGGATCACTTGCTGTGGATTAATTACTTCACCATTCTGAACCTCAGTTTCCCCAATCATCATCCCATCAGAGAATTTATGTGGAGAATAAGATGAGATGATGTGTGCAAACACCATTAACACAGGCCTGACTCCTTTCTTAATCACTAACATTCCTGTAGCTGGACAATGAACAAGGAAGACTGAAGAACAATTGATGCCTTTGAATTACGGTGTTGGCAAAGACTACTGAATATTCCATGAACTGCCAGCAGAACGAACAAGTCAGTCTTGGAAGAAGGACAGCCTGAATGCTCTAAGAAGCGAAGATGTTGAGACTTTGCCTCACTTTCTTTGGACATGTTATCAGGAGGCACCAGTCCCTGAAGAAGGACACCATGCTTGGTAAAGTAGAGGGTCAGAGAAAAAGAGGAAGACCCTCGAGGAGATGGACGGACACAGTGGCTGCAACAATGGGCTCAAATACAGCAACAATCATGAGGATGGCACAAGACCAGGCAGTGTTTCATTCTGTTGTACACAGGGTCGCTACGAGTCAGAACTGACTTGACGGTACCTAAGAACAACATTCCTGTAACCATAGTTACTATTACTGATGTTACCATTTATATTGTTGCCCATGCTCTTATTAATTCTCTCTGTTGTTACTAGAATTATTATTTACTATTGTTTGTTATTATTATTACTACTTCAAATTACTGCTCATTATTGATAGCAATGTTGGCAATATTACTATTCCCATCTCACTATTCCCCCACATCCAATGCCCCTCCCATCAAGAGTCCCAAAGCCTACCAGGACCCCTCAACTCCAAGCCAGGATTTTCTTCCCTGGGGCCTCTAAGGCCAGGCCTTCAGCTTACTGAAAGGAAAGGAAGGTGGGATTCAGGCCCTAGGTCCCCAACATGCAGCAAAGATGGACGACAGCACCCTTGACCTCTTTGGGCAAGCAGGGTGCCCAAACAAACCAGCTGAACAGTAAGCGGGGTAGGGCCTGGGGAGGGTGCATATTAGACAAAGCTTTCTTCTGCTTCCTACCAGTTACCAGTTGGCATCCAGATGATTTCAACTCATCGCAACCCCATGTGTGTCAGAACAGAACTGTGTTCCATGGGGTTTTCAATGGGTAATTTTTCAAGATGGCGAGGCCTTTCTTCTGAGGTGTATCTGGGTAGACTCAAACCTCCAACATTTCGGTTAGCAGCCCAGTGCTTTAACCATTTGCACCACCCAGGGGACTTTCTCTGCTTCCTAGCATTGCTAAAAAAAAACCCATTCACCCCTCAATAATGCTTAATGGTTTCCCCCAGTCTCCCCATCACCAGTGCGATCACCCACACACTACTTGTTGCTGTGTGCCATGGAGTCAATTCCTCCGACTCATAGTGACCCTATAAGACAGAGCAGAACTGCCCTATAGGATTTCCTAGGCTGTAATCTTTACGGGAACAGATCGCCAGGTCTTTCCTCCCTCAGAGTGGCTGGTGGGTTTGAACTGTCGACTTTTTGGTTAGCAGCCACCAGGGCTTTTCCTTCGCCACTGCACCACCAGGGCTCCGCAAGCTAATTAGTTCCCAACAAATGCAAAGGAATTCAAACCCCAACTTTCCCCCAGGACTGTGGCTCTAGATCTCAGCTTCTCTGTCTAGTAGAGGCCTTGGCATTCCTGCCCCAGCTCAGCTTTAAGATAATGACAAATGAGGTGAAAATGGCTCCTTTAAAGCACTATACAAAGTAACGTAACTTTTATTGAGTCCGTTAAGTGCCAGGAACTGGCCACACAGAGCCATAAGGCGTAGTCCCTGCCCTTGAGGAGCTCACAGTCTAGTAAGGGAGACAGACTCGGAAGTGATTCCTGCAAAGATGGAGGGGCAGGAGGCAGCAGTGACCAGAGGAGGAACCATTAATCCTCTCCCAGATTCCAAGTCGGCTATGAGAAAGCAAATAGGAAGCTTATCATTGTCTCCTTCTCCTTCCCTGTGACAGCTCTGACCTCTGTCTGTCCTGAGCACCATGAGGGGATGAGAGAGAGACAAGGATGACAGAGATACAGCCGAAATGCCCTCAAAAATCTAGTAGACCCTGGCGGGTTATATACAACAGTAACGTTATTTCCCATAGCTGCTAACCAGCACAGCGGAAGCTGAGGGGACTAGGGAGACTGGAAGAATGGGAGCTGGGCCAGCCCAGTCCACTGAGGGGAAAGGGAAATGTAATGGGGAGAGGGGTGCCCAGGGCCAGGGAAGGAGGGCAAGGGGGAGGTCCTGAGACGGAGAAGCTCACAGTAGGGCGCCAGCAACCACAGCCAACAGAAGAGTCGCCAATCCGACCATGGGAGCTGAAGAGCCCTTGGAGTGGTCCTGGAGTTCACCTTTGACGGGGCGCTTCCCCACATTACTGCGGTCCTGGTGGCCGGCAGCACCTCCAGCCAAGGTGGGCCCGTTTTCCTGGGAGGCCTCAGGTTCTGCCTTCTTCTCTTCCGGAGGAGTCTGGCTGGCTGGCGCTGGGCTGGGTTTGGTAGTGGAAGAAGTGGTGGGTGGGGCTGGGGTCGATGTGGTGACAGAAGTGGTCAGGGCCGGAGTGGTGGGCTGGGAAGCGGTCATCAGGACAAGGGGAGGGATTCGAGGGGCAAAGTAGGTCTTGTTGCGGAGGTCGGAGTTACAGCGGGATCCCTGGCAGCAGGAACCGCTGAGCGTGAAGCCTGGACCTGTCACCGTATCGCGGGTGCATAACTCGTCCGTGACGCAGCCCCGGATGGGCAAGGATACAGTCACACTGGCTGCAGGAGGGAGACATATGTGGTCAGTGGTTAGAGAGAAGGGGGAGGCACAGCCATAATGAAATTTGGGGACACTAGGAGTAAGATGGGAGCAGAGAACCCCCAAAACAGGGGACAGAAGGGTCCTGTACCCCTTCATCCAAAAAGTCTCAACTCGGGCCCCGCTTTGAGAAACACTGTTCCATTGTCTTTGTAACTGGTGATCCATATTTCCCAAAGCACTTTGAGAGGAAACCTTGTAAGCTGAACTACAAGTCCCACAATACCTTGGCTGAAAGGTTTGGACTGGGATAGAGCAACTCTCACACAACCAAAGAACACAACAAACATCCCCCACGTCCCTCCCTACCATTTCTCCCTCTCCCTTCCTCTTCGTTGCCCTCTTCCGGACCGCCAAAATTTAGCCTAAGAGTCAGAACTACACCTCCCATAGTGCACCTGGCAGAGGATGAAGCTTGGAGAACTTCATCTCCCATGGTTCCCTGAGGCAGAGGCCAGGAAGCTGAACTATTATCTTTCCAATTACTCCAGAAGAGCCCTGGGGCGCAGTGGTTAAGAGCTCAGGCTAGTAATCAAAACGTTGGCAGTTCGAATCCACCCGCTGCTCCTTGGAAACCCTACGGGGCAGCTCTACTCTGTCCTTTAAGGTCGCTAGTGACTCGACGCCAACAGGCTTGGTTTAATGCTCCGGGATAAGAGGGAGCCCTAACCCCTTGAATTTAAGGGGTGGGAACTCTTACCCCAGAAGGGCTACCACAACCCCTACGGTCCCCTACTCCGGAGCTCGCTCACCTGCTGTCAAGGTAACTTTGCCATCGAAACAGCCCTTGTAGAAATGGTCGCTGGCATTGTAGCAGTTTACGACGGGTGGCGCCGAACCCTGGCACGCCTCGGGGCTCAGCCCCATGCAACTGTAGCACTCGATGCCGTTGGGCTTGTAAGCACTCTCATTGCCTGCAAGGGGATGGGAAGGAAGGAAAGGGGACGAGAAGGCTCAGGAATCAGAGGTCCTGGTCCCTCCAGCCCACGTTTCCGACCTTCAACAGACGCACAGCTCAGCTCAGTGGCCACGGCCTTCCCGCGCACAGACCCGTAGCCCCGCCCTTGCGTCCAACCTCAGCTTACCTACAGCAGTGAAGTCTTAGCCCCATCCTAGAGTGCGATCCCGTCCCCAGTCCGCGTCGAGTACTGCTCTCACAGCTCCCCCGCTAGCCGTGCCCTTGGGCCTATTACCCCGCCCCCACTCACCTGCGGGATTGAGTGCTCCCGAGGTGAGGTTGAGCTTGGTGTTGCACAGGTCCTGGGAGCACTGCTGCAGCTGGATGAAGGCCAGAAGCCCGTGAAGGTCCAGTCCGCGGTCATTCTTCCCGGGGAGTCCCGAGCCACAACCCCGCACTGCCACCGCGGGTTGCCCGTGGACTGCCGAGAGGAGGGCGGGGTCAGAGGAGGGCAGGGTTTCAAAGGGGCGGGGCCTCGAATAGAACGGTACCTGGATGGCGCAAATGGTTAAGCGGCTGGACTACCAGCGGAAAGGTCGGCGGTTCAAACCCACCCAGAGGCGCCTCAGAAGACAGGCCTGGCAATCTGCTTCCTAAAGGTCACAGCCTTGAAAATCCTATGGAGCAGTTTTACTCTGCACATATGGGGTCGCCATGAGTGGAATCAGCTCGGCAACAACTAACAGAGACTAGACAAACGAGGATCCGAAGACTGGGCTCTCAGAGCAGATCGTAGGGGAAAAAACAGACGGAAGAATGACAGAAGAGGCGAGGACATAGAGGGGCGGAACCTCGAAGGGCTGGGTCCAAGGGATCAGACAGACAGGCTGACAGACACCGGACAAATGGAGGGGAAAGGGCCACGAGGGGCGAAGCAGCAGAAAGCCTCATCATAAGGAACCGAGAGACTGACGAAAAGAAAAAAAAAAGCACAGGATCAGAGAAATATGGGCCTTCTAGGGAAGTGGCCTCAGAAAGGGAGGTTTCATTAGCCAACTCTACAGGGGTGGGGCTTCTGCAGAGAGCTGAGTCTGTGAAGGGCGGGGCTTAAACAGAAGAACAGGGCCTCAGACCGTGGGAACCGAGGAGAAGACCTCTGAAAGGGAACCTCCATCACCTGGGGCCCCATCGGATATGGGAAGCTGGCTTGAGGAGGGGAGAATTCCGGCAGGGACAGAAGGGCGCAGGAAGTGTCCGTGGTGGCGCGGAAATGAATAGGGTGTACCCGCAAAGAGGACGAGATTCCAAAAGGGTGGACGCGGCTGCAGACCCAGGCTCTCCCAGTCCGCCCCACCCAGTTTGCAACTCTCAGCCTCCCACCACCCGAAGCCCGGATGGCGACGGACAGCCCGGGAGTGAGGGGCGCAGCCGCGTTGGAGAGCCCAGGTCAGGCTGAAAGAGTGGAGCGGGGCTGCGTTGGAAAGGTGTGGCCAGATGCAGAGGGGGCGGGCTGGAGGAGCCTGAACCTTGCGCGTGGACCCCGAGTCCTGACTCACTGGTCTCCACAGCTCCCACCGCCTCTGTGCAGACGTCGGCGTCCGGCGCGCACTTCACCGCCTTCATCTTCTGCGGAGAACAACCGTCATCTGCTTTCTGCACGCAGCTGTAGCACTCCAGGGCCTGCGCTCCTGGGGGTGTGGGCCGAGTAGAACAGAGCCATCTATTCAGGAAATGGTGCTTCCCACGCCCTCTGTCCCCGGAATGAGACAGTCCATCCCTGCACAACCTTTCCCGGGGCAGGGAGAGGGACCAAACCAAAACCAGACCCGTTGCCGTTGAGTCTATTCCCACTCATAGAAGCCTTCCCAAAAACGTGGGGTCGCGGGATACACGGGGTCCCTTTCCTTTAAGCCCCCTATGCCTAGAGAGGAGCCCTGGTGGCGCAGTGGTTAAGAGCTACGGTGAGCTACGCCGCTCACCAAAAGGTCGGCAGTTCTAACCCACCACCCGCCCCTTGGAAACCTTATGGGGCAGTTCTACCCTGCCCTATACGGTCGCTAAGAGTAGGAATCGGTTCGATGGCAACAGGTTTTTTGGTATGCCTAGAGTGGGAGCACTCACTCCACAGCCCCTTGTGATGTGGGGCATCCCTCCACCGAGCCTCCTCATCCAAGGGTAGGGGGATCTCTTCCCATAGCTCTCTGCTGAGGATGGGAGAACTTTTCCCATTCTGCTCAGAATGAAGGATCCCTTCCTGTAATCCTCTCTTATGACTGGGGACCCTTTCCACAGCCGCCGCTGCTCAAGATGGAAGAATTTTCCCCACAGCCTTCTCTGCCCATAGTGGGAGGGGGCCTTCCCAGAGCCCTCTCTGCCCATGGTGGGGGGCCCTTTCACAGCCCCCTCTGACCAAGATAGAGAATCCTTCCCACAGCCCTCTCTGCTCAAGATGGGAGAACTTTTCCCACAGTACGTTCTGCCCGTGGTGGGGGACCTTCCAACAGCCCCCTCTACCCAAGACAGGGGAGGTTTCTCGCAGCCCTTTCTGCCCAGGGCAGGGAACGCTACAGAGTGGGGGAACTTTTTCCACCACCCCTTCTTCCCAGGCAAGGATCACTTTCACAGCCCCCTCTGCTCAGGATGGAAGACTTTCTCCCACAGCCATCTGTGGGGGCTGGGGCGGGGAACCTCCTCCCTAGATCTACCCCCTCCAGCCACGCCCGGCAGCGGACCCACCTTCCTGAAGCAGCAATGGCAGCAGCAGCAGCCAGCCTGCCGTCCAGATCACTGCTTTCCTGGCGGGATTCATGGCTCGGTCCTGCTCCCTCAGCCTCCCCCCTGAGTGTGCCGCCTCCCAACCCAGGCCCTCTTACCTGAGCCCCCGGATGAGTAACCTCCCCCAGGCAACCTTGGCCTTGCCCAACCAGACCCAGTCAGCGTCCGCTGTAGGGCGGGGCCCTTGCTTGTAGTTGCGTCACCCGCGAGGAGAGCAGCCCCTGCCCTGGGCATTTGCAAGGAGGGGTTGGGTGGTAGCCATTTCCCTGACAGTTCCCAGAAGAAAGTCTGCATGGGAGAGGGAGGCTGAGGCTCAGAGAAGAAGAGTCTGAGCCCTCAACATGCAACCTTCATTAAATACTTAATGACCATCTACAGTGTGTGCAGGGCTTTGGCTGGGTGATGCTGGGAGTCAAGACAGAAGCAGTCCATGCCCCAAGGAGCTCACAGTCTAATGGGGGAGACAGATAGTAATCAAATAATGGTACAGATTGTTATTTACAACTGAGAGTAGGACAATGAAGGAAGAAGTGTAGGGAGGCATGGAGTCTAGAGAAGGGGGCTGGTCAGTGAAGGCTTCCCTACGCCTGTCAACTTGCCTCCTGACCTCAAAGACATGGGGGATTTAGCCAAGTGAAGCAGGTCAGGGGAGGGCTGAGAAAGAGCGATACCAGGTGGAGGAGGCAGCACATGCAAAGACATGGAGAAGTAACACTGACCATTCAAATACAAAAAGGAGACCAACATGCCTGGAGCTCAGAGGGCAAAGGTGAGAAGGATGGAAACTGAGGCAGAAGAGGTAGGCAGCAGCCAGATCATTCAGGGCCTTAGAGGCACTGAGAAGAAATTGGGATTTATCCTTTTTTTTTTTTTTAATTTTATTTTATTGTACTTTAAGTGAAAGTTTACAATTCAAGTTAGTCTCTCATACAAAAATTTATACATACATTGTTATGTGACCCT
>NW_004444152.1:1644922-1663735 GCF_000243295.1 Trichechus manatus latirostris
AAGTTAGTCTCTCATACAAAAATTTATACATACATTGTTATGTGACCCTAGTTGCTCTCCCTATACTGTGACAGCACACTCCTCCTTTCCACCCCAGATTTCCCGTGTCCATTCAACCAGCTCCTGACCCTCTCTGCCTTCTCATTTTGCCTCTGGACAGGAGCTGCCCATTTAGTCTCATGTATCTACTTGAGCTAA
Source organism: Trichechus manatus latirostris (assembly GCF_000243295.1). Lineage (NCBI taxonomy): Eukaryota > Metazoa > Chordata > Mammalia > Sirenia > Trichechidae > Trichechus > Trichechus manatus. The sequence continues at coordinate 1,645,121 of NW_004444152.1, forward strand.
GAAGCACACTCTTCGCAAGTATCATTTTATGTCCCATAGTCCAGTCTAATCTTTGACTGAAGAGTTAGCCTCAGGAATGGTTTTAGTGCTGGGTTGACAGAGTCTGGGGACCATGCTCTCTGGGGTTCCTCCAGTCTCAGTCAGACCATTAAGTCTGGTCTTTTCTTTAGAATTTGAGTTCTGCACCCCACTTTTCTCCTGCTCCAACAGGGACTCTCTGTTGTGTTCCCCGTCAGGGTGGTCATTGGTGGTAGCCGGGCACCATCTAGTTCTTCTGGTCTCAGGCTATTGCAGTCTCGAGTTTGTGTGGCCCTTTCTGTCTCTTGGGCTGATGCTTTCCTTGTGTCTTTGGTGTTCTTCATTCTCCTTTACTCCAGGTGGGTTGGGACCGATTGATGCATCTTAGACGGCTGCTCACTGGCTTTTAAGAAAAATTGGGATTTATTCTGAAAGAAGTGGAGAACCTTTGAGAGGGTCTACATCAGCGGCAGGGTGCGGGGCAGGAAGCATGATAAGACTTGCTTTTCAATATAATGACTCTGGGAAATAAAGTAAATATTCATCAAGCAGTGAATGGAAAAATAAAGGTTGGTTCATTAGTCCAGTGGGATACTACACAGCACTGGAAAAATCAAACTGCTCAAAGATGCAACAGCACAGATGAATCTCAAAAACTTTATGGCGAGCTAAAGAAGTGCTGGACAGAACATACAGTGTCATTCCATTTACGTGAAGCTCTAGAAGTGTCGAAACTAATCTGAGAATTGATGAATGTAGTTGGTGTCACTGAACTGTACATGCAAAAATGTTGAATTGGCATGTGTTGTGTTTTATATATATATATATATGTATATATATTTTACAACATTTTTTTAAAAAAAGAAAACCCTAAAAAAAAATTCAAAAATAACTAATCTGATATAAATCAGAACAGTGATTACCTTTGGAAGGTCATTGCCCCAGAAGGAGCAATAGTGAGGAACCCCTTCTATCTCCATCTGGGTGATAACTACATCTGTACAACTACGGAACAGAGTTCCTTGATGGTGCAAACAGTTAAGTAAGTGCTCACTACTTGCAGAAGGGTTGGCGGTTGGAACCCCCAGACATGCCTCGGAACACAGACCTGGTGATCTGCTTCCGAAAGGTCACAGCCTTGAACATCCTGTGGAGCAGTTCTACTCTGCACACACGGGGTCGTCCTGAGTCGGAAGTGAGTCGACAGCAACCAACAGCAACGTTGCAAAGACTCCCCGAGCTGTGTACCTACGCTCTACACTGAATGTACGTTATTTTTTAATAAAAACAAGCGAAAAGGGAAGGGTGGCTTCAGTGTCAACAAGAAAAAGGACTGCAGAAGGGTTGAATGAGAGAGCTGGCAGTCTTCCAGGTAATAAAGAAAAGCAACCTCTGAAAGCCAGGAGCAGGCCTGGGACTCACGGTGAGGCCCTGGGGTTTTCCTGTTGAGCATGAACGGTCTCACAGCACATCGACATCAAACAAGGCCACACTGTGACTGTGATGACTCAAAACAAAATCAAGGGCACGCCATGATCATGTCTGAACACAGAAACAAACGAAAACATCATGCAAACTACAAAATGACTAGGCATCCTCGTATTCTGGCTGATCTGTGACTGCTACATTACATTACATTGCTTTGCATTACATTAAGATAACTGACAGCTTTTGCCGTGCTTCATTCCACCTGCCTCCTAGATAAGATTTATTACAATACCAATCATAGAATTGCCTGTACTTTCATACAGCATCCAATCCAGAGCAAAGCTCTGCTTCCTTGAACCTTCCCTCAAATCACCAAACACAACCCAAATCCTGTAAGTCCTTTCTGACACCCTCTTACGGAGATGCCCCACAGTTCTGCATGGTGTGCGTTCTCCCTCCCCGCAATGAACATTAAACCCAACTTGTTCAATTCCAGGTGTGTTCCAAGTGGTCTTTGGCTGGAGGGCATTGCCGCAGGTAAGAGATGATGGTGACCTGACCTAGGGTGGTAGCAGTGGAAATGGTGAAAAGTGGAAAGATCCAAAATATATTAGGAAGAAGACTTGGCAGGAATGACCATGGATCAAATGTGAGGGAAGAGGCAGTGGGAGGTTTTCAAGATGACTTCCAGGTAGTTCGTCATAGGAATAACAATGATAACAAAAGTAATAATAATAACAACAGTGACCAAGTATTGGTGTTTACAATTGCCAGAAACTGTTGTGAGCATTGGGCATGCATTAGCTCATTCAATCCTTATAGAAACCCTTTAAGGTAAATACAGTATGACTGTTATCATTTATTTAGGAGCCCTCGTGGCGCGACGGTTAAGCACTCGGCTGCTAACCAAAAGGTTGGTGATTGGAACCTACCAGCTGCTCCTCGGAAGAAAAGGCCTGGCGATCTGCTCCTGTAAAGATTACAGTGTAGGATACCCTATGGGGCAGTTTTACTCTGTCATATGGGGTCGAAATGAGTCAGAGTTGACTTAGAGCAATATCATTTATTCCACACCGACTGCATGCCTAGCACTTTCTATGAATCATTTCTGACTGTCACAACTGCCCTGCAAAGGGGGGAATGAGCCCCATTTCACAGATGAGGAAACTGAGGCTGGGAGAGGCTTGGAAGTGGCAGAACTGGGATTTGAACCCAGGACTGTCTCTGAAAGCCTCCACTGCTGCTCATCAGGGCCAGAGCCTGGCCTTGAACCTGATATTTTGCCCCACAGAATCAGGTTCCCACATTCAAGTCCCAGTTCTGCCACTGACTTGGGCAAAGGGCTTCCATTCTTTGGTGTCCGTCCAGAGACCTTCTCCAAAAGCAGAAACAATGACAGTAGCACATTTATTTAGCGCTTCCTATGTGCTAGGCATTACTCCACACACTACATCCCTATGAGATATTTTTATGATAGCCATTTTACAGATGGGGAAATCAAGGCAGAGAGAAGTTTGACAACTTCCCCTTGTCACACAGTAGGAAGTGATGGAGGCAGTATCTGAACCCATGTAGTCTGGCTCAAGAACCCACACAAGTATACATGGGCACATGGGTTACCACAGGGGCGGATTATCCAATAGGCAAGGTAAGCACGGTGCTTACCTTGTTTACCAGATCACCTGTAGTGAACAATTTCACATTTTTTCACCACATCAAAGACTCTGCTTCCAGGTATGGCTGGCGTCTGTCTCTCTCCCAACCCCACAGCACCCTCCTATAGGAGCAAAACCTCTTTTCAAATGTACAATCCCTGGCAGGGGCAGATAACCCAGTAAGAGAGGCTTACTTGTGCTTACTTATGAATCTGTAATGAACACGTTCACATGAGTTTCACTGATAGACCCTACTTCTTTAGCTCCCACTCTGTGCCAGGCACTGTGTTCAGCCCTTTTACAAGCAACTTCTCCTTGAATTCCTAACGAGAGGGTAGAAAGGCACGACCATTTCATAATGAGACCTAACGAGACGAAGATGTTCAAGTTCACACAAGAAGGAAGCAACAGAGCCAGGAGTCAAACCCAGCCCCTTCTGACTGGCTCGCTATCTGATGGCAGGAAAAATAGCGGCTGTGTTTGTAAGGATATGATCTGTTCCCCATATTCTGTGAGCACCCCTACTCCCGACCATGACAAGCACCTCAGTCACATAGGTGGGGTCACTTGACATCACGCTGAGGCACAGACAGCGAAAGTGGCATCTTGTGAAGTCATTCAGGACTGGCCCTGCCTCCCTGTCTCCAAATCCCAGCCACATCTTGGTGTGCGGTGTCACCTCGATTAAGTATCTTCACCTCTCTGAGCCCTCCAGGCCTCCTTTTTATAACAAAGGAAGGGGTGTCTTTGTGCATGAGTAGAGGAAGGCTCAAGTCTGGAATCAGACTAAAATTTTAATCCTGCATCTGTCACCTCCTTGCTGTGTGGCTGTAAATCAGTCTCCCTCTCTGAACTTCAGCTGTCTCCTTTGTCAAGTAGGTCTGCAACGCCCTGCCTCCGGAGGGTTGGAGCAAGGACTTGGTGAGGGGCAGGCAGGGTGATTGTCCTATGATTATTGTGTGCTGAGGAGCAGAAGGCCCTGCAGGCCCCAGCCACGTGGGAGAGTTTCAGGGAGGAACCCCCAACTGGCCCAACCAACTGGCCCAACCGGGAGAACTAGTGTCTTGGGAGGGAGTGGGATGGGGAGTCTCCTCTTGCTCAGGCCTGCCTAGATCCTGGAAGCTGACTTCCGCCTAGCCCACGATCAGAGAGCAGAGGGAGGTTTGAATACACCACTTTCAGTTGGCCTGCTCTGTGGCTCTTACCAGCCCCTGTCCACAGAGGTCATTGTGCAGGAATGTAGAATCTGGTTCTCAGATGTGGTGAAAAACAGGTGAAATTGCACAGTACAGACTATGAGTAAGCCCATGCCTACCTTGCTTATTGGGTATTCCATCCCTGGGAGCACCATATCTGAACCCTCAAGGAAGTCAGTAATCCAGGATGGGACATCAGCGCCTGAGGCGGTGGGAACTAGAGGGACTGAATGCCCAGATCCAGAAGGACTTGAGAGGGGGAATGACCTGTCTCCAGAAGAAAACAGCCTAGAGTGGTCGAGGCTGTGGTGGGGGAGCCACGGGGTCTCTGGAAGCCCAGAAGAGGCACCTGCCCCAGCCTAGGGATCAGAGAGAACTTCCTGGAGGAGGGGGCATCTAAGATGAGGCTAAAGGATGAAGTCAGCCAAAAGTTTTGTCTGACTTGTTCATGGCTGTCCCCAGTCCTTAGCACCTCTCTCTCGTGAATTTATTCAGCCCTCAGATTTTCACTCGTCTAGTTTGTACTAGGCTCAGTGGTGACCAAGACAGGACCAGTCCGTGCCTCCTGGGGCAACCACTCCAGCAGGGGAGATGCTTTCATCAGCAGTGACGACCCAAGGTAGTCAGGGCCGGGAAGCGGGAGGCACAAATAGATGGGTTAGGGTCAGGATGGGGGAGCCACAGGCAGACGGGTCCGAGAGGAAGCCCAAGGGCTGCAGGAACCCAAAGGAAGCATCGGACTCAGCCAGGAGAATCAGGGAGGACTTCTTGGAGAAGGAACATTTGAGTTATGACCTAAATGATGAGTAGGCGTTGGGTAAAGTGTGGAAAAGTACCTAAACAAGGGAGCAGTACCTGAGAGGTTAAAGGGAAGCATTTTTATTCATTTTCATGGTATGAAATGTGCCACATGGTGCTGGGGACAGTGGTGATCAAGACAACCCAGTTCTGCTCTCACGGAGCACTCAGTCCCATAAGGAACTGGTGATGACCCAGAGTGCTCAGGGGTGTGTGTGTGTGTGTGTGTGTGTGTGTGTGTGTAAGGGCAGAGGGAACAACATATGCCAAGGCCTAGAGCGAGGGGGCCTTGTAGGTCCTAGGATTTGCAAATAACCCAATCAGGGTAAAATCCCCAAAGACAAAGGAATGGGTCACTGCCCGGCTCCCACCTGCCATGACCTCAGGGTTGAAGGTCTCCATTCCTAGAGTGGGGAGCCAGCTATGGGATACTTAGTTCTCAGAGGCATCCATAACTTGCATGTCCTGCCTAAGGGCCAAGAGGCCTCCGACACCTAGACTGTAAACCACAGCAGCAACCATTGTTTTTCCTCCATGTTTAATTCTGTATCGCAGGGGCACCAATAAATAGTTCGTTTCCACCCCTGCAATCATCCTTATGCCCCGGGCAGGGCCCTAGAGACTGGGATCCTGCCCCAGGAGGCCTCTGCAGCTGAGAACGCCGAGGTTCAGACCAGCCGAACAGCGGCTGAGCAGGATTCCCCGGAGAGTTCCAAGGGGGCGGGCCCAGGCTTTCCCGCAGTGGGCGGGGCCCCGGTGGGACGTCCTCCCCGGGGGCGGGGCCACTCAGGGGGCGTGGTTCTCATCGGCTGCGGTCACAATGACGTCAATCCAAATGCGCATGGCTTCCGGGCTTGGGGCCACCATGTAGAAAAGGCGCTCGTAGGTTTTGACGCAGAACGTCAGGCGGGGGCTGGGGCTCTGAAATAAGCAGCAGAGTGGGGGTGGTTAAGAGAACACACACCATCAGCACCACAGGTTTGAATCTCAGGGCTGCTAATTATACGCCCTGTGGCATTGGACAAATTACTTAGTTTTAATCTTCTGTCTTCCTAAATGGTGCTACCCACCTCACTGGGATGTTAAGGATTAAATGAATTAACCAAGGAAAGCGCTTAGAATTAACTTACGAGAAGCACTGCTATTAAAGTGGGAGCAAGACAAATTAAAAAAGGATTCACGGCCTTTCCCCCAGCCTACCTTCTCCCACAGTAGGAATATAGGCGTTCAAATCCCCTCTCCCCAAAATCTAAGTCCCCTGCCCCCGCCCGGGTTTGTAATTGGATTAAGCCACCTAGTGGCTAGAACTCATTTACTGAGTAACTACTTACTCCATCCACCACCCATCTTTCACTGTGTCACACTGTGATGGCTTGTGTGTTTTGATCTACTTCCAAACATTAGCCAATGGAAACCCTACAGATCACAACAGAATACTGTCCAATATAGTGCTGGGAGATGAGCCCCTAGGTTGGAAGGCACTCCAAATACCCAGTGGCCTCAACAATGGACTCAGACATACCAACGATCATGAAGGAAGATGGTGCAGGAACCAGGCAACGCTTTATTCTGTCGTGCACTGGTCGCCATGAGTTGGAATCAACTCAACAGCAACTAACAACAGCTTACTACATACCAGCCCCCCCCAAAAAACAAAACCAAACCCCAACAGTCAATTCCGACTCATACCGACCCTGTAGGACTGGGCAGAACTGCCCCATAGGGTTCCCAAGGCTGTGAATCTGTACAGAAGCAGACTGCCACATTTTTCTCCCACAGAGCGGATGATGGGTTCGAACCGCTGCACCGATCTTTCAGTTAGTAGTCAAGCGCTTAAGCACTGTACCACCACCCCAGAGTTGAGTAAATGTCTTACATCTGTTATCTGTTTTAATCTTATAACCGTTAGGAGGGGGCTGGATTGTGTCCATTTTGCAGATGAGAAAACTAAGGCTCAGTGAAGGGAAGCCACTTTCCTGAGGTCACACAGTTGAGATTCCAATCTAAGCTCTAAAAAGCCATAGTTGTTTGCTCTCCATACAGCTTCCTAAAATGGAGTCATTTGCCAACAATAATCTCTGGCACTGCACTTTTATGAAAGTTCTGAGTCCTGAGTTTTCTGGGGGAAAATAAATATGATGTGACACCATGGGGCCCACTCCCACCTTGCAGCTATGGGCAGGAGCTGAGTAATAACCACCTCCTTTACTTGCTTCCCAGGCTGCCTCCACTCCATCCTTCTCCTGCCCTCATTTATTCCTGGCTTGGCATCAGAGTGTGCCACATTTTTGCTCTAAAAGTTTTGCTCCAAGAAAAGTTACAGTGGCTGAGAGCCAGAGATTGGGCTCTTAATTTTTGGCCCCTGGGGAAATGGCCTGCTGGTCTCCCATCCTGGATGGCGAGGATTCTGACAGTAGGGGCCATGGCTGGCTTTTCCTGGGCTGGGATGGGATGGATGAGCTAGGGATGAACTAAGGCTTGACTGCAGGGGCTTCGACCGGGAGGACAGGGCCACACTGAGGGGAGGGCGTCACCTTGAAGGCACAGCGTAAGTGGTCGTAATAGACTTCCTCGATGGCCTGGAAGTAGATGACGCCTTTGAGCTTGGTCTCTTCCTTGTCTGGTGAGGAAGGCAAGGGAGAGACAGAGACAGTGAGGGTGTGTGTGTTGGGATGGGGTCCCTGGGCCCAAGCTGAGGCTAGGGGTGGGGTAAGGAACATGGGGAGGGTCTGAAGGTCCCTGCAGTACCGTGGTAGTGAGGTGAATCTGAAGGCTGAAGATGCTACATGGGAGATTGGGCATGGAGGCTGGACAAGACTGGGGCCCAGACTACTGGGTATCTTGGGGAGTGGGGTCTGGGGAGCTGGAATCCTGGGTGTCTGAATACCTCGATCCCTGAGAAGGGCAGGAGCTCAGGGAGAGTGTCAGAATCTTTGATTCCTCTAGAGAAGAAAGACTGGGGGTCTGATTCCTGGGTGTCTTGAACAGGGAGGAGAGGATCCAGGTTCAGACTCCTGGGTATTGTAAGAAAATGGAGTCTAGGAGCCAGACTTGTACAGAACTGATATCTATGCTACTGAGGAGGGCTAGGGGTTTGGATTCTGGGTCGCTTAAAGAGGAAGGAGTTGGGGATCTGGTCTCCTGAGTCCTGGGAGATGAGGGGCCTGAGAGCTGACTCCTGGGATGGGGAAGGAGAAGCTAGGGGCCCAAATTCCTGGATCTTGGGGAAAGCAGGAAGTGGGCACCTGGATGCCTGAATCCTGAGGGAGGAAGGGGCCAGGGACCCAGAGTCAGCAGCCTAAGAGAATGGGGGGCTGGGGGCCAGCACTCCTGGGTGTCTGAGGAAAAAGGCCTCCAGACTGGACTCTTCCAGGTCCTGGGGGCACAGGGCCCCAAGCGGCTTAGCTGGACTTACCTGCATAGTAGGCCAGGCGGCGGGCCTGGCGGTCAAAGCAGAACCATCGCTTCCTCCAGGTCTTGATGCGGCCTCCCATCTTGACCAGGGGTCCGCGGCAGCAGCCCCCTGACACCCGCACCTGCGGGCAGTTTTCTGGGTTGTGGCCCCATCGTTCCAGGTGCTGCTGGAGATCCAAGACGCGGGGGCCTGGAGGGTGGGCTGGGGGTGTGGGTGGGGGCTGGGGAGGGAAGAGAAGGGGCAGCTGACCATCCTGCAGCCTGGAGCCTCCCAAGGGGAGCCCAATCATAGCAGCTCAGGTGTAAGTATATTTACCTACCAAAGTCTTTAAACAGTAATATTAACAACGATGATGATAATGATGATTCCAGCAGCTACACTTACTATGACATTCTGCCCAGGGCTTTATGAGCATCAACTCCTTGACCCCTCATAACCACCCTTGGGACAGGGTTACTATGAGCCCCATTTTACAGATGAGCAAACTGAGGTATGCAGAGATGAAATAATCCACTCTAGGTCCCACAGAGCTTCTAGGTGGCAGAGTTGGGACTCAAACCCACGACCTCCTGAGCCTAGAGCTCACTGTGAAACACCAGAGGCATGTCAGAAATATGAGGGACCCCTGGGTCAAGGTCCCCAAAGTGGGGCCCTCCTATGCTACCTCTGTAAAACAGGGACCCAACAGTAAGTGATCAATAAACAAGAACATTGCTTTCACTGTTACTATTATTGTTATTCTTCTTGTGATTATTATCCTATGCGAAGCACTTTATAGTGCCTGGGTGGCGCAAATAGTTAAGCACAAGACTACTAACCAAAAGGCTGGTGGTTCAAATCCTCCCAGAGGCACCTCAGAAGACAGGCCTGGCGATCTGCTTCCAAAAGTTCACAGCCTTGAAAACCCTATGGAGCAGTTCTACTCTGCACACATGGGTCACACCATGAGTCAGAATTGACTCAACAGCAACTAACCATAGCAAGCACTTTATATACATATTCTCTCTGCCCTCTCAAGCTCCCCTGGGGATAAGTACATTTATCCCCACTTTACAGATGTGGAAACCAAGACTCAGAGAGGTTAAGTCATGAGGCCCAAGTCACACAGCCGGAGCTGACGGAGCCAAGCCTCACTAGGCAGCATGGACATCTCAGGTGGCCATGAAGGTCAGGGGAGAAGAATGAAGGCAATAAAAGTGTCTACTGCTTACATGGAGATGAGAGTGAAGGAGGGGTCAATGACTCTCAACAATGGTGGCGCCATTATCAATATGGAAGCCACATCTGGAAGTGCTATCTTTCCTGTCTGGGTGAGGTGCCCCTCATCAGTGCTTACAAAGCACCCTACCCCAGCCCTTATCGCAACACATCAGGAGAGGCTGTGTCTGTTCATACCCAAATAATCCCTGCAGAGAATGGTGTGAGCCCCATGGTCAAACCAAGGCGTAAACCCACTGCCGTCAAGTCAATCTGGATTCATAGAGACCCTACGAGACAGAGCAGAAGTGCCCCACAGGGTTTCCAAGACTGTCACCTTTATGGAGGCAGAATGCCACATCTTTCTCCCACGGAATGGCTCATGGGTTTGAACTACCAGTCTTTCTGTAAGCAGCTGAGCGCTTAACCACTGTGCCACCAGGCCTCCTTTAAACTGAGGCTTACAGCAGTATATCTCAGACTGCAGTGGTCAAGCAAACCCCCTGGGGATTTTGTTAAAATGCAGACTGAGTCAGTACTTCTGGGGTGCGGCTGAGGTTCCGCAGGTCTAACAGGCTTCCGGGGGACTCCGATGCTGTTGGTCTATGAACCACATTTTGAGTAGAGAGGGCTTAGGAAACTGAAGAGACCAGCGAGACAAGGGATCAGAGATGAGATGAGATTCACTGATCGGGAACAAGGAGAGCGAGGCGGAGGGAAACGAGAAAGAGGCAGGGGACTGCACAAAACGGGAAGGCACGGTTCGAAGAGCACCTACGGGGGCCTGGAACCTTACATGTCACCTCACCAAATCCATATGGCAATAATAATGACCACCAATGTGTATGGAGGCCTCTACGATGTGTCAGAAGGAGCCCTGGTGGAGCAGTGGCTAGGCACTCGACTCCTAACCAAAAGAGCACCCGCTTGAACCCACCAGCCACTCCTTGGGAGAAAGATGTGGCAATCTGCTTCCATAAAGATTTAAAAAAAAAAAAAAAAAAACCATTGCTGACAAGTCGATTCTGACTCATAGCGACCCTGTAAGACAGAGTAGAACCGCCCCCATAGGGTTCTCAAGGCTGTAATCTTTACAGAGAGGAGCCCGGGCGGTGCAATGGTTAAGGACTTGGCTGCTAACTGAAAGGTCAGCGGTTCAAACCCACCAGCTGCTCCGTGGTAGAAAGATGCTGCAGTCTGCTTCCCTAAAGATTTACAGCCTTAGAAATCCTATGGGGTAGTTCTACACCATCCTACAGGGTCACTATGAGTCAAAATTCAATTTGATGGCAATGGGTTTGGTTTGGTTTTGAATCTTTATAGAAGCAGATTGCCACATCTTTCTCCTGAAGAGTGGCTGGTGGGTTCGAACCACCAACCTTCCAGCTAGCAGTCGAGCGTTTAACAACCGCACCACCAGGGCTCCTTATCTGTAAATAGGAGTAATAGTACCCATTTCAAAGGAGTCCTAGTGGCGCAGCAGTTAAAGGGTTCGGATGCTAACTGAAAGGTCGGCGGCCACTCCATAGGAGAAGCATGTGGCAGTCTGCTTCCATAAAGATGACAGCCTTGGAAATCCTATGGGGCAGTACTACTCTGTCCCATAGGGTCACTGTGAGTTGGAACTGACTCGACGGCAATGGGTTTGGATTTTTTAGTTTACTATGTGTCAGGCACGGGGCCAAGGCCATTACAGTGATTCGTCTCCTCTCCAAACAACCCACGGATGTTGTTAGCTGCCTTCAAGTCGATTCCAACTCATGGTGACCCCATGTGTGCAGAGTAGAACTACTCCACAGGTGTTCATGGCCGTGACTTTTTGGAAGCAGATAGTCAGGCGTGTCTTCTGAGGCCTTTCTGGGTGGCCTCAAACCGCTAACCTTTCAGCTAGAGTTGAGCGCTTAACCATTTGCTCCACCAGGGACTCAGCAACAACCCATTACTGTCCCCGTGTGACAGATGAGGAAAGAGAGGCTTCTAGCGAAGCAGTGACTCACCAAGGTCACCCAGCTAGGATGTAGTGAAGCCGGGCCCCAATCCAGGAGGAGAACAGAGATGGGCTCAGGACTCTCGACTTCACCACGCCCCTGCCACATCACCTCCACGGAACCCCTGGCCCTCTCGAAGCCTCAGTCCCTGCTCTGAAAACTGGAGGTTATCACCGCATCCCGCTCACAGGGCTGTTCCAAGGAGGCACTAGCCACTGCCAAGTTTTTCAACCCACCAATTCCACTTCTAGGTACAAATTCCAGGGACACACTGCACACAACAGGGACTACTGAATAAATGATGGTGCACCCACACTCTGGAGAACTACAAAGCTGGGGCGTTTCATTTTTTATGAGGTAGAGCTTATACCTAACAACCCAGAAAGTTCCACTGCCTTCCTGCTCTGTTTTTCTCCCTGGCTCTTATCAGCAACTCACATGCTGTTTATTTTACTTACTGACGCTGGGTTTTGTTCATCTGCCCCACTAAACAACAGCTTCCCGAGGGCAGGGGTTTTAATTTTGGTCTCTGCCTTTAATCCAAGGCCTAGCACACTGTGTGAAAACAACCAAACCCATTGCTGTTGAGTTGCTTCTGACTCATGGCAACCCCATGTGTTACAGAGTAGAATTGAGCTCCATAGGGTTTTCTTGGCTATAATCTTTACAAAAGGAAATCAGCCAGGCCTTTCTTCCGTGGAGCCACGGGTGGGTTTGAACCACCAACCTTTCGGTTACCAGCCAAGTGCAAACTGTTTGCGCCACCCGGGGCCTAGCACACAGTAAAACCAAAATCAAAGCCATTGCCGTCGCGTTGAGTCCAACTCACTGCCACCCTACAGGACAGAGTAGAACTGCCCCATAGGGTTTCCAAGAAGCAGCTGGTGGATTTGAACCGCTGACTCTTTGGTTGGCAGCCCAGCTCTTAACCACTGAGCCACCAGGGCTCCAAGCACACAGCAGGCACTCCATACATGTTTGTTGGGAAAGGCAAGATCGGGGAGGATGGCTTAAGGGTGACCTTCACTTTCTCAATATTGTCTGGTTCCTTATGGCAAAAATGTACTCATGCTATCAGCATAGATAAAAATAAAATTTTAATAAGGAAGCCATCAGCTAAACCAAGGATGCATGATACAGGATAAATGACATTAAAAAAAAATAAAGTAACAACAAACAAAAAATAAATAAATAAATAAAGGTGGGAGGGAGGGAGCGCAGGTGCTGAGAGATTGAAAGAAATTTAAGAGACATTTTAATCACATACTTTGTGCATATTTTGTTTGGACCCAGAATCAAACGACTCAACTATAAGAAGATATTTAGAACCAACTGGGGAAATGTGAATACGGACTGTGAGGAAATGTGAATACAGACTATGGGGAAATGTGAATATGAACTGTGGGGAAATGTGAATATGGAGTATGTATTGTGCTGGAGCCCTGGTGGCACAGTGGTTAAGAGCTCGACTGCTAACCCAAAGGTCAGCAGTTCGAATCCAGCAGCCACTCCTTGGAAGCCCTGTGGGGCAGTTCTACTCTGTCCTGCAGGGTTACTATGAGTCAGAAATGACTCCACAGCAACAGTTTTTGTATTATAATGTTATGGGATTACTAGTAGTCTTGTAAGGTGTGATAATGGGATTTTTGTTATGTTCAAAAAAAAAACTCATCTATTGGAAATATATAGTGATGCATGGGTAAACCAGAAAAACCAAATCCATTGCCATCGAGTTGATTCCAACTCATAGTGACCCTACAGGACAGAGCAGAACTGCCCCATAGGGTTTCCAAGGCTGTAAATCCTTAGGGACGCAGACTGCTGCATCTTTCTCCCACGGAGTGGGTGGTGAGTTCAAATTGCCAACCTCTCGGTTAGCAGCCATGTGCTTAACCACTGTGCCACCAGGGCTCCTCTGAAGCATGGGTGACATGATACAATATCCGGAATTTGCTTTAAAATATTCCAGTGCTGAATAGAAAGTACGTAGGGGATTAGTAAAACAAAGTTGACAAGTAAAAGAAGATTGGATATTGATAATTTTCAATATTACGTAGTATGTGTGAGTTTATTATACTATTATACTTTTGCATATGTTTGAAAAATTCTGTAATAAAAAGTTGAAATAAAAATAAATAAATAAATAAACTTTTAAATTATTTTTAAAAGCCCCGGCATGTTGTTGCCCTTCTTCTGTAGTAACTGCTGACATTGTCACCAACTTACAGAAGAGGAAACTAAGGCACGGAAGGAGGTCAAGTGACCCAAGGACACAGATGGGTACAGATGACCGTAACAGAAACAGAAGCTGCGTTCTGTTTACTTCCCTGTCCCCTGCGAAGCTCAGCACACTTTTCTGTCCGATTGGAGGAGACGAAGGGGTGAGATACAAGAAAGGGCATAGGGTGGGGGGAGAAAGAGAGCAAGGGAGAGGTGGGGGTGAGGGCAGGGGGGTTACTGACCATGATGGCAGGAACAGCGGGGCCCGCGGAACCTTCTGTGCTCCTTCTTGTCCCTTCCTGTGGGTACAGGATGAAGCAGTCAATGAGGATGCTGACCAGAAAAACACAGGGAAAAATGCACTGTGGCTGCTGGGTGATGAAGGAGGAGGGGGCTGGAGGCCTGGACTTCTGGGTCTGAGGGGGTGGGGCTGGGGGCCCAGACTCCTGGGTCCGAGGGAGGAGGGGGCTGGGGGCCTGGACTCCTGGGTCTGAGGGAGGAGGGGGCTGGGGGCTGGACTCCTGAGTCTGAATTAGGAGGGGGCTGGGGGCCCAGACTCCTGGGTCTGAGGGAGGAGGGGGCCAGGGGCCTGGACTCCTAGGTCTCAGGGAGGATGGGGCCAGGGGCCTGGACTCCTGGATCTCAGGGAGGAGGGCGCTGGAGGCCTGGACTCCTGAGTCTGAGGGAGGAGAGGGCTGGGGGCCCCAACTCGTGGGTCTGAGGAGGAGGGGGCTGGGGTGGGATCCCCTGTCCCTAAGGAGGAGAGTCTGTGGTCTTACCCTGGCCTTGAGCAGCCGCTCCCTCTCTGCCACAGCCTGCTGCAGGAGCCGCTCCATGCGAGCGATGTCTGGGTGGACGGCCCCACAGCTAGGAGGAGGGAACAGAGACCAGGGCAGGTTAGAGAGGCTCAGCCTTCTCTCCTCCCATCTTCCTTACTCATCCCGGACATCTCACCTATTCCCAGGGCCACAGTTCAGCAGCTGATAGAGGGGGTGTCTCCCAGAATCTCCTGCTGCTGGCGAAACAGCTGAGGCCTCCAGGGGTCCTGGGGGAGAGGGGGCCGGGTCAGAGGGCTGGATACTCCCTCCCTTCTCTCCCGGCAGGCATCCTTGCCGGCTCCTTCTTGTTTCAGGAAAGGTGGTGATGGGGAACGCGGGCAGGTGGGGAAAAAGAGGGTCCTCACCAGTACAACGGAGGGACAGAGGTTGGGGGGATCCTCTCTGGCTCGCCCTCTCTCCCCTCCTCCGGGGCAGGCTTCCGGTCCTCTGGAGGCCAATGGAGCCCTGGAAACACACAGGCCGAATTATAAAGGAAGCGACACTCAACCTCAACTCTAAGTCAGAAAAGTCAAGTGAAACCACCCGTCCTATTAAATTTAAAAAAAAAAAAAAAACTGTTGCCATGGAGTCGATTCTGACCCATAGCCACCCTAAAGGACAGAACAGAACTGCCCCATAGGGTTTTCAAGGAGCAGCTGGTGGATTCGAACTGCTGACCTCTGGGTTAGCAGCTGAGCTCTTAACTGCGGAGCCACCAGCACTCCCCCATTACAGATCAAAAAACCCAGTGTAAACATGGATGAACCTTCAAAAAACACGATGCTGAGTGAAAAACGCTGGTCACAAAGGACCATATGCTGTATGAGCCCATTTACATGAAATATCTAGACTAGGCAAAGCCACAGAGACAGGAAGTGGATCAGAGTGGTTGCCAGGGGCTGGAAGGGAGGGAGGAGTTAGAGCACAATGGCTATGGGGTGTGAGGTGTCTTGTCTGGGGTAATGAAATGTTCTAGAATTGACAGTGGTGATGGTGCGCAACACTGACTATACTAAAAACTACTGGATTGTACATTTAAACGGGTGGATTACACTGTATGTGAATTATATCTCCATGTTTTTGGTGTTGTTAGCTGTCATTAAATGGCCACTGACCCATGGTGACCCCATGCACAACATAAGCAAACACTGCCTGGTCCTGCGCCATCCCCGTGAACAGTTGCAGATCATACCATTGTGATCCATGGGGTTTTCATTGGCTGATTTTCAGAAGTAGATCACCAGGCCTTTCTTCCTACTCCATCTTAGTCTGGAAACTCCACTGAAACCTGTTCAGCATCATAGCAACATACAAGCCTCCACTGACAGATGGGTGGTGGCTGCACATGAGGTGCATTGGCCAGGAATCGAACCCAAGTCTCCTGTGTGGAAGGTGAGAATTCTACCACTGAACCACCAATGCCCCCTTATGTCTCGATAAAGCTGTTAAAAAAAAAATGCCACTGTTTGAGTCCCTGAGTAGTGCAAATGGTTAACACTCTTGGCTGTTAACCAAAAGGTTGGCGGTTTGATCCACCCAGGGGCACCTCAGAAGACAAACGTGGAGATCTACTTCCAAAAAATCAGTCACTGAAAACCCTATGGAGCACAATTCTACTCTGACACACACAGGGTCACCATGAGTTAGAGTTGACTAGACAGCAACTGATTTTATGTCTCAATAAAGTGAAAAAAAAAGTCCACTGGGAGTTGGCGAGGATGTGGGAAGCCCAGACCCTCTTACACTGTGATAGAACACCCTCTGTCAAGGCCAATTGGGCCATTTAAGCCTCGACAAGCTCTGGGAGCCAGGAAACATTAGTTCCACTTCACAAAGAAGAAACCGAGTTCCAAGTCCCCGTGGCTCCCTTCACTCTTTCCTTCCTTCAAACAATACTCCCCACATTTCCTAGATAGGGACCTTTACCTGTTGCTGTCAAGTCAATTTCGACTCACAGCGACCCCATGAGTTACAGGGTAGAACTGCTCCATAGAGTTTTCTTGACTGTAATCTGGAAGCAGATCACCAGGCCTTTCTTCCACAGTGCCACAGGGTGGATTTGAACCACCAACCTTTTGGTTAGTAAGTGATTGCAAACCATTTGCACCACTCAGGGACCTTTGCTAGGGACCCTATACACTTGGTATCGAGGAAAAAGAGGTGGGTAAGATAGACCCAGGCACTGGTGGCTCAGTGGTACAATTATTGATTTCTATACAGGAGACCTGGGTTTGATTTCCGTCCAATGCACCTCATCCACAGCCACCACCTGTCTGTCAGTGGAGGTTTGCGTGTTGCTAGGACGCTGAATAGGTTTCAGCAGAGCTTCCATACTAAGACACACTAGGAAGAAAGGTCTGGCAATCTACTTCTGAAAATCAGCCAATGAAAAAACCCTATAATCAGGGAGGTGGGGCCAAGATGGTGGAGTAGTCAGACGCTTCTGATGGACCCTCTTACAACAAAGATGCAAAAAAATAAATGATTCGATTACATGTGGCAATCTGGGAGCCCTGAACATCAAAGGCAGAGCTGAGGAACCAGACTGAGTGGCAGGGGGAGGGAGAGACAGTTTGGAAGCAGCGAGGAGTTGCCAGACCTGACCCGGCGAGAGCCTGAGCCCTTCAGGCCTGAGCAGCTTGTGGGTGAGCGGTGAGACAGGCAAGCGGTGGTGCTCGGGAGGCGCATTTGCCGCACCAGGAGAGACCCAGTAACAGAGAGTCTACACGGCCACCCAGAACCAGTGAGAAGCAGCCGTCATCAGTGAAAGATAAGTACTTGAGTAGGGCCTACCGTGCAGATCAAAAACACCTCCCTTAGGGAAAAATTTCTCTCCCATTTACCACCCCACTCCTTGCTCTGCACTGGGTCCCAGACCAGCTTCAGTAATTGCCAAGTCCCCTGGGCCAGAAGTAGGATCTGCCACACGCACAGAGGCATTCTCCCTGCCTTGGAGTGTGAACAAATTAACAAATGGGAAAAAATAAACTGCCAGCTCCCCTAAGCCAGGAACTCAGGGTAGGCACAGCTCCTTTGCCTAGGCACAGGCATAAGGGATCCATGGACTTTGAGTGCCTTTCCCCCTGCATAGACTTGTGTGGGCCCATCTCAACAGCATAGGTCCTCATTACCACAGTACAACAGGGTATATACCGGAAGTCTAACTTCAACTGTTTCAGCTGTGAAGTGGCAGGTTCTTGACATTTGACACTGCTCTGCCCATTAAGTAGGGTCTTCACCTACCCACATCAGGGGCCTGAGGACTGGTGGCTCCACCTATGCCACCTAGCCACCTGCGAGAGGGGCCCATGAATAACAGGGGCCCCCCAGTCCTTACAGCCAACAGCATTAGGTGCTCATGGTCTGACTGCAAAACCCACCACGCGCTCTAGGGAACAGGGACATGCTGTCCTCCTGGACACTCGGCAGCGGCCATCAGCCCCCTGCCTTGCTCAGAGTGTGTCCCCCTACTACAGCCAGATGCCTGTGCCTACACCAATCACCCATGCCTGTCTAGGACTGTAAGTGAGAGCCTGCACCACACATTTGGTGGCTATCTACCTGGGCACCTGAGCTGAATCCATACAGGAAGAGTGGGAGGAATCCTGAACTTACATACCTAGTAACAGGTCTAGATGACAGGACATTAGAGCTTCAAAGGTGCCAATAATCAAACTAGCTCATACAAGCAGTCTATTTGGACATATCAAAACAAAACAAGAAGCTGGGACGCAGTAAGCAAACATGAAATAAATAACTATAATAACTTATTGATGGCCCAGAGACAACAGTCAATATTACATCACATAAAGAAGCAATCCATGATAGCTTCAGCAAGCTCCCAAAATAAAGAATCTAGAAATTTTCCAGAGGAGGAAAATT
>NW_004444152.1:1669869-1678842 GCF_000243295.1 Trichechus manatus latirostris
TGAGGAGTGTGCCTCTTAGCTCAAGTAGATACAAGAGACTAAACGGGCAGCTTCTGTGCGGAGGTGAGATGGGAAGGCAGAGAGGATTAGGAGCTGGTTGAATGGACATGGGGAATCGGGTAGAAAGGAGGAGTGTGCTGTCACAATATGGGGAGAGCAATTAGAGTCACATAACAATGTATGTATAAATTTTTGTATGGGAATAAATTTTTTTTAAAAAACCCTATAATCACGGGATACAGAACAGTTCCATCACACTAAAAAATGTCCTTGTCCATGGTTTTGCGGGACATCTAGGTCAACTGGCATAATAAAGTTTATTAAGAAAATGTTCTGCATCCCACTTTGGTGAGTAGTGTTTGAGGTCTTAAAAGCTAGCAAGTGGCCATCCAAGATGCATCAATTGGTCCCAACCCACCTGGAGCAAAGGAGAATGAAGAACACCAAAGATACAAGCAAAATATTAGCCCAAGAGACAGAAGGGCCACAGAAACAAGAGACTCCATCAGCCTGAGACCAAAAGAACTAGATGGTGCCTGGCTACCACCAATGACCACCCTGACAGGGAACACAACAGAGAGCTCCTGACAGAGCAGGAGAAAAGTGGGGTGCAGAACTCAAGTTCATGTAAGAAGACCAGACTTAACGTTCGGACGGAGACTAGAGAACCCCAGAAGACATGGCCCTCAGACTCTGTTAACCCAGAACTAAAGCCATTTTCAAAACTAACTCTGCAGTCAAAGATTAGACTGGACTGTGGGACATAAAATAATACTTGTGAAGAGTGTGCCTCTTAGCTCAAGTAGATACATGAGACTAAATGGGCAGCTCCGGTCCAGAGGTGAGATGAGAAGGCAGAGAGCGTCAGGAGCTGGTTGAATGGACATGGGAAATGTGGGGTGGAAAGGAGGAGTGTGCTGTCATATTACAGGGATTGCAGCTATGGTCACATAACAATATGTGTATAAATTTTTGTATGAGAAATTAACTTGAGCTATAAACTTTCACCTAAAGCACAACTTCAAAAAAAAAAACAAAAACAAAAAACGTCCTGTGCTCCCTTGTAGTCAAACCCTCCTCTCACCCCAACCCTGGCAACCACTGATCAGTTCTCTGTCCTTACAGTTTTGCCTTTTCCAGAATGTCATATAAGTGGAATCATGCAGAATATAAGAATATTGAGACTGGCTTCTTTCACTTAGCGTAATGCCTTTGAGATTCACTCATGTTGCATCTATCAAGAGTTTGTCCACCTTTGTTGTTGAGTGGCGTTCCATTGTACAAATGTACCACAGTTTGTCAAGTCACCCACTGAGGGGCATCTGGGTTGTTTGCAGATTTTAGTGATTACAAATAAAGCTACTACAAGCATTTGTGTACAGGTTAAAAGAAAACCCTATGGAGCACAACAGTCCGATCCCGTTGTACATGAGGTCACCATGAATTGGAGGCTGACTCAACGGCAGCTAACAAGATAGACCCAACCCTTGTCTACGTGGCGCTCATGTTGTATGAACTGAATAAGCCATCAGACACATAAACATTTAATCAGAAATTGCTGTGAGGGAAGAGAAGAGTGTGTTATAAAAGAGGATCACCTTCCAATTAAAACAGGGATAGACTTCTGAACGCTGATGCTAAGAGTCAAAGGATAAGACTTGGCCAGGGGAAGAGTAAGGGGAAGCGTGTTCCAGGTGGAAGAGCAGCAAGTGCAAAGGCCCTGAGGCAGGAACAAGTGTGGCTGAGCTGAGTGAGTATGGGGAGAGTGGTGAGAGGTGGGCAGGGGCAAGATCATAAGCGACTTGCAGGCCTTGGTGAGGAAGCCTGGTGTGGGGGGTGGGGGGTGCCACTGAGGCATTTGTTGGGGGGAACTGAAGTAGAAAGGGTAAAAACCACTCTGGCTGTTGTGTGAAGAATAATTATTGGGAGACAGAAATTAAGATGGGGTCATCAGGGAGGAGGCTGGTGCAGGGTCATGCAAGCCAGAGATGAGGGTGGGGGTGGGCGGAACAAGGATGATAATTGTAATAATACTAACAATTGTAGTTATCACCATAGTCACAGCAGCTCACATTTACTGAGCACCTACTATGTGCTGAGCTCTTCAACGCATTCACCACTGGTGCTATTATTATCCCCATTTTGCAGCTAAGGAAACCAAGGTACAGAGAGGTTAAGTGTTTAAGATCACTGAGCTGGGAAGTGAACAGAACAGGTATTTAAACACAAGCAGAGTCAGTATGGAGCCCTGGTGGCACAGTGGTTAAGAGCTTGGCTGCCAACCAAAAGGTCGGCAGCTCAAATCCACCAACCACTCCTTGGAGATCCTATGGGGCAGTTTTACTCTGTCCTACAGGTTTGCTATGAGTCAGAATCGACTCCATGGAAATGAGTTTGATGGTTTTTTTTTTTTTTTTTTTTGGTTTACAGTCAGTACTCTTAGGTGTATGGGAAACAAGGGGTGGAGTTTGAGAGGGATTTAACATAACTTGGAGGGAGACAGAGGGAAGGGCCCAAAGGAATAACTTGTTAATTCATGCATTCATTTATTCACTTATTTACTGTTTATCTAGCTGAGTAAATAAATACTCCCCAGGCTCTTCATGGAGCCCTGGTGGCATAGTGGTTAAGAGCTATAGTTACTAACCAAAAGGTCACCAGTTCAAATCCACCAGCTGCTCCTTGGAAACCCTATGGGGCAGTTCTACTCTGTCCTATAGGGTCGCTATGAGTCAGACTCGACGGCAATGGGTTTGGTTTTTTTGGGTTTTGGGCTCTTTATGTGCCCTGAGGTCCTCAGCCGCCCCCTCTGAACTTGTGTTAGCTATGGTGCTCACTTAGATTCTGAACGATTCCTGGGAAATCTTTTATCTCCCGAAAGGCACAGGCCGTGGAAACAGGCAGACCTGGGTTCTGGGTTCAAATCTTAGCTCTGCTAGTTCCTACGTGGGTGGCTTTGGCAAGTCATTTCTCTTCCCTCAGGTAGGTTTGCCCTCTGTAAAGTGGGTAACACGTCCCTACCCTTCCTTGGGTTGTTGCCAAGATTAAATGAGTGACCTTGTACAAAACATACAGAAGAGTGCCTGGCAGTCACAAGTCCAGGGACAAGTGTCTGGGCCCAAGTGACAGCCCAGTACAAGGAGATGAGATCCACATTGGTGGGAATGAGGTCCACTTGGGTGTAGAAGCCCCACGTCCCACAAGAGCCAATAACTCAGGGGACGACTCCACAGGAATGGACCCAGCTCCCCACCAGGGATTTGCTGACAGGCTGTTCACTATCAGGCATCATTTTACCTGAAGTCACGTTCCTGGCAACAGAGCTGACATGCCATCCCTATCTGGTTTCCACGGGAATGAGCTAGAAAGTTAACCCAAGTTTCATTTCTCATACAGAAGAAGAAAGGGTTCTAGTAACCCTTTACCCAAACAAGGATAATAATAAGACCTACTTTTAGGGATTTTGGTTTTTCTGAGCAAAAAAGGAGATTATATTAGGTTGAATCATGTCAAATTGCCATTAGTAGACCATTCTCACCACCAAACAATAGCAATTCCATATGGCTCAAACTGATAGAAAGGCTTAGAACAGACCCTGGCCTATATTAAGCTCGAAAAACTTTATTATTAGTATTAATAATTAATTAGTAATTAAATGACAAATGATATGTTATATAATATCCACCATCTAATTATAAACATAGTAACACTATTCTAACATGAGAATATCATTAATAATAATCAATATCTAATTAACAGCGATATTATTATATGTATTACAATTAATTAGTGATTGATTATTAATAACGATATAGCAATGATTGTGAGGATGGCACAGGACCCGGCAGTGTTTTGTTCTGCTGTACGCAGGGCCACTATGAGTCGGAGCCAGCTTGACGGCACGTAACAACAACAACAAGTGATATTTAGAATATCGTTAACACACTTACTATATGGTGTACATTATACAAAAAGATTTTATATAATACATAATATCATTTGTCATTAATGAACTACTGATTAATTAATATTAAAGAGTCCCTGGGTGGTGCAAATGGTTAACATGCTCAGCTGCTAAGTCAAAGGTTGGAGGTTTGAGTCTCCCCAGAAGCACCTCAGAAGAAAGGCCTGGTGATCTGCTTCTGAAAAAACTCAGCCACTGAAAACCCTACGGAGCACAGTTCTCCTCTGACACACAAAGGGTCTCTTCATGAGTCGGAAGCAACTCAATAGCACCCGGTTTAACTGGTTGGTGCAAAGACACACACACACACGTGTATCCCTAACAGCGTCGCTTAAGTTGCAAAAACCTGAAATCACCATTTGCAGAGGGCTGGCTCAATGATAACATGGTAGAATAGTGTACCACCCGGAAGCCCAGTAGGGTTAAGAGCATAGGCTCTGAAAACAGAGTGCCTGGGTTTGAATCCCAGCTCTGCCATATACTAGTAATTTAACCTCTCTGCCTCACGTTCTTTGCCTAGAAAATGGAGATAAAAGAGCCTACCTCATAGAGTTGTTGCAAAGACTAAATGAGTGAATTCATATACAGCATTTCTAACAGTGCCTGGCATACTATACCCCATTGCCGTGGAGTTGATTCCAACTCACAGTGACCCTACAGGACAGAGTGGAACTGCCCCATACAGTTTCCAAGGAGCAGCTGGAGGATTCAAACTGCTGACCTCGATTAGCAGCCATAGCTCTTAACCACTGCGCCACCCAGGTTCCTGGCATGCTATAAGGACTCAATAAATATGGGCTGTTATTATTGCTACTGTTAACATTGCTATAATTACAGTCATCAAAAACGACCAGCAAGTCTAAATGTATCAATAAATGTATCAATAGAAAACCATCTCCGTGATATACGACGAAGTTATGAAGGAGCAACTAGTAGCAGCCAAGATACACATTTCTGAAAAAACAAAATTTGCACGCTATAATAAGAGCTACCAACTTCTAAGCATTCACTGTGTTTCCAGACAACTGAACAAAACCTTTCATCTAACATTCACCCCGACTTCATGTACAACATTCTGATATTTCCTATTCTAGTTCATTTAAAAAAAAAAAAAACTATCATATCAAAGTCTGGCCCATTCATAAGTTGGAGACCCCAGTTTTAAGATTTGGAAGGATACTCAGGACACCAGTAGCTACACCGCTTCTGGGGATGGGGAGTGGGGTGGGGTACGGGGGAGGCTGTGGGCCAGTGCTGGGGAGGCCTTCTTAGCAATGTACCCTGTTTGAGCGCTTTCAAAATTTATTCCCGGGTGTACATGTTCCCATTTTGCCATTTTGTTGGGGGAGGCATGGCTGAGGAGGTTAAGGAAAAGAAGAAAAAACCCAAAAACCAAACCCGTTGCCGTCGAGTTGATTCCGACTCACAGTGACCCTACAGGACAGAGAAGAACTGCCCCATAAAGTTTCCGAGGAGCATCTAGCGTATTTGAACTGCCAACTTTTTGGTCAGCAGCCATAGTCCTTAACCACTATGCCACCAGAGTTGCCAGCAAAGAAGAAAGAAAATAACAATAAAGCCGGAGCCTGATAAAGATACCGCTGATTAACTTTCCCCATCGCTACTCCCAAGCCTGCCCAGGACAGAGGAAGCCACAGTGGAAGTTGTGGGACCATTTCCGCCCCCCGCAATAGGCCTGTCTAGTCTCAGCCCCTCCCCACCGACACTGAGACTCAGGGAAAACAAGCAGTGGGGAGCCACCTGCAGGGAGCTGTGAACAGAGAAGAGGCAGGATGAGGTAGTGGTGGCAGCAGTGTGGGCAGTGGGGTCCTGGAGCACCACCAACTGGCGGTCTGTCTTCTGGGTGAACAGGAGCTGTAGCAGATGGGATGAAGGTTAATGGGAGCTGGAAGGGTCACAGAGGAACAGTCAGGCCCCAGATGCCCTGGCCCATGCCTCCAGGGCCAGCCCATTTCTCAGATGGAAACACTGAAGTCCCGAGGAGAGCTGGAATGTGGTGCTTAGTGTCCAGCCTCCCAGCATAAGCTCAACTGTGGGCAGAGACTGCTGGTTTCCTGACAAGCAGGACCTGGGGACCTGGACTTCAGGATATGAGGGAGGAGGGGGCTGACGTCTGGACTCCTGGGTCTGAGGGAGGAGGGGGCTGGGGGCCTGGACTCCTGGGTCTGAGGGAGGAGGGGGCTGGGGGCCTGGACTCCTGGGTCTGAGGGAGGAGGGGGCTGGGGGCTGGACTCCTGGTGGGCCTGCAGGAGGAGGGGCTGACAGGCACATGAAACCCCCATACCTTAGTAAGGGCCTGGTTGGGCTCAGAGAAGTCCCTGCCAGGTGTTCCCTGAAGGTGATTAAGCTCCAGCAGTCGGCTCCGCTCCTAGGGGAAGGCAAGACAACAGGGGCACCCACCTTTCAAAGTTGGAATGGGTCATCCCAGCAGCTTTCCCTGATGCCAGGAGACATGTAGGGTGCAGGGAAGTGGTGGGGTGCCAGGGAGGAAGTGAGGATATAGGACCAGGTCTCTGGGGAGATTCACCTGAGTCAGGGCCTGAAGAGCCTCCTCCTTCTTCCGGCTCAGCCCCCGGCTCTCAGCCGCCATCTGCTCCCCCAGTGACTTGAGCTGCTCCTCTAAGACCTGGATCCGGCGCTGCAAGTTAC
The DNA here is from genome assembly GCF_000243295.1 of Trichechus manatus latirostris. Classification (NCBI taxonomy): domain Eukaryota; kingdom Metazoa; phylum Chordata; class Mammalia; order Sirenia; family Trichechidae; genus Trichechus; species Trichechus manatus. Next base: position 1,676,504 of record NW_004444152.1, read on the forward strand.
CCCAACAACCAAGTCACTCAGCTGCCCCCAGACTCCCAGCTGGTTTCCCATGCCCACCTTCCCCCAGAATCCGGTCCTCCTTGAGAGCCTGAGGTTTGCGCCACCCGCTCACAGAGTCCCTGGGACTTGGCTGCCCGGGGGAGGGGACTCTGAGTTGAGCTCCTTGGTGCCCATTTCCCTTCAGGGGTCCAGAAGAGATCTAGGGTGGGGTGGGGGAGTAGAGAATTCGTTATACACACCAAAGCTGAGGGAGTCTGTCACAGAGATCGAGAGCCAGAGAGCGTCACCGAGAAAAGAGACGGTGAGAAACGGGCAGAGGAACAAACCAGATAAAGACACAGAGAAGAGGGACCAAGACGGACCGAAAAGATAGAGGTGGCGAGAAAGGAGACAAGATGACAAAGAGGACAGAGACAGAGAGGGACTACCTGACACAGAAGAAGGGAAAAGAGAGAGCGACAGGGAGAGGTCCAGAAACAGAGGTGGGTAAAGGAGATGCACGTCAGAGCTTTCTAATCCAGTAACTCTGGGAAACTTTGTTTTAAATACAGTCAAACAAGTTGCCTCCCCCCACCGCAGGACTTGGCCGACCCTTGAATGTGAAGCTCCCAGAAGGGATTGGTGGGAGCGTCTTCTAGGACTAGAGACTGAGAAGCATAGAGTGTTACGGTGAAGACTGAGCAGGTTCAAATGCCAGTTCTACCCACTACAAACTAAGTGGCCTTGGCAACAATGACATGCACACCTGGAGCTTCAGTATCTCCATTTATAAAATGGAAAAAATAATAATAGGGCTCATGTGGTGCAGTGAATTGCTTTTTATACGGCCTTTCTAGCCATGGTCTTGTAACTCCCAGGAAGTGATTGGGTGGGACTATGCAAATAAGGTACATGGAACCCATGCGGGGGTTGCTAATGCAAATAAGGTGCATGGAACCCTAACGAGGGAGCTGGTCAGTTTTGTCATCCCACTAGGCTTAACAGAGCCAATCCTACACCGGCTGAAGGGGACCTCGTTACCATCAAGAATAAGAGCTGGGAGTCGAGCGCATTCTTTGGACCCAGAGTCCTTGTGCTGACAACTTCCTAGACCTGAGACAGAGAGAGAGCTGTAACACTGGAGATGACATGAGATGGCAAGAAGAGGTGGCATGCACAGCAGAGTCCAGGGACAGAGAAACAGTGGCAGCAGAACAAGGAGACTGGAGTGACATGGCATAGTGGGCTTCCCAGCCCACAGAGCAAGGTGGCTACAGTGGGCTTCCCAGCCCACAGAGCAAGAGAGCTGGGCGCCTTCAGGCAGGAGCCTTGCTGGCAGAGTGGGGTGCCTCCGGATACTTACCAGCAGAGGGTTAGAGTTATAACACTTGCCCAAGATGGGCCTGGTGGCAGAGGCCTGCCTGCAGGCACGGCCAAAGAACAAGCTGTCCTGATCAAAGAACTGTATCCCAAGTTGTTCCTGTTACTTCCAAATTGATCATAATCCTGAATTGTAACATATTACTTCCCTAATAAACCCCATAATCGTATGGCTGTGAGTTCTGTGTGGCTGTTGCAATGAATTATCGAACCCAGCAGAGAAGCAGAAAGTGCCGCAGGAGGGACAGCTGGTGTCAGAATTGGTAAAAAGGTTGGTGAGAGGAGGTATGTCTGATTTCCGCCTCATAGGAATCATCTTTGGGTTGATGGTGATTCTCATTATCCCGCCTTAAGGCAGACAGGTTCTGACGCTACTACTTTCACCATTTTACAACTTGCTTCATGCAACTGTTGTAAGCATTCAGTGAGTTAATACTCTTGATATGCTTAGGACAGTGCCTGGCACATAGTAAATGGTCAGTAAATGTCAGCTACCCTTGTTACTATTCTGAGAAGCACAGGCAGGAAACCAGGACAGAGAAAGGCCTAGACACAGAGTAGAGGGAACGGAGAGCAATGGCGAGGGAGGCAGGCCCAGCCGCACCCGACTCACCCTGTGCTGTGCCACACTGGCCTGAAGCTCCTGGATCTTGGGGTTTGGTGCCGAGCCTCCAGGGCCCTCCCGACCCTCCTCCTCCTGCCAGCTCTCCCGCTCCAGTTGCTGGAACTCCATGTCCTCGTAGGCACGCTGGGCCACCTCCAGCTGTTCCCGGATCTGAGGGCAAGGGCAGAAAAGAGCTGAACATCTGGACCCCAGGGCCTAGGGACCAGGACTCCTGGTCAATAAGGAAGGAGGGGCTGGGGGCCTGGACTTCTGGGTCTGAGGGAGGAAGGGCTGGGGGCCTGGGCTCCAGGGTCTGAAGGAGGAAGGGCTGGGGGCCTGGGCTCCAGGCTCTGAAGGAGGAAGGGCTGGGGGCCTG
>NW_004444152.1:1678960-1681899 GCF_000243295.1 Trichechus manatus latirostris
TCTGAAGGAGGAAGGGCTGGGGGCCTGGGCTCCAGGCTCTGAAGGAGGAAGGGCTGGGGCCTGGGCTCGTGGGTGCTGGACACCGGGTCCCTGAGAGGTCGGGAGGCCCTCACCTCCTGCACCTCCTGCAGAAGCCGCTCCCGCTGGTCCTCTGGCTGTGAGTTGAGCTGTCCCTGGGCCTTCCGGAGTCTCTGGCGAAGACCCTCCACACGGTCCCGCTCCTGCCTAAGCCGTCTCTGTTCCTGAAAGACACAATAGGGTCTCAGCCTCAGCCTGACCAGAGACAGAGAAACAGAGGCCAGCAAGGGCCAGGCCAGCCAGGTCTCATACCCCTGCCTGAGATTCGGCTCCGTGAGGACAAGGCCTTGTCTGTCTGTTTCACTCTTGTACACATTTGCCCTGGAGTAGGTGCAAAGTAAACAGTTGTTGAAGAAATGAATGCAAAAACCTCTCCATGACAGGTGGCACTAGGGTCACAGAGGTATCAGCCCCTGGCCCAAGAAGGACACTGCCAGTCACAGCTGGACAGTCAGGGCAGTGAGACACTTAAAAAAAAAGTTGTCATTGAGTCAATTCCAATTTATGGCAACCTCATGTGTGTCAGAATAGAACTGTGCTCCATAGGGTTTTTAATGGCTTATTTTGTGGAAGTAGATCACCAGGCCTTTCTTCCGAGGTACCTCGGGGTAGACTCAAACCTTTAATCTTTCGGTTAGCAGCCGAGTTCATTAACCATTTGCACTGCTCAGGGACTCCAGTGAGACACGGGGGCTGTGGAGACCCAAAGAAGGAAGCAATCTGCCCTGCATTAATCCAAGGCTTCCCGGATGTGGGGGTTTAGAGAGAAACGTAAAAATCAGGGAGCACAGAAATTTACTCAAAATGGATTAATGACTTCAATATATGAGCTAACACCATAAAATGCTTAGAAGAAAACATAGGGGTAAATCTTCAGGATATCGTATTTAGTGATGGTTCTTAGATAGGCCGCCAAAAGCATGAGCAACAAAAGAAAAGAAAGTGAAAAGACATCCTGCAGAATGGGAGAAAATATTTGGAATTCTGATAGAGCTTTAACATCCAGAATATATAAAGAACTCCTATAACTCAACAGCCAAAAGACAAACAACCCCATCAAAAAATGAGCAAAGGACTCAAACCAACAATTCTCCAAAGAAGTAATACAAATGGCAAATAGGCACATTAAAAGATGCTCAACCATCATCAGTCATTAGAGAAATGCAAACGAAAATCACAATGAGATAGCACTTCACCCCCACTAGGATGGCTATGGAGCCCTGGCAGCGAAGTGGTTAAGAGCTCGGCTGCTAACCAAAAGGCTGGCAGTTCAAATCCACCAGCCACTCCTTGGAAGCCCAATAGGGTAGTCCTACTCTGTCCTATGGGGTCGCTATGAATCAGAATCGACTCGACAGCAACGGGTTTGGTTTGGTTTGGTTTAGGAGGGCTATGATCGAAACAAACCAGAAAATAATAACTGTGAATGTGAAGAATGTGAAGAAATTGGGGGTGTAAAGGGGTGTCACCGCTGTGGAAAACAGTTTGGCGGGTCCTAAAAACGTTAAACATAGAATTGCCAAATGATCCAGCAATTCCACTCCTATATATATACATACAAAATAACTGAAAGCGGGGGTCCAAACCGACACTTGTACAAAATGTTCACTGCAGCATTATTCACAATAGCCAAAAGGTGGAAATAACCCAAGTGGCCATCAACAGATGAATGGGTAAACAAGATGTGCTATATACACACAGTGGAATATTACTCAGCCATAAAGAGAAATGAAGTTCTGGTACCTGCTATGACATGGATGGACCTGGAAAACATTGTGGCGAGTAAAACAACTCAGTCACAAAAGGACAAATGTTGTGTGATCCCATTTGTATGACATATCTAGAATAGGCAAATGCATAGAGATAGAAAGCAGAGGGGTGGTTAAGGGGCAGGAGGGAGGAGGGACTGGGGAGTTACTGTTTAATGGGTACAAGTTTCTTTCGGGGTAATGAAAACATTTTGCAAATAAACAGTGATGGCTGCAAAAAAAAAAAAAAAAAAAATCAGAGAGCATTTAGACCTGGTGCCGTTGAGGAGGCTGGAAGGGCATTTTGGACAGAGGGAACAGCATGGTGCAAACGCATGGAGGTTGACAAGCACAGGAAGTTTGGGGGGCAAACTCTAGTCAGGATGGAAGGGGATGTGCTGTGGGAAGAGACGGGGAGCACAATGGGGGTGACGGTGGAAAGGTGGACAGGGCGCAGCTCATACATATCGGGTTTAGTAAACCAGGCTGAGGAGACTTTATCCTGCGGCACCAGGGAGTCACGGAAGGATTACGAGCAAGGGAAGGATGGAGTAGGATCTAGGTTTGGAATCCTCCCTCTGCGGAATGGATTAGGGAGGTGGAGATCAGGGAGAAAGCTCTTCATGAGTCCTCCAAGCAGTGAGGAGAAGACCCAAACTGGGGCCTGGGCTGTGGGATGGAGAAGAGATGAACTAGAGGGATAAGTTTAGGGCAGGAAGGAGAGGACATGGTGAGTGATGGGCCTGGGGATGAGAGACAGGAGGCATGCAGGGCAAGGCCCAGGACTCTGGCCCATGACAAACGGGACAATGAGCAGAAGGAGTTGCTGAGGTCAACTTTAGATACAGCGAATAGGAGGGGGCCAGACTCCTGGGTCTGAGGGAGGAGAGGGCTGGGGGCCTGGACTCCTGGGTCTGAGGGAGGAGGGGGCCAGACTCTTGGGTCTGAGGGAGGAGGGGGCTGGGCCTGGACTCCTGGGTCTGAGGGAGGAGGGGGCTGGGGCTGGACTCCTGGGTCTGAGGGAGGAGGGGGCTGGGGCTGGACTCCTGGGTCTGAGGGAGGAGGGGGCTGGGGCTGGACTCCTGGGTCTGAGGGAAGAGGGGGCTGGGGCCT
>NW_004444152.1:1682097-1725162 GCF_000243295.1 Trichechus manatus latirostris
TGGACTCCTGGGTCTGAGGGAGGAGGGGGCTGGGGCTGGACTCATGGGTCTGAGGGAGGAGGGGGCTGGGGCCTCGACTCCTGGGTCTGAGGGAGGAGGGGGCTGGGCCTGGACTCCTGGAGGAGGAAAAAGTATCTAGAAGGCAGGATACTTAGATCTAGACCTCGGGAGAGGAATCAAAACTGGGAAGAATAGGGGCTCCTTGAGGATAAATGAGGGCCCAGGACCCAGGAAACCTTGACATAAAAGATATGGCCAAAGACAAAGGCTGATAGAACTGGAAAGTCATCACTTCCCAATGTATCATGAAATAATCAATCCAAGCAATGACCACCAATGATGGATGTTAAAACCTTTAAGGAAAAGATTATAAAGGAGGGATTGGGGTCAACTGAGTTCTGGACAAGCAGACATAACGTCCCCCTGACACCGTGCACTGGAAGCCCTACGGCGAATCTGAATCTGGTCAAGCCTTTACATCTAACCACCTGCTTTCAGGAAACACAAAGGACAGTGGAACACAATAAATGACATCACTGGCACGTTATCGGCCAAATCCCAACTGCGGAACAGAGACTTAGTATCACCACCAAATAAACAGTATAGAGAAAAAAGTCGGAGGGAACCGTTAGAAACGAAAAAATACTCATGAGACATATCAACCACTTAAAATATATCAGCTTTTGGGGACCTAACTGAAACAAACCAATTGGTAAGAGGCATTTTTGAGACAATCTGGGATACCTGAAAAACAACTGAATATCAGACACTATTAAGAACTTATTAGTTCTTTAGGGGTGAGAATAATATGGTGATTATATTTTCAAAAAAGCGTTCTTATCCGTAAGTGATATGTGCTAGAGTATTTACAGGCAATATGATTCTGGGATTGACTTTTAAGATTTGGGCCAGGAAGTCCAATTGGGGGGGCACGAAACAGGGATGGAAGAAGGCTGATCATTGTTAAAGCTAGGGAGCACAGATGGGGGCCTCCCCAACTATTCTGTTTTTGTGGGTGCGACATCTTCTGTAAGATGACATTTAAAGAGCAAGAGAGTTCTGCGTCCCACTTTGGTGAGTGGTGTCTGGGGTCTTAAAAGCTAGCGAGCGGCCATCTAAGATGCATCAATTGGTCCCAGCCCACCTGGAGCAAAGGAGAATGAAGAACACCAAAGACACATGGAAAGTATTAGCCCAAGAGACAGAAAAGGCCACATAAACCAGAGACTCCATCAGCTTGAGACCAGAAGAACTAGATGGTGGCCAGCTACCACCAATGACAGCCCCGATAGGGAACACAACAGAGAGTCCCTGATGGAGCAGGAGAAAGGTGAGGTGCAGAACTCAAATTCTAGTAAAAATACCAGACTGAATGGTCTAACTGAGAGTGGAGGGACCCTGGAAGACATGGCCCTCAGACTCTCTGTTAGCCCAAAACTAAAACCACTCCCGAGGCCAACTCTTTAGACAAAGATTAGACTGGACTATGGGACATAAAATGATACTCGTGAAGAGTGTGCTTCTTAGCTCAAGTAGATACATGAGACTAAATGGGCAGCTCCTGCCCGGAGGCGGGATGAGAAGGTAGAGAGGGTCAGGAGCTGGTTGAATGCACACCGGAAATCCGGGGTGGAATGGAGGAATGTGCTGTCACAGCATAGAGAGAGCAACTAGGATCACATAACAATGTATGTATAAATTTTTGTATGGGAGACTAACTTGAATTGTAAACTTTCACTTAAGGCACAATAAAAATAAATAAATAAAGAGAGAGAGAGAGAGAGAGAGAGAGAGAGAGAGAGAGGCAAAGGAAGAGGTCCCACTGAGTCAGACCCAAAAACCACCGGCAGGGAAAGAGGAGGAAACAGGAGTGATATACCCCTCCCCTCTGAAGCCCAAGTGTCCCCATTTGGGGGATGGGGGTAATGATGGAACCCAGGTCACCAGGAACACCAACCACCAGGAAGATCCGACAAGAGAAGGAACAGGTGAGGAAGAGCCAGCAGGCCAAACACACACCTGTTCCCGCTGCTCGCGGCCACCCTGTTCCGTGTCCGCTTGCTGCCCCAGGAGCTCCCGGAGCTGCTCCTCCTCCCGCCGGGCAGCCACTCGCTCCCCGGTCAGCTCACCTCGCAGCAGGGCCACCTCCACCTCCATCTGCGGAAAGAATGCAAGGGCCAGGGCTCAGATGCCTGAGTCTGAGGGAGGAGGGGCTGGGGGCCTGGACTCCTGGGTCAGAGGGAGGAGGGGGCTGGGACCTGGACTCCTGGGTTTGAGGGAAGAGGGGCTGGGGGCCTGGACTCCTGGGTCTGAAGGAAGAGAGGGCTGGAGGCCTGCCACTTGGTTCTGAGGGAGGAAGGGGCTGGAGACCTAGAATCCGATAGCCAGGGAGGAAGGGACTGGGAGCCTGGCATTACCGATCGTCACGCACTGGAACCAGACCTCCGAAACGGGTCCACAGCCTCACCTCGATCCTCAGCTCCTTCCTCTGGCGCTGTAGCTCCTTTACTCGCTGCTCCATCAGGGCCACGCGAGTCAGTGCCTCCAGCTGCTGCCCTCGAAGCTGTGGAGCTGCCCCTCGGACGCCTTCCCCAGAGGAGGTGGGCATGGGGGGCGTGGCGGGGATCTGCAGCGGAGGTGGGGCCTCTGGCTGAGGTTGGAGAGGGTGTGGTCAAGTGGTGAGGCCCCCCCCACCCCCACCCCCCCGCAGTCCTGGACTAGGCCTGTCCCCTAACCTACACCCCCCCTCAGGGGGTCTGTGATTCACCAAGCTCATTAACCGCATCAGGCTCTTAAGGTAGGGTGCAGGTCCGGAGACCATGTGACCCAGGTACCCAGAGGCTCAAAGTCCAGGGAGGGTGGGGCAGACTCGTGGGAGAAAAGTTTTTTTCTATCCAGGTCTCATTCTCCAGGGCACTTTCTCGTAGTCGCAGGGTCTGTCTCTCTCTGGGCTCTACGTGTCTCTGCCAGTTTCTCTGGGTTTTTTTCTCTCCGACTTAGTATTTGTGTCTGAGTCTCTCTGGCTCTTGTCTTGGTCTCTTCTCCCTCGGTCTCCCTTCCTCTCTCAAGGTATCTTTGTTCCTGTTTCCCTCAGTATCTCTGCACTTCGTTTCTGGGTTTCTGTCTGTGTGTATCTACCTCCAACTCAGTCTCTGGGTCTCCCTTTTAGGTCTTTGCCTCTCAGTCTTCACGTCTCCGGGTCTATGTCACCTTTTTGGGTCTCTACATCATTTTACCTGGATCCACAACCAATACCCATGAAAGCAACAGTTAAGAAATCAAACGACTTATTGCGCTGGGCAAATATGCTGCAGAAGACCTCTTTATAGTGTTAAAAAGCAAAGATGTCACTCTGAGGAGTAAGGTGCACCTGACCCAAGCCATGGTATTTTCAATCGTCTCATATGCATGCGAACTTTGGACAGTGAATAAGGAAGACCGAGGAAGAATTGATGCCTTTGAATTACGGTGTTGGTGAAGAATATTGAATATACCGTGGACTACCAGAAGAACGAGCAAGCCTGTCTTGGAAGAAGTACAGCCAGCGTGCTCCTTAGAAACGAGGATGGTGATACTTCCTGTCACGTACTTTGGACATGTTATCAGGAGGGACCAGTCCCTGGAGGACATCATGCTTGGTAACGTAAAGGGTCAGTGAAAAAGAGGGAGACGCTCAACGAGATGGATTGACACAGGGACTGCAACAATGGGCTTAAACGTAACAATGACCGAAGATACGCAGTGTTTCGTTCTGTTGTACATAGGGTCACTATGAGTCGGAACTGACTCGAGGGAACCTAACAACAACAAACGTCTCTCTTTGAGCTTCTGTGGCTCAGCATGTGGGGTTCTATCTCTCAGTAGTCTCCATATCTCTGGGGCTCTCTGTCTCTGGATCCCTGTTGATCTGATTTCTCTATACCTGTCTGTGTCTCTGTACCCGGTTGGGTTTTTGTGGGTTTCTGTCTCTCACTCGTCTCCATACCTCTGGAGCTCTCTGCGTCTGGGTCTCTGTTGATCTGGTTTCTCTATACCTGTCTCTCTGCCTGTCCCCGTTTGAGTCTGTCTTTGTGAGTCTCTGTCTCTCTGGGTCTCCCCGCGACTCTCTCCCTCCGGGCCCCTCACCGTGTCGCGGCTGCTCTCGGTGCTGCTGCCTTCTCCTACGTCTTCTTCCTCCGCTTGCTGCTCCGCTCCTCCGCCGCTTGCAAGCTCCGCCGGGGCCTTGGGCGCCTCTGGCTCCCGAGGCTCCTCGGGGGACTCCCGAGGCAGGGAGGCCCCTTGGAGCCGGGCCTCTGTGTCGCACTCCGGCATCCGCGGGGGCGAGATTCCAGCCTCGGAGCGACTCGGCGTCCCCATGGCTGCTTCGTTCTCCTGTGGGGTAGGCGGGGCCCGCTGTTCTGGGGGCGGGGCCTAGCCGCGCTGGGGGCGGGGCCTAGGCGTTTGGAGCTCCGTGCCCGACAGCTCCAGAACGTGGACGGAGTGCCTCAGGAGGCGGGGCCTAAGGGTTCAAAGGACCGGAACTAAGCAATTCGGGGGCGCGTCCTGCGCTTTCTAGGGGCGGAGCATTAAGTTGGGGCGGGGCTTGATGCTGCTAGGGTGCCACGCCCCCGAAAGCATGGCCGGAATTTGAGTCCGGGGTCCTAGAACGCCCCCTAGGGGCCTCTCCGACCCCTTCTCTCCCTCCTACCCAGATGTCGGTCCTTGTACCCTCCCAGCAGCCCCCCTCAATCCCTTGGAGTACCTTAAAGCGACCTCATCTCCTTCTCCCTCGGGGACTCGGGAGTTCAGGCTCCTGCCCCCTTCTCTCTTAAACCCCAAACCCCCCACCCTGGAGGCCGGGAGTCTGGGCCCCAGACCCCGTGTGTAGAGAGCAGCGCCCACGCCACCTCACCCAGGGACCCAGGAGTCGGGCGCCCAGTCTCCTCTCTGGACTAGCCTGTAGTCTGAGCCCTCTGCTCCTCCCAGGAGCTAGACTGCCGAACTCCAGCCTCCTCCTCCTCCGCGGCCGCAGGAGACCGAGTCCCCAGCCGCCTCCTCCCCCGCGGCCCCGACCCCTTCACCAGCTCCGGTTTCGGCGCGGTCCCCTCAGCGCTCTGGGCGCTGCCGCTTCTGCCTAAGAGACAGGTGGCAGGGGAAGAGGGAGGGAGGAAAGAAAGGCCGCCTCGTCCCCCTCCCCAGCAGCCCGGAAGTGGAGGGGGCGACAACAGGTCCGACAGCTCCCGAGGGAGGAGGGAGCCACCAGCTTACCCCGCCCGCGGCCGTGGTATCCGGCTACCCGGCCCCACCCTCGGAGAACCCAGCACCCCGATCCCATTCTGCCTCCAGTGTCCCCATTCCCGCCCCCTGAAGGCCCAGGCTGCCTCGGCCGACTCTGCATAAGCGCCTTCCTAATGCCCAGACCCTGGGAGTCCTGTAACGAAAACTGGAATGGAGATGGGGGCCTCTCTCCCCTAATGAGCACTTTAGAAAGCCCCGACCGGTTTGGGGAGCTGGGCAAGGGGAGGGGGGTGCCCTGAGCTGAGTCAGAGACCCACCCAGAGACAGGGGGAAGTGTGACCCCCCTCCACTTTGCTAAGGGGTGGCGGGCAGAGGTTAAAGGTCTCAGCCAGGCCCTTTCCCCTCTGGGCAAAAACAGGAAAATAGCTAGTGTGTGAAACGGGATTGGATTCTAGAGCTGTGCTAAACACTTTATACATATTAATTTCATCTTCACAGCAGCCCAGTGAGAAGGGGATCACTCTCTCCATTTTACAGGTGGGGAAAGTGAGGCTGAGGGGAGACAAATGTGCCCAAGATCTACAATGTTGTAAATATTAACACCAAACTCGTCCTCTGGAAAGCCCATGTTATGCATACTGTCACTCCAGGCCAGGAAGTGCCTGAAAGAGCGTTCCAAATAATAACGATAATGGTTATCACTGATATGGAGCCTTCCATGCAGGCACTGTGCCAAGTACCTCGTATGTATGGACTCACTGGGTAGTCACAATAACCCTCTTATTAATACTATTATGTTCATTTTACAGATGAGCAAACTCAGGCCAGGAGAGGTGAAGTATCTTATCCTGGATCTCACCAGGGGAAGTAGCTCAAATTCAAGTTGATGTTCTAAGCCAACGAGATAAGAAGACCTGCCCCAGATATCTGCATTTGCTTCTGATCTTGTGAGTTAGGAAATCTCCTTTTGGACCACTGGACAGATCCAGGGGCTCTGGCCTCCCCAGGATACCAGAACCAACTCTAGGCACCTCAGCCCAGAAACCCAACTGGCTCCCCCAAGAAAAACAGGCAGTAGTCAGATTCACAGCCAAAAAAAAAGTTTATTTAAGAAGCTCGAAGTGGTGATGAAGGGTAGAGAGGAGAGTGGGGGAAGTGACACCTCTCCCCTCACCCTACCATAACGGATATGAGCACCTGACAGAGAGGAGCGTCAGCAGGGGGGGGTCTGGACCCCACAGCGCATGTTGGCTGGAACAGCAACGTCTGAAAGGAAGAGACCAAAGGGGAAACTAAGGGGCCCAGACAGACCTCCATGCCCCACTAGGGACCCAGAAATCCTAGGAACCCCTTTTTGGGGGGATCTAGAATTCTGGCCATGAGTCCCCCTCCTTTGTCAGTCTCAAATGTCCATCTCTGCCAAACCCCTCCTCCCTCAGATGCAGGAGTCCAGGCCCCAGCCCCCTCCTTCCTCAGGACATAGAAGCCCAGACCCACATCCCACCCCTTCACCAGACCCAGGAGTCCAAGTCCCCAGCCCCCTTCTCCCTCAGACCCAGGAGTGCAGGCTCCCAGCCCCCTCCTCCCTCAGACCCAGGAGTCCCAGCCCCCAGCTGCTCACCTATCTGCTGAGGCTTGGGCAAGTTCAGATTGTCCATGACCTTGATAAACTCCTCACAGCTGAGCGTAAGCCGAGGGTTCAGAGTCCGCTCCTCTTCCACCGTGGACACTGTGAGCCCTAGTGGCCAAGGGAAGGGGAGAAAAGTCAACCAGTCCAGCGCCTCGGGTCTCGCAGGACTACATTTCCCAGGAGGCCTCGGGTACCTCTCTGGCCTGGGACTAACAGGCTCTTCCCAGAACTGTTCCTAAGATTGCATTCCCTCCTCAGTGGGCACCAACCCCATGCCCTCCAGAATTCTACGAGTCATAGTTTCTATATTCACCAGTACACTTAAGCACCTGCTCGTTCTGAGCAGAGGAGCTTCTGGAGTTGCAGTCTCCACGCACCACGAGGATTATAGCAGCCTGGTAAACCAAACCAAACCCGCTGCCATTGAGTGGATACCGACTCACGGAACCCCATGGGTTACCGAGTGGAACTGCTCCACAGGGCTTTCTTGGCTGAAATTTTTAGGAAGCAGATTGCCAGGTCTTTCTTCTGTGGTGCCGCTGGGTGGGTTCAAATCGCTAACCTTTCGGTTAGCAGTCTGAGCACAAACTGCACCACCTAGAGGCCTGGCGGTCTGACAGACAACCACAACAACAAAAAACGTTGCCATCGAGTCAATTCCGACTTGTGGTGACCCCATGTGGTGCAGACTAGAACTGCGCTCCATAGGGTTTTCAAGGCTGTGACTTTCTGGAAGCAGATCACCAGGACTTTCTTTCAAGGTGCTTCTGGGTGTGTTTGAACCTCCAACCTTTACAGTTAGTAGTTGAGTACTTAACCATTTGTGCCATTCGGGGACTCAGCAGTCTGGCGCCCCCTTTCAAACAGTGAGTTCTATAAGCCCCACACCTCCTCCAAGAAGCCCTCACCATGGTAATCATGAGCAGGGTAGATCAGACAGTCGCCTGGAAGTGTGAAGATCTTTTCGTGGACTGAGTTGTACAAAGTCTTAGCACAGCCTGGGGAGGGAAAGCTCAGAGGTCAGTGGATCAATAGGACAGGAAAAGCTCCCTAACCCCTTCCTTCAGGAAAAGGGCAGGAAGAGAAAATCACTGTAGCTAAACCCTCTCCTCATCTCCTGCCAGTACCCTTTTGTGAAGGTAGAGAAGAAGGAGAGGGAAGGGCATTCTAGGCAGGTGGAACAGCATAGACAAAGAATTGAGGAATGGTGAGAAATTCAGCGTGGTTGTAAATGATCTGGGGACCTGGAAGCACTAAAGAGTTGTGACCTCTAGGGATACCAAGAAATGGTTCTGAGCAAGAAAAGGTGAACAGGAAGATAAGACACTGGAGACACGAAGCCAAGGAGGAGGCTGGTGTCATGGCTCCGAGAAGAAGCCCTAAGTCCTAAGTCGGGGCAGGGGCAAACCTTTATGGAATGTTCTTCTGTCTTTCATTTCAGCCTAAATTCCTTCAACTTCATAACTGTGTGGGGAGTGGATGAATGGGAGATTGAGAGCCTCAGAGAGAAAAAAACAGAAGGAGATGCAGAGATAAGGAAAAAGGAAAGAGGAAGCAAGAGGCAGCCTGGGGACCTGGCCACCCACACACAGGGTGGCTTCTGTCTTTTCTCTCTTACCCAGCCTTGCCCTCCTCCCCACAAGGCTGCTAAAGCCTCCAAATCTAATGCCATAACCCACATTCCCACACACACTCAAAGGGCAGCTAAACCCTGAAATTCCGGAACCAAACTCCCTTCCCACAGCTAAACCCCTGAATCTAACTCCCCCCTGTAGCTGATCTCCCAATGTAACACTACCCTCTAGCAATTAAACCACTGAATCCAACAACCTCCTAGCAGCTAAATCCCAGAATCTAACTGCCCCCAAGCAGCTTAACTCCTGAATCTAACAGTCCCCTCTACACCCCAGCAGCTAAATCCCTGATGGTAGTTTTAAAATATGTCCACACATTCTTTGATACTCCTCTCTTCAAAATGGGAAGTTTAATGCCCTTCATCTTGACTTAGTGGTCTGGACTAAGCGACTTGCTTCTAATAAGTAGGATATTGGAGAAATGATGGTGTGTAACTTCTGAGACTAAGTCATAAAAAAAAAAAAAAATTGTGACTCTGTCTCTCTGATCATTCCCTCTGGGAGAACCTAGCTGCTATGTCATGAGGAGTCTCAAGCAGTCCTATGGAGAGGTTCATATGGTGAGGAACTGAGGCCTCCTGCCAACAACCAGCACTAACTTATCAGCCATGTGAGTGAGCCACATTCTAAAGGGATCCTTCAGCCCCAGTCAAGCCTTCTGATGACTACAGCCCTGGCTGACAGCTTGACCGTAACCTCTGAAGAGCCTCCTGAGAATTTCTGGGGAAGCTCTTCCCCTCCTGATAAAAGGGACTGGCATTTCACTTCTTCTGTACTGTGAACGTAAGGTGTGATGGCTGCTGCTGCAGCAGCCACCTTGAAACCATGAAGGACAGGCCAAGAGAATCCCACAAACGACAGTGCTACTGAATCAAAGGCAGCAACTGCCTTCTTCCAGATTTTCTGTTATGGGAGAAAATTAAACTCCCAATGCTTTAAGCCACTGTAGTGGGTTTTTCAGTGACTTACAGCCAAATATCTTCTGAACTCATGAGCAAGGACCACCCAGCAAAGCTACTCCCAGATTCCTGACTCTGAGAAACTGTGCAAGATAATAAATGCTATTCATTGTTTTAAGTTGCTAAGTTTGGGATTAATCTGTTAAACAGCAATAGCTAACTAACATACCCCTGAAATCTAACTGTCCTCTAACAGATAAACCCTTTTCTCTAACTGTCCCTCAGCAGCTAACCCCCTAAATCTAACTCTCGCCCCCTCCAGCAGCTAACCCCCTTGAATCTAATCCTGATCCACTATAAGTCTAACATTCATTCATTCATGCATTCTTGCAAGTGATACTTAAAACCCTGGCACACACATAACTAGACTAAGCTCTAGTCTAGTTATGCAGAGGGACCTTGCTGGAAGTCCGTCCGCCCACACCCTCGGATGAGTAGGGCATCTCCAGTGAAGGCCATGCTGTGGTCATTCAGGACGAAGGTGACACAGCCTGGGGTGTGGCCAGGGCTGGCCCGTGCCTCCAAGGCCTGCCAGGAATAAGAAGCACAGAGACAGTCACCAATAAGCCAATGGCTCCACCTTCATGGTGACACTGGCCCCAGAAACCCCCATCCAGCCTAGGTCACATCTAGATGACCTTTTTTTGGAAAATATTAAGTTAGATTCCCAAGCTCAAACCTTACAGCAAGATAAACTCCAAATGAGTTAAAGACTTAAATGCAAGAAAATAAAACCGCAAAATTGTGACAACAACAAAATACAAAGGAATATATAATCTCTGGTTAGGGAAGAAAGTACAAATCTGATTCCTAAAGTCATAAATCATTAAGGAAAAGACCAACAGTTTACTTTTAAATAAATTTAAAACTTTTGAATGGCAACAACACTGTAAACAAAATCTAAAGAGAACCAACAAATAGGGAAAGACATTTGTAACACATATGTAACACACAGTGGTCAATACTTCATATACAAACAGTTCTCGCAAATCAATAAGAAAAAGACACTAACATAAAAATTAAATACTAAACAGTCATTAAGAATAACGTTGAAATAAAATTTAGTGACGCCTTCTGCAAATATTTAATGACATGAAAGGTGTTTAATATCCGTTAAGTGTAAAAAGCAGGTTACAAAAGCAACTTATACAGTGTGATTGTCTTTAAAAAAAATTTTCATTTTAGCTCTAAATATATATTTTGTTCTTTATTCATGTAGTTTTGTAATTGAAAAAAAAATTCAAGATAAATTAAAGATCTAAACATAAAAAAATCATTCTAGAAGGATATATATGTATATATGTGTGTGTATCTTGAGATAGGAAAGGTTTTTCTAAGCATGACAGGAAATTCAGAGGCTATAAAGAAAAATAGTGACAGATGTGACCACATACAAAATTTTAACTTCATTACAGCAAAAACAAATTCACAAAGTTAAAAGACAAACTCAAGACAATATTAACAGCACATATAGCAAAGCATGATAAAGTGTTAATAGCCATAATATATAAACAGCTCCAAAGTATAAATAAGAACTCCCAAAAAGAAAAATGGGCAAAGGAAAAGAACAAGCAGTTCATGAAAGAAGAAAGAGAAATACGCCAAAAAGCATCTGAAAAGATGTTCAACCTCCCTGGAAAGGAAGGTGGGGAAGGAAGGACAGATTTTAATTTCAAAAGTCTTTATTTTTCATTTACCAGACTAGCAACTGTCAGAGTGCTTACAGTATTCGAGGTAAGCCCTTTCAATTCCTGGGATGTGGGTACAACGCAATATAGCCATTTTGTTGGGCAACTTAGCAGTATTTATCAACATCTCAAATGTTTACATTTCATGACCCTCAAAGCTACTTCTAAGACCCTGCCGATAAGCACCTCTGACAAAATGCACAAAAATGCCTTTGGAGGGAGTCCTCCCATCTAAATCCCACGTGCAACTCAGGGAAGAAAGATTTATCACAAAAAAATATTACCCTGATGATCTAACAATCACTTATAAGATTAGTCCCCACTCACATTCCTCCTCTCATTTTATCTGAGAATAAAGCCCCTCACATTAATCAGTATGCTTGTCCAGGTCAGTTGCTTGCTGATTATCAAGGACACCATATGCAGACCCTGGTGTCTGCCCCCTAGTATCTATTCTGCCCTTCTTCCCTACTTACAGATTCCCATTCTGGTTCTGGGCATCAATTGCTCAATCAAATACATACTTTGCCAGCCTCCCTGGCTGGTCTAGCGTGACCCCTGATACAGTTCTCTGGTCAATGAGATCTCTTTGAAAGTCTCCTGAGGATTTCTAGGAAACCTTTCCCCTTCCTTATAAAAAGAGACTGACATTTCTCCTTTCCACTTCCTCTGACCGTGAACATAAAGTATGATGGCTGCTGCTTCAGCAGCCACCTTGCAACCATGAAGGAAAGGTCAAGAGAATCCCACAAACGATAGTGCTGCTGAATCAAAGGCAGCAACTGCCTTCTTCCAGATTTCCTGTCAAACTCTTAAGCCACTACAGTGGGTTTTCAGTTACTTCTAGCCAAACATCTTCTTAACTCGTATACAGAAGCACATATGTGCAATGCAAAACAAGTGCATAGCAAAATTACAAATTCTGCAAAATCTTGTGGGGAAAATTATCTTCCCCTCCAAAAAAAAAATTAGCATTATCTGCTGGTGGTAGAGGAGTGATCGTTCATTTTTTCCTTCATATGTTTTCATAGTCTCTGATTTTTTTAAACAAAAGTGGATGGATATTCAGAAGAGATGTTTCATTTAAGTACTGTTACAGCATGGGTATTTCTTTATAGCACAGAGGTAGTGGTGGTTCACTGGTAGAATTCTCGCCTTCCATGCGGGAGACCCGGGTTAAATCCCCAGCCAATACACTTCATGCACAGCCACCACCCATCTGTCAGTGGAGGCTTGCGTGTTGCTATGATGTTCAACAGGTTTCAGTAGAGCTTCCAGACTAAGGCAGACTAGGAAGAAAGGCCTGGTGATCTACTTCCCAAAATCAGCCAGTGGAAACCCTATGGATCACAAAGGTCCAGTCCACAACCAATCACTGGGATGGCGCAGGACCAGGCAGCATTTTGTTTCATTGTGCAAGGGGTCACCATGAGTCGGGGACCAACTCCACAGCAGCTAACAATAATAACACAGCATGGGTATTGGCCAATAAGAAGGATAGCATTTGTAAACAACCAGTATAGTTAGAGTATATATATGGTATATATGTATACGTGTGTGTGAACAAAATTTCAATATCAGTTAAACAAAATCCTGCTTGCCACATGGATCGAGTTTCCCTAGGCCTTCAGTGACTGGGTCTGTATTGCATGTGGAGTTGCTGACAATCATCCTCCCTGCTTATATGACCTTTGCCTTCTCTGGACTTCTGGAATCTATCCCCTCTATCTACAACCACAACCCTGCCCAGCTCAAGCCTCATCTGCTTCTGTCTGGACCATTATACCAGCCTCCTCCCTGGCTTCCTGGCCTCCAACCCATTTCCCACATGGCCCTGAGGGGGTTTCCCAGGCCCAAATCCAAACTTTCCCCTCCCTGCTGCTTGGTTCCCACTGTCCCCAGGGCAGAGTCCCGGCTCCTCAACACATCTTTCCAGCCCAGTGTCCTACAACATCCTCCTTTCTCCAACACACCCAGCTACACAGAACACCTGGGTGGTTTCCTGAAAACACCTGGCTTTTCCACACCTCTTTGCCCATACAATCCTCTCTGCTAGATACACCCTTCCCTCTTCCTCCATCAGTTAGGCCTGCCCATTCTTCAAGAAGCCCTGATATTGATTGACCCCTTCTCCTGTGCCAGGCTGTCTTCTAAGCACTTGGCATGCCTAAACTCATTCAATCCACACACATCTTTATGAGGTAGGTACCATTTCCTGTTCCCATTCTACAGATGAGGAAACTGAGACACAAAGAGGTTAACTCACTAAATCAAGGTCACACAGCTAGAAAGTGGTGCTGGATTTGAACCTAGGCAGTTGGGCTCTGTGCCCTCAATCACTCTATTGTACCACCTGTCTACCGAGTGCCCTCCAACTGCTCCACCTCCAGGGAACTTACTTGATTCTTTCAGAGTTTCTCATTTATCTAACAAATATTTACTGCGCTCCGACTACACACCAAACATTGTTCTAGAGCAGGGAATATGACAAAACAGAGGGCTCTCAGGGACTAGCGAATGCAGACAGACAATGAATCAATTGATATGTCAGGCAGTGAGATGTCTGTCAGGCAAGGAGAGGCAGTCAGGTGGTGACATGTCACTCAGGCGGTGAAATGTCTGTCAGATGGTGAGATGTCTGTCAGGCATTGAGATGCCAATCAGGCGGTGAGACGTCAGTCAGGCAGTGAGATGTCAGTCAGGTGATCAGATGCCCGTCAGGTGGTGAGATGTCAGGCAGGCAGAAAGTTATCAGTCAGATGGGGAAACGTCAGTCATAGGATGAGATGTCTGTCAAGCAGAGATGCCAAACTGAAATATCTGTTAGACAGTGAGAGGTCCGTCAGGCAGTGAGATGTCAGGAGGTGAGATGTCCTATAAAAACAATAAAGCAGGGCACGGGGAACAGAAGGGATGCCATTTTAAATAACAAGAATAAGGAAGGCCTCGCCAGCAGAGTTACATTTGCGGATGCGAAGGGAATAATTGCAACCCTCACACACCATGGTGGGAGCATAAATAGAAAACTATTGGGCAGCTTCTACGGAAGCTAAACTTGCACATACCCTGTGATTCACTTCTTGGTATTTACTCAGCAGAAACGCATATACAACGTTCACCAAGTTCCACACTAGAATGTTCCTAGTAGTGCTGTTTGTAGTAGCCCCAAACTGGGATCGACCTGCATGCCTATCAACAGTAGAATGGTAAGTAACTTGGGGGATATTTGCATAATGGAATACTAGACAGAATGAGAATGACTACCCATGACATCATGGATGAAGCCCACAGTCATAATGGTGAACCAAAGAAGCCAAACACAAAAGAATGAAGTGGAATGCAGTACAGGGAGGGGAGCGGCATGAAGTAGGGTGGAGTGGAAAAAAAGGGTGTAGTAGGGTGTACTATTGTCAAACATTATAAAAAATATCTAACATCTACCTCCAGTTACAGGAAAGAGAAGTTTTAGAAGAACAAGTTAGACGACACTCGGAGGAAACAATCAGATGCTCCTAGAATGTGAGTCAACATCATGCGGGAAAAACAGTGTCAAACTTCTCAACTAAATAGACATAAATAGACATAACAACCAAACGCCCGGCCATTTACCCTGATTGGGTCCTGGTTGCCAAAAGCACCTGTAAAAAAGATTCCTGGGGCAATTGGAGAAATTTGAGCATGGGCTAGCTGCTTAACAATATTATAGAATTATTACGAACTTTGTTAGGCGTGACAAAGGTATTATGGTTTTGTAAGAAAGTGGTTCTCAAAGTGGAGTTCAGGGACCCCTCGGGTCTGCAAGGTCAAAATTATTTTCATAATGATATGAAGACGGCTTTTATCCTTTTACACTATCCTTCCACGAGCAGTCAGTGGAGTTTTCCAGAGACTGTGTGAAGTGTGATGACATCATCGTTCGGACAGCTGATGAAATGTGTGTGTGTTGTGGGTGTATTCTTGTGTTTAAAAATTTTTGCAGTTTTAATTTCTAAAAATAGGGTAAATGTTGACAGATAGAACCCACGTAAACAACCGCTTTTTAGGGTCCCTGATCATTTTTAAAAGTGCTAAGGGATCCAAAGTTCCAAAAAGCTTGAGAGTTTGAGAAACGCTGATATAGGAGAACACCGTCATTCCTACAAGAAGTCTGTAGGAATGAAATGTCTGCAACTGACTTTTTTTTTTTTTAATTGTGGCAAATATACACATAACAAAACACTTGCCATTCCAACATTCTTCACGTGTATAGTCCAGTAACATTAACTCATGTTCATTATGTTGTTGAACCATCATCTTTATCCAGTCCCCAATTTTTCCATCCGCAACTTACTTTTGAATGTTCAGGGGGGATAAAAGGCTATATGGAAAAAGAGAAGGGAAGCAAATGTGGCAAACTGTCAGCAACTGGCAAAACTAGGTGGACGCTATCAGGGTATTAATTGTACTATTATTTCAAGTTAGTGTAGATGTGAGAATATTCACAATCAAAAGTTGCAGGTGAGGGGCACCTAACATCTTGACCTAATGCAGCCTCAAAAAAACTAGTTCCTGTGCAGTCAGCTCCAATTCACGGAGACCCCATGTGTTTCAGAAGCAGAGCGTCAAGCCTTTTTTCCAAGATGTCTCTTGAGTGGATTTGAACCGCCAATCTTGCAGTAAGGAGCCCAGCGCAACTGTTCCTGAAGTTGCGCGACCTCTCCAGCGGCCGAATATTCTAACTGGGCCCTTCTTGCACTATAAAAGTAACAGCTCGCCCACCTAACCTTGTATTCTTTCAATAAATTCATTCTTTCCTTCCCATGATACATCAAATACTTGACACATCCCCCCAGTTCTTTTGCTCGTTTCTCTCTGCAGCTAAATCTTCGGAAACCTCCATTAGCTAACCACAAAACTTGCCTTGCAGTTCCCAAGGCCTCTACTGCCCCCTTGTGGCAAGTAAGCCCTCGGCTCCTTTTCCCTTTGGCCCACAAATTCATCAACTTCCTTTTGTGGACGAAAAATAAATTAAAATTATTTGTTCTGTTTGAGGGAAAGCGTACTGATATCTGAAACTTACTTTGAGATGCATCAAAAAATAAGGTGGAGTGATGGATGGATGGATGGATGGATGGATGGATGGATGGATGGGTTCACTATAAAAATTTTTTCAGCTTTTTCTGTATGTGTCAAAATTTTCATAATAAAATGCTGGGGAGGGGGAGACTTGTTCCACAATCCAAATATTTAATTCCAAATACGAGGAAGCGCTAAAACCCAAACATGGGGCTGCATGAGATTCACCCGTGGAGTTTTTAAAACATACAGATTCTGTGGAGAAATTGGAACCCTCATCCATTGCCGGTGGGAATGTAAACGATGCAGCCACTGTGGAAAATGGTTTGACAGTTCCTCCAACAGTTGAACATAGAATATCACATGATCCAGGAATACCAATCCTGGCTATATTCCCAAAAGATATGAAAGCAGATACGCAAACAGAAACCTATACATCAATGTTCACTGCAGCACTATTCACAATAGCCAAAAGGTGACAACCACCTACGTGTCCATCAACAGCGGAAGGTGGTACATACGTACAACGGAAGATTACTGAGCCATAAAGAGAAACAAAGTCCTGATACACGCCACAACATGGGTGAACCTTGGAAATATGCTGATTGAAATCAGTCAGCCACAAAAGGGCAAATACTATATAATCTCACTTACATGAAATAGGCAAATAGATAGAAATCAAAGCTTATTAGCTGTTACCAGGAGTGGGGGGCGGGTCGTTATTGCTTAGGGAGCACTGAGTTTATGTTAATGGTAGTAGAGTAAGTCGGAAAGGACGGTGACAATGTTGTACAACATAAAGACCGCAGTCAATGTCACTAAATTATGCATGCAAAATTGTTGAATTGGCAAATGTTATGCATATTTTTACCGAAATTTAAAACAATTTTTTTTATTGATTGCCTGTGTCCACCCTGACTACTTAAATCAGAATCTCTAGGGTGGGACCTGGGAAATCAGTATTTTGATCAAATCCAAAACCAAACCCGTTGCCATAGAGTCTATTCCGACTCATAGTGGCCCTACAGGACAGAGTAGATTGCCCCATAGGGTTTCCAAGGCTGTAATCTTTACGAAAGCAGACTGCCACAGCTTTCTCCCACAGAGCGGCTGGTGGGTTCAGGTTCCAACCGCCGACCATTCGGTTACCAGCTGAGCACTTAACCACTGCACCACCAGGGCTCCTTGTATTTGGATCAGCAATTCTCTAAATCAACATACAGGGAGTCCCCAGCTTATGAACGGTATCAGTTCCTAAGTCCATCTTTAAGTCGAATTTGTAGGTAAGTTAGAACAGGTATATAGGGTTCTTATTTAGCATCAGGAAACCCTGGTGGCGTAGTGGTTAACAGTTCGGCTGCTAACCAAAAGGTCAGCAGTTTGAATCCACCAGGCGCTCCTTGGAGACCCTTTGGGGCAGTTCTACTCTGTCCTACAGGGTCTCGACGACTTGGAACCAACACAATGGGTTTGGTTTTTTTGGGGTTTTAGTTAGCATCAGTTAGTCAAATGTTTGTCTTAGTATATGGTATATAGCTTACCTTTCTATACAAAGAAGGCCTGGTGGTGCAGTGGTTAAGAGCTTGGCTGCTACAAAAGGGCAGCAGTTTGAATCCACCAAGCCGCTCCTTGGAAACCCTATGGGGCCCTTCTACTCTGTCCTATAGGCTCTGAGTCGGAATCATCTCGATGGCAATGGGTTTGGTTTTTTTGGTTTCAGGAGCATGACAAAGTAGTCCGGGCGTTCATTATTATGAACCATTGTATTTAACTAAAAATGCTACTATAATAGGCTTTACAGCAGCCCCCTTTCTTAAGTATGAGACATTAATAACCTGGGGACTGCCTGTACTTAACAGATAAACCAGACCTTCTGAATCTGCCACTCCCCCTGGAAGCTAAACATTCAGTTCCTAGACATACTCAAAAAGCTAAGTTCATTCTGCGCCGAAATCATTTCAATTTGGCCCACCTTGAGGGTAAAACGTACAACCAGTTCAGAAAACTGTTTGGCAGTTTCTACTAAAGTTAATTGGAACATATGTCAAGTCTAGGGCCTAGCAAGTCCACTCCTTTGTATTGAATGTTTAACTGCACCTAGAACCTTCACAGCAGCCTTATTCATAAGAGCCGAAAACTGGAAACAACCCAACGTCTCTCAACAGAAGAAGGGATAATCTGAAGTGTGCTCACTCAATGCAATGCTCTCCATTGGGGTCGGCAAACCATGGCCCGCGGGCCAGATTTGGCCTGCCACCTGTTTTTGCACAGCCTGTGAGCTAAGAGTGATCTTGATGTTTAAATGGCTGAAAACAATAAAAATAAGACTATCTCATGATACATATAAACTATATGAAATTCAAATTTCAGTGTCTATATTAAAAGACCACCGTTAGCTGGTTCTGACTCATGGCGATCCCCTGTGTGCAGCGTAGACCCATACTCCATAGAGTTTGCAAGGCTGTGACCTTTCACAAGCAGACGGACAGGCCTGTCTTCCAAGGCACCTCTGGGTGGGTTCGAACTGCCAAAACCTTTTGGATAGGAGTCGAGCAGTTAACTGCTTGCACTGCCCAAAACCAAAAAGAAACCAAACCTGTTGCCGTTGAGTCAGTTCCGATTCATAGCAACCCCACAGGACAGAGTAGAACTGCCCCATAGCATTTCCAAAGAACAGCTGGTGGATTCGAACTGCCGACCTTCTGGTTAGCAGCCGTAGCTCTTAACCACTGTGCCGCCAGGGCTCCATTTTTTAAAGTAGGAGGAGGAAACATTGGCCCATCTCCAAACGTTCCTAAATAACTTAGACAAAACACCCGGTGTCATAAATACAAGTAACAACAAGTGCCGGCAAAGATGTGAAGACATGGAAACCTTCATCCGCTGCAGGTGAGGATGAAAAATAGCGCAGCTGCTTTGGATAACAGCCTGGCAGTTCCTCAAACAGTTAAACATAGAATTACCCTATGATCCGACAATTCTCCTAGGTCTATACCCGAGAGAAATGAAAACATATGTCCACACAAAAACTTGTCCACACGTTTTCACAGCACAAAAACTTCAACACAAATGGTCATGGCAGCACTATTCATAATGGCCAAAAAATGGAAACAACCCAACTGTCCATCAGCTCATGAACTGGTAAACCAAAATGTGGTATACGCATACAATGGAGTCTTATTCAGCCATCAAGAGAAACAAAGTTTTGATAACACGCTGCAACATAGAGGAACCTTGAAAGCATTACGCTAAAAGAAAGAAGCCAGTCACAAAAGGCTACATATTGTATGATTCTATGTCCGTGAAATGTCCAGAATAGGCAAATCTACAGGGTTGAAAAAAAACGAGTCCTAGCGGTGCAGTGGTTAACCATTCGGCTGCTAACTAAAAGGTTGATGGTTCGAACCCACCAGCCGCTGTCTGGGAGAAAATCGTGGCAGTCTGCTTCTGTAAAGATTATAGCCCTGGAAATCCTATGTGGCAGTTTTGCTCTATCCTATAGGGTCACTATGAGTCAGAATCGACTCAACAGTAATAGAGATAGAAAGTAGATGAGTGGTTGCTTAGGGCTAGAGAGGGTGGAAGCAACTAGGAGGTAAAGGTTAAGGGGTGCAGGGCTTCCTTTTGGGGTAATGAAAATATTCTGAAATTGACTGGTGATGGATGCACAACTCTGTGAATATACCAAGAGCCAATGAATTGTGCACTTTAAGTTGCATTGTGTATGCGAATTATATCTCAATAAAGCTGTTAAAAAATAAAAAAAAAACTGAAGCTAAATCTACCACAGCTAAACCTTCAACATTCATTCAGTAAGAATACCATTCACCGGCTTCTAACCCTAACCTTTCTCAGTCCAAGAAACGCTTGTTTTCCCCTCTCAGTTGTTAGCACTGCGATACCTATTTATTCCTATACGATGTATTCTTTTTCCTCAGAAAAGGGTTTGAAGTAAACAGTGAGTCACTACTATAGCTAACCCCTCTGATCCCACACACAGCCCTCATTTCCACTAATAGCTGACTCAGATACAGTCCTGATTTCCCAAGACCCTCTAGGCTGGAGGGCCAGCCCTCATCCTGTCACCTGACCAGCGGTTCCCCACCTCCATATCTTTAGCAACTTGTATCAGAAAAGGCCTTGCCAGCTACTTCTCCTCCCTCTGAGGGCAACGCCCACTCCACCTAACCTCCCACACCCACCCACATTGTCCTGGGTTGAAATTCTGCCCAGAAACTTGATTACACTGGTAGCGCGGAAGGAGGCAGGGATCTTCGAACTACTCCTGAATGAGGCAACAGCAGGGCTGGGATAAGGGTGAGGCCAACAAGGTGCCCAAGGCCCAAAATTTAGGGAAGCGCTCATTCTCAGGAGCCCACCCACCACTTGCACCACCCTTTTTAAATTTGGGGCCACAGGCGCCTTGCTTACGTCACTCTAATCCTAGCCCAGAAATAGAATGCTCCTTCCTCACGCAGTGGCTCTCCTTCAGCCTTGGCCTCGGAACTGCAGCCTCCAATCAACTTTTATGGAGATGCCAGGTCAAAGCGCACTGCCCCAAAGCCTTAGGACTCCATAAATGCTGTTGACTTCAGGGGCTCTGCCAGAGACACACCTGATCAAGGCCTCTCGCACCAGTGCCCCGCCTGGGTTTACAGTGCCTTCCTCCCAAGGACAGGAACCTCTTAGGGGTCAGGAATCCAGACCCTTGGGTGGCTCAACCAGGACTCAGGAGCCTAGACTCCAGTCCCCTTCTCCCTCAGACTGAGGAGTCCCAGGGCCCAGCCTTCTCTTCCCTCAGACTAGGAGTTTAGGCCCCCAGCCCCCTCCTCCCTCAGACTAGGAGTCTAGGCCCCCAGCCCCCTCCTCCCTCAGACACTGGAGTCCCAATCCCCCAGTCCCCTCCTCCCTTAAGTCCAAGGAGTCCAGGCCACCACCCTCCCAGGGTCCCAGCATCCAACTCACAAAGCTCCCGAATCGGATTAAGTCTCCATCCTCAATGTGCAGATCGGCCTGGGCCCCACTAAGGCGGGAGATGACAGACTGGCAGCCTGGGAGTAGGGACCGGAGCAGCCCTGAGCCAGTAATGTGGTCCGCATGGCAGTGGGTATTCACTGGGAGAGAGAGGCGGGCCAGGTCCAGGAGGGCATAAAGAAGACCCGAGATTCCCAGGCAAACTCCTCCATCAGTCCCAGGAGTCGGGGTGGGGAGGTGGGTCACCTTCTCACTCCACTTACTCTGTGGCCCCGTCCCCCTCAGGCCCAGGATTTTGATCTCCAGACTGACCAGCATAAAGCAGCCGCAGCCCCAGCTCCTTCACCAGCTTCGCATCCCGATCCGCTGTCTCCAGAACCGGGTCGATCAGAATGGCCTCTCGGGACTCCCTGTCACCCAGCAGGTACGTGTAGGTGCAGCTCTTGGGCTCAAACATCTGGGAAGGGGTGGGGGACAGGTAAGAGCACAGAACAAGGCTCCCATCCACTTCAGACCCAGGAGTCCAGGCCTCCATGGAGATCCCAAAGCAGAAACCCCAGCCCCTTATTCCCCCTGGAGTCAGGAGCCGGGCCCCCAGCGCCTTCCTCCCTCAGGACCAACGAGTCTCAACTTTCTAATACCCAGGAATTTGAGTCTTCAGTATCCTCTTCTGTAAAGGACCCAGGAGTCTGGCCTCAAGCTCCCCTCTTAAGCAAAGATCCAGGCATCGGGACCCCGAGATCTCTTCCCTTTAAAGAACCCAGGAGTCCGGCCCCAAGGCTCCCCTTCTGCAAAACTCCAGGCATAGGGACCCCCAGATCTGTCCCGTTAAAGGACCCGGGAGTCCCGGCCCCAAGCCCCCACTTTCACCGCCTCAGGCCCAGTAACCGCACTACCCTGTCCAGCCACCTCGCACCTGCCGCAGGAGGATGGGGGCGCCAGACCTCGCGCTCTGGCTGAGCTGCCGGCCCGCGACCCGGAGAGCCATCCCCGCCATAGCGCCCACTGCCGGGTCCCGACTGAGCAAAGGCGTGTCCCCTCCCGAGCCGGGTGCAACCAGGCTGACCCGGGAGCGGCGGGGAGGGGCGTGGCTCGGCTTAAAGGGGCCGCGGCGAGCGGGGCAGTCATCCAGGGCAGGGGGCGATAGGGAGACGTCAGACAGGAGAAGACAGTGAGTGACAGAGACGCTCTGAGATCCCAGGAAACAGCGGACAGGGAGACCCCCAGGGAGCAGGGAGAGATGCTCAGACACACACACACATCTTCATGGAGAGGGAGACAGGGAAAGAAGTACAAACGCATCAAGAGGCCAAAATACATTTGCAGCCACAGGGCCATTTTATAGGAAAAGCAGGTGGTTGGATAGTCATTGCTACAAAGAAAAAGATGTTTTGGTTCAAGCTAACTAGTGTCTTGAGGGACTGTTGGGTGGGTACCTGATTCCCAGAACAAAACTTGATCTCATTAAAATTCACTAAAAAATTGCTTGAGCATTTTATTGGGAATGTTCATGTCTTCCCAGGAAGAATATATATATACACACACATACAACCAGATAGGTTGACACAGTGGCTGCGACAATGGGCTCAAGCATAACAACAATTTTGAGGATGGTGCCGGACCGGGCAGTGTTTTGTTCTGTTGTACAGAGGGTTACTATAAGTCAGAACCGACTGGACAGCACCTCACAACAACAAAATACATATGATGCAGAGGTTAAGCACTGGGCTGCTAATTGATAGGTTGGCAATTCCAGTTCACCACCTGCCGTGTGGGAGAAAGATGTGGCAATCTGCTTCCATGAAGATTTATAGCCTTGGAAACCCTATGAGGCAGTTTTACTCCGTCCAATAGGGTCCCCATGAGTCAGAATCCACTCAGTGGCAACGGGTACGGCGATATATGTATATATGTCTATATATCTACATACATATGTATATACACATACATATATGTACATACATACGTACGTATATATATATATATATATATATATATATATATATCTTGGAATCAACTGAACAGGAACCAACAACATTATAGCTTGCAAAATCTGGTTTGGGATAATATGTCTTCTGCTGAGGTATGAACCCGTAGAACTTGTTTTTGTCAATTTACACCAAAGACCTAGAGCTGAGAAACTGTTCTCTAGAGTCACAGACTGTCAGAAAGTTGCTCTTTGAAATTCCGTGACTCTTGGCTGGATGATCTTAGTCACTGTCACAAAGAAGCAGCCTTGATTTCCAGCCTAGGTACACAGCTTCAGAGGAGGGGTTTCCAGCAACAACATCCCACATTTTTCTTAGCTCTGTGGTTCCCAAGGTAGCAGAACCTGGGTTCGATTCCCAGACCAACCTGTTGCTGTCGAGTTGATACTGACTCCTAGTGACCCTATAGGACAGAGTAGAACTGCCCCATAGGGTTCCTAAGGCTGTAAATCTTTACAGAAGCAGACTGCCACGTCTTTCTCCCATGAAGCAGCTGGTGGGTTCGAACCCTAGTTGCCGAGCACTTAACTACTGTGCCACCAGGGCTCCTCATTCTCAGACCAAGCTCTAGATTACTCTTTACACAAGGCCTGCTTTGTCTTGAGCCGACCAAACTGCCTCATTTAAATTTTATGTAAACATCTGCCTTTCCTGAAAATCCTAAAAACTGTCTCTCTCCCTGTGTTTGGGAAGATGCCCAGTGCTCCCTCTGTGGTCCTCTCTCCTTAGCTACAGCAAGTCAAAAAACCCAACTTTGTTGAACTCCAAAAAAAAACAAAAACAAACTCATTGCCATCGAGTCAATTCCGACTCATAGCGACCCTATAGGACAGAGTAGAACTGCCCCCGCATAGCGTTTCCAAGGAGCAGCTGGTGGATTCAAACTGCCAACCTTTTTCATTAGCAGCTGTAGCTCTTAACCACTGTGCCACCAGGGCTCCAATTGTTGAACTCCAGGTGTGTTCCTTTATGAAATGTGCTTTATCTGGGGAGAGACTCCAAGAGGCATTCAGAGACAATGGAGCCACTCAGAGACTTGAGGGAGATACTCTTAGATACCAAAGAGAGATACAAGAAGAGACACTCAGATATGAGATTGAAATGGCATGACCTTTAAAGAAATGTGATCACAAAGATACACTTGGATAACAGCAACAACTAAAAAATATATGTGTGGATGTAGGCATATATATGTATAGGTATGTACATGGGATTATATGTGTGTATATATAGGTGTTCCCATATGTATATACATGTATGTGATTGTATGCACATATATTCATATATGTGATAAAGCACTTAGGGAGCACACTTATGGATACTTCTTAGACATAACCAAAACACTTTTCAGGATTGATTTCCTGGGTTTGAAGGATTAGGACCATAGTCTTGTGGGACATGTCAGTCAATTGGCATAATATAGTTCATAAAGTTTATGTTCTACAAGCCTAGTTTGGTGACTAGTGTCTAGGGTTTTAAAAGCTTGTGAGTGGCCATCTAAGATACTATTGGTCTCCACTCATCCGGAGCAAAAGAGAAAGAAGGAAATCAAAGACTCAAAGAAGAAACTAGTCTATAGGACAAATAGTCTACACGAATCATGGCCTCATCTACCCTGAGACCAGAAGAACTAGATGGTGCCCAGCTACCGTTACCGACCTTTCAGATTGGGGCCACAGTAGATGGATACCTGATACAATGGGAGAAAAATGTGGAACAGAACATCAAATCCTTAAATACAAAACAAAACAACAGACTTAATGGACCAGTTGAGACTGGAGGACCCCCAAGACTATTGCCCTGAGATACTCTTTAAACCTTGAAGCGAAACGAGCCCGAGGTCACCTTTTAGCTAAATAGCAGATTGGCTTAGAAAATAAAGAATATCACCTGTGAGTGCTGTCCTCCTTTAAAGACTCATCTATATGAGACCAAATGGTCAACAGTTACTTTAAAATGCAAATGAGAATATAAGGGAGCAGGGAAACTACATTAATGGAAACGGAACAACCAGAATGGAAATAATGAGAATGTTCACACATTGTGAAGAATATAACCAATGTCACTGAACAATCTGTGTAGAAATTGTTGAATGGGAACTTGAACTGCTGTGTAAATCCTTCACTGACAACACAATAAAACATTATTTTTTTAAAAAGATACACTTGGAGATTCCAGAAGATCGTTCGAGATGAGGAAAGCAGGTGGGAGATCAGAGCAGGGAGAGATGTGGAGAGAGGGAGAGAATCTCTCAGACCAAGGAGGCACCCAGACGAAGAGAAACAGGCAGGAAGAAATCCTCAGCGTCAAAGAGAATGTTGCTTATTATTGCTCACATGTGCGGCCTCCTGGATGCCTGGCCCAAGCTGGGTGATGCTGGGGACTCAGAGATGATCCCCATTGTTAAATGAAGTAAAAACTGAGTCACGTGGTTGACAAAATGCCGTCGAGGGAACAATGCGCCTAACACTTGTCTTTACCAAAATTTAAGTCTAGCTTTCTTGTAAATCATGCCACCCGCGTTGACCAATGAGTTTCTGACATCGTTTCAATAGTAAATCGTATAAGCCAATCAGAAGAAAGCTCCTTTTGCTTCCGCGATTTGTAAATACAAACCAATCACTGCTAATACCTGGGGGGAGTACCTTCCCACGTGGTTTGCTGCTATCCCATTGGAGAATCTTATGCCCGGGTAAACTTCATCTAATAATTTTATTATTGCCTCAGCTGATTTTGGCACCAGGCTGGTGAGAGAGAGAGGTGAAGACATTAGGGCTGAGACCTGGGGAGGTGCAGGGCTGCCGAAGCTCAGGCAAACGGCACTTTCCGCTGTGAACGGAAACCAAAACCAGCTGCCGTCCTGTTGATTCCTACTCATGGTGACCCCATGTGTTTTCAGAGTAGAACTGCGCTCCATAGGGTTTTCAATGCTATGACCTTTCAGAAGCAGCTCGCCAGGACTTTCTAACAAGGCATTTCTACATGGGTTCATACCTCCAACCTTTCAGTTAGTAGCTGAGTGTGCTAAGTGTTTGCACCACCAAGGGATTCCTTTCACTGTGAAGCACCCCCCTCCTTCCCCGTAAGACCTCCTAAGCCCAGGGGCCTTTCTTATTGTTTTTTCAGGGTTTCTAGAAGTTTCCCTTCCCCTTGAAGGCACGCCCCCTGGGGTTTTTGAACGGCGCTGTGAGATGTCCTATGAGTTAGAAACCTGGGCTTCACCCTTCCCAGCTTTGTGACCTCGAGCTCAAGACTCATTCTTCGTGGGCTTCAGTTTTTTCTCATCTATAAAATGAGGTTGAAAATAGTTCCTCCCATATTGGCAAGGATCCAATGATTGAAGAGTTTGCGACAGCACCTGGTGTACAATAAGCTCCCCTTGGGAGTTGGCTATCATTTTTGTCATTATTCCGACTCCTTCCTCCCCTTGCCACTTCTACCCAAATCATCACAAAGTTATGTTGATTAACCTCATCTTCAATCCCTCTGCCCTAGTCAAGGAGCAGCAAAACATAAATGCAAAGGCCTAGCGAGGGGGGATTCAACCCAGAAACCAAACCCGTGGCTGTGGAGTTGATTCCAACTCATAGTGACCCTAGAGGAGAGAGTAGAGTAGCACTGCCCCATGGGTTTCGAAGGAGCGGCTGGTGGATTCGAGCTGCCGACCTTTTGGTTAGCAGTCAAGCTCTTAACCACTGTGCCACCAGGGCTCCTAGGGGGGATTAAGGGGGGGCACATGCCCCCAGGCGTAAGTCCAAGGAGGCGCCAGACAAGACCGGCAAATCACCCCCGCCCCTCCCATCCATTAGGCGGGCGGTGGCGGAAGGGGTGGGGGGGGTTGCAAATTTAGAGATTGCAGCTTGGCACTGATTACCTTTTCTACACCTCTGAATTGCATGAACTCTGGAACCAGGCTGCAGGGGTTCAGATCCTGATCCTGGCTACTTCCTGACTGTGTGACCTTGGGCAAGTGAACTTCCCCCTCTGTACCTCATTTTCTTCCTCTGTAAAACAAGGATAATAGTAGCACACCCCCCCCCCACAAAAGGTTGCATATAAAGCATTTGCAACCGTTCCTGGTATATAATCAGTGCCTAATAAATGTTAACAATTAATATTATAATTAATATAGAACAGCTGGCTTCTAGTCTGCCTCCTACAATCCATTTTCCATGCAGCAATCAGAGTGAAGTGTCAATAAAAAAGATCCTGGAAAGTCCCATTAAACAAATATAATGTGCAGATTTATTTGGATCCAGATTCAAACAAACCAATGGGCGGGGGTGGGGGGAGATACTTATGGACCATAATGTCCAGCATTCAGCTTCAAAATTGTCTGGGAGAAGTGGGCGGTGATACATGAGATGTGAGAGGCTAGTTGTTGAAGCTCATTAATGGGTAACATGGGGATTCATTCTATTATTCCTCTACTCTTCTGCTTGCCTGAAATAAAATAAAACTATTGTGCTTGGAAAGAGAAAAACAATTGGAGGATCATTGGGGAAATTTGAACACCGACGGGATATGTGGTAACTTGAAGAAATGACTGCAAGTTTTTAAAGGCTTGATAATGGTATTGTGGTTACATAATGTTTAAACCAGAGAAAGAGATGACTGCCCTGACAGGGATCACAACAGAAGGTCCCAGACAGACCTGGAGAAAAACATAGAACAAAATTCTAACTCACAAAAAAAGACCAGACTTACGGCCTGACAGAGACTGGAGAAACCCCAAGAGTATGGCCCCCGCACACCCTTTTAGCTCAGTAATGAAGTCACTCCTGAGGTCCACCCTTCAGCCAAAGATTAGACAGGCCCATAAAACAAAATGAGAGTTAAGGGGCACAACAGCCCAGACAAGGTCTAGAAGGCAGGAGGGGACAGGAAAGCTGGTGATTGGGAACCCAAGGTCTAGAAGGGAGAGTGTTGACGTGTCATGGGGTTGTTAACCAATGTCATAAAACAATATGTGTACTGTTTATGAGAAATTGTTCTGTAAACCTTCTCCTAAATTACAATTTGAAAATTTATTTGAATAAACACATATAAAACTCCTTGGCAAATAAAAGAGAGAGAGAGGAGTCCTTATCTTCTAGAGACACTGGACTCAAGTGTTTCTGGATGAAATGTCTAGGGTTGCTTCAAAATAATCCAAGGGGTTCAAGGAGGAGTGCTGGGATGCAGTGTGATGGATCACTTTTGTGAGGCCTTTCTAACCATGGTCTTGTAACTCCCACCCAAGTGATTGGGGGGGACTGTGCAAATAAGGCAATTGTGGCCCACCAAAGGGATTGGTCAGTTTTGCCATCCTTCTGGGCTTCAGGTGAGCCTTCCCAGAGGCAGGAAAGTGAAAATCCCACCACTACCAAGAAAGTAGAGCCGGAGAAGCAGTGGCAGAGGAACAGCGGCAGGAAGAGACT
The DNA here is from genome assembly GCF_000243295.1 of Trichechus manatus latirostris. Classification (NCBI taxonomy): domain Eukaryota; kingdom Metazoa; phylum Chordata; class Mammalia; order Sirenia; family Trichechidae; genus Trichechus; species Trichechus manatus. The sequence continues at coordinate 1,710,663 of NW_004444152.1, forward strand.
GGCAGGAGACAGTGCAGTGGGCTTCCCTGCCCACAGAGCCAGAAAGCTGAGTGCCTTTGGGCCGAGGCTTACTGGCAGAGTGGGGTGTTTCTAGGCACCTATTGGCAGAGCTAAAAGAGCTTTGTAACACTTGCCCAAGCAGGGTGGAGGCCGAGGGGCCAGAGAAAGGCGTGCCTGCGAGCACAGCTAGGAAGAGGCTGTCTTGATGGGAAGAACTGTATCCTGGGTGTTTCTGAGCCTGAACTGTAACCTGTTACTTCCCTAGTAAACCCCATAATCATGAGTATTGTCTGTGAGTTCTGTGTGGCCATTGCAATGAATTACCGAACCCAGAGAGAAGCAGGGAGTGTCGTGGGAGGGACAGTTGGTGTCACAATTGGTAAAGGTGGTGGAAAGAGGAGGGATGTCTGACCTCCGCTTCACAGGAATCAGCCTTGGGCTGTTGATCTTGATTCTCCTTCTCCCACGCCGTTTTTACATAGGGGTGATGGTGAAACAAGATGGGCTGTTCCGAACCTGGGCGATGGGAATATGGAGGTTAGTTATACTTTTCCATCCCTTTTATTTTGTGTATGCCTGAAATTTTCCATAATTTAAAAAAAATGGTAAAAAAAAAAAACCCAACTATTGTATATGAAAACCTAAACCAGTTTGTGGTCATTTTCTGCGTGTCACTTCCCGTGTTTAAAACCCTCCCTTGGTTTCCCACTCAACCTTCCCAACTCCCTGCCCTCGAGTTCTACACTCTCTCATCATTCTTGGTCTTTCCATTATAGAGGGCTTCTGGCTGTTAATTCTTTCAAGCATTCATTCGACACAGATTCCTTGAAACCTACTGTTCTATGCCTTGTTCTGAATATTGGGGACAGAGAGATGAACAAATTGTCCTCACAGAACATACATTCTCAGGGGAGACAGGTATACAGTGTTACTGCATACGAGGGGGACAAGACAACAGAGTGATGGAAGGAAGGGGGTCCATGAGATAGAGTGGGCAGGGGAGGACTTCTGTGGCGGTAACATTTAGCTGAGATCTGAGGGGAAAGTCGGTCAAGCAAAGAGATGGAAGAAAGGTCTTGGGGACAGAGGGAACAGCTAGTGTAAAGACCCTGGGGTAGGATTAAGAACGGCATATATAAGAACTGGAAGGATGGCCAATGAGTCTAGAGCGTGGTGTGACGTTTTAGGCGAGATCACAGGATGCCCCTTCCCACCTGTAGGTCTGTGCACTTATTATTCCTGGAATACGATTGAGAGCTCAGGCTGCTAACCAAAATGTTAGCAGTTCAAATCCACCAGCCGCTTCTTGGATAATCCTATAGGGTCGCTATAAATCGGAATCAACTCAACGGACGGTTTTGGGATTTTTTTGGTTTAGTTTAATGCACAATAAAAACAACAAGGAAATATTAATAACATTTATTGAGCACTCTGTATGTTAGGCACTGTTTTAAATACTTTTCATTGACTATGGTATTTAATCTTAACAGCCCTCCATTTTATAAATAAGGAAAATGAGGCCCGGAAAGATGAAATGACTTGCCCAAGGTCACACAGCTACAAACTGGCATTGCAAGAATCTCAATCCAGTTACTCAAGCAATCTGAGTCCGGGCTTAAATACCCCGCCAGGTAACTCCCACCCATGGCTCCTTGGGCTCGCGTGAGCCTTTGGAGACCCACCCATGCAGAGGATTTTTATGGGCACCTCATAGTCATTCCTAAGACGGGCGGGAAACTGCACTGTCACTCCCCCGGGAAGGGCGCCAAATCGCGTCCCACCCGGGACTTCGCACTAGACGCTCCAGCCTTCTTCGGAACGCCAGCTGAAGTACTTTGGGACCCGCCCGAGTCCCCGGAGAAGGCGGAGCGTTGGGGGAGGCTGAGAATCTTCAATCACCCAATGGCGACAGGGGCCGGAGCGCCATGCAAATAACGTCCCTTTGATTGGGTGTTAGTCTGCTCTCAGCCCGGAGACATCCCGCCCCCCTTCCTCTCCGGAAGAATCTACGAGACGTTTTTTGCAAACCCCTTGAAAGGCCTAATGCGCAGCGGGGTCTGAAAACGGCCTCCGGAGGTGGCACTCAGCCCCCAGCGGAATTCACGGAAAGACCGAAACAAAAACAACCAAACTGGTTGCGGTGCAATCGAAACTGACTCTTAGCGACCCTACAGGACAGAGTAGAACTGCTTCACAGGGTTTACAAAGAGCAGCTGGTGGATTTGAACTGCGGACCTTTTGGTTAGCAGCCGAGCTGTTAGCCACTCCGCCACCAGGGCTCCTCAGGAAAAGACAGGGCACATAATTAAGCAGGAGGGGGAGGGCTGGGTGTGCAAACGCTGGGAGCCGTCTCAGCGTTCCCTAAGCGCGGTTTTTTCATGTTAGGTCCTACACGAGCATGACTCCAGTCAGCCACCGTAGGCCCGCCACCTGCTGTACACACTTTCCTACTGTTCGGCGGCGGGTAGCTTCGCGCTTGCTCGACTCGTGAGCGAGTCGGCCTGCCTCCGCATCCACCCGTTTCTTCCGTTTTGTCTGCCTGGGCCGCAGCCTCTGCTGCGCATGCGTGCCGGCACCCTCTCTGGCTCAGCGTGGCAGTAGGGAATGAAAATGAGGCTGGGCCGAGCAGCTCGCGCACGCTCCCACCCCTCTTCTCCCCCGTCGCCGTGCGCGCGCCGGGCAGTGCAGCTCTGCGGGGTCCGAGGGCAGCGCAGCAGCAGCAGCGGCCGCTGCGGGAGGGGCCCGGAGCCCCGCCCTTGGGGGGGGCCGTCCCGCAGGTGAGGGGGGCAGGGGTCCCCACCCGGACGCCTGGGTCCTCGGGAAAAGGATTGGGGATAAACGCCACAATGTCTAGAGGGAGGATTGAGGGGGTCCGGATGCTTAGGCTCCGGAGGGATTGTGCATTGGTGCTTGAGCCCTGGGAGGGTGCATTGGGGCTCGAATGCCAGGATTCCGTGGGGTGCATTGAGGCCCAGACTCTTGGGACCCCGACGGAGAAATTCATTAGGGGTCTGTTGGGTCTTCCTCCAGGTCTCCCCTCTGTCTCCCACGACCCCAAATCCGCGCCGGAGATAAAATTTAGCAGCAAGCAAGCAGTTGACGTGTTGTCGATAGACTGAGACTAAGCTGGGTAAAGCAACCTCTTCGACGTGAAACCCCGCCCACTGCGCTCATAGGCCCCTCCCCTGGGACAGAGTCGCCAAGCCCCGCCCACTCCAGTCATAGGCCCGCCGCAGGTCCGAAGTGCAGAAACCGCGTCTTTGGGTCATATTTACATAGCCCCACCCACTACCGTCTTCAGCAACGCCTCCGGCCCCGCCCATTCTGTGTAGGCCCTGCCCACTACACTCTCAGGACGTCTGCTAAATTTGCCCTGCAAAGTTTGCCTTGTGGTTCAAAGGCTCCAACCCTGGGTCCGAATTGCCAAGAGCCTGCAGCTGGGTCAGATTTGCATAGCCCCGCCCATTGTGCGCTTAGGCTCTGCTTTCCTGATACTCCGGCCCTCGCGTTAAACCCCCTTCTAAAAAAAAAACAAACCCATTGCCATGGAGTCAATCCTTACTCTTAGTGACCCTATAGGATAGAGTAGAACTGTCATGTAGGGTTTCCACGGCTATAATCTTTACAGAAGCAGACAGCCACATCTTTCTCCCGCTGATTCTCCCGCAGAGTGGCTGGTGAGTTCGAACCCCCGACCTTTTGGTTAGCAGCTGAGCGCTTAACCACTGTGGCGCCAGAGCCCGTTAGGATCCTCGATTTCCTCAGACCCAGCTCCTAAACAGACTGACCTCTGTCTTCAGGGTCTCCAACTCTATCATCATCTGCCTGGTAATCACTGGTGTCGTCCTCTGGCCCCCAGGCCCTGTTTCTAGGTCCCTGGGCCAACAAGATGCTGGAGCGAGGCGCAGAGGCCGAGGCCCGGGTCACCGATCCTAGTCCCACTGACAAGGAACCAGTCATCAAAGGAGGAGGTGAGAGCATCCCCGCCTGTGGGTGGAGGCATCCTCCAGGAAGATAATCCTCTGGGGGCCTAAGAGAATCACATTTTGGGGGACTCTCAGGATGAGTTTGAGGGCCCAGGGTAATGACCACTTGGGATCCCCAAATTTTACATTGACTCTGAGGCTCTTAGTGATCATTTGCCCTAACCCAGGAAATTGCAGGAGGGACCGCAGGATGGAATGTGGAATTTCAGGGTGATTACTTGAGAGGATACTGGAAACTGACACGTTGGGGGAACCCTTAGTAGTTTGGGAGATCCAGGTAGGTGACTGTTTGGAGACTCTCAGGATGATGCATGCCGTTCGGGGAATCTCATTGCGACGCTTGAGGTGCCCAGACACACTTTGTAGGGCCCCTCAAAGATCAAGGTGGTGGGAGGCCTGGCCTTGGCTCGGGTGTAGGCTGCTTCCTGGAGCCCACCAGCCCTCCTGTCCCCCAGTTCCTCACCAGGGCCCGCCGCAGAAGCCCAGCCAGTCTGCTCCAGGGCCCGCCGCGTCCGAGGGAGTGCCTTCCCGACCCCGCCGACGGCCCCCGCCCCAGCGCCCGCACCGCTGCCCCGACTGTGACAAGGCCTTCTCATACCCATCCAAGCTGGCCACGCACAGGCTGGCCCACGGCGGTGCCCGCCCCCATCCGTGCCCTGACTGCCCCAAGGCCTTCTCCTATCCGTCTAAGCTGGCGGCCCACCGCCTCACGCACAGCGGCGCGCGCCCGCACCCGTGCCCACACTGTCCGAAGGCCTTCGGCCACCGCTCCAAGCTGGCGGCCCATCTCTGGACGCACGCGCCATCCCGCCCCTACCCGTGCCCAGACTGCCCTAAGTCCTTTTGCTACCCCTCCAAGCTGGCGGCCCACCGCCACACGCACCACGCCACCGATGCCCGCCCCTATCCTTGCCCACACTGCCCCAAGGCTTTTTCGTTCCCCTCCAAGCTGGCCGCCCATCGCCTGTGTCACGACCCTCCCACCGCTCCCGGCAACCAAGCCAATGCCCGGCACCGCTGCTCCAGCTGCGGCCAGGCTTTTGGACAGAGACGCCTCCTGCTCGTTCACCAACGCAGCCACCACCAGGCGGAGGGCCAGGGAGACCGGGAGTGAATCCTCGTCTGGCTCACGGGCCCCCTCTGCCGCCAGCCCGCATCAATGACGAGGTAGGATTTCTAAACCCTGCTAAGAGGACTTGCCGCTTCCAGATGGCCAGCCGGCAGGAAGGAAGAATGGCTGAACTCCAGCGTGGAAGGCTGGGAGACTCTTTGCTTACCTGCTTTGGGGAGGGGAGATGTCATCCACAAAGGGTGAGTGCTGGGCCCAAAACCATGAACCTGGAGCTGTGGTTTGACAGCCCTAGCTTTGATTTTTCCCACTCATTTATATGACAAAGGTAAAAAGTCGGCTAGCATTGTGGGGTGGTGAGGATTGTGGGGAAGAGCCTTTCTCCTTATTGTTGTAAGTTTAAACTGCTGCCTCCACTTTGGCCATTTGACTGTATCTGTAAAAAGTCAGGCATTCATTGACGGTTCAGTGGTAGAATTCCCACCTTCCATGTGGGAAACCTGGGTTCAATTCCCGGCCAATGCCCCTTCTGTGCCGTGGTGGCTTGCATGTTGCTATGATGCTGAACAGGTTTCAGCGGAGCTTCCAGCCTAAGACGGTGTAGGAAGAAAGGCCTGGAGATCTACTTCTGACAATCAGCCAATAAAAACTTTATGGATCACAGCTGTCCGATCTGCAACCAGTCTTGGGGATGGGGCAGGGCCAGGCAAGCGTTTCCTTCTGTAGTGCGTGGGGTCGCCATGAGTTGGGGGCTGATTCCACAGCAGCCAACAACAAAGTTTAAAATGAACCTGTCAAGTATTCCACATCTAGGAATTTGGCCTACAGATAAAACTCGAGAATGTGAAAAGACACACAGGTACGGAATTTCACTACAACATGATGGTTTTGGTCAAAGACTGCAAACAATCAATATGGGACCAGCTAATGTTACAATACAGCAACTGAACAGAATACTATGCAGCTGTAAGAAAAAAAGCCATCTCTATATGTCTCCATAAGGAGCCCTGGTGGCACAGTCATTAAGGGCTTAGCTGCTAACCAAAAGGTCAGTGGTTTGAATCTACCAGCAGCTCCACGGGAGAAAGACCTGGCTATAGCCTTGGAAACCCTATGGGGCAGTTCTGTGCTGTCCTATAGGGTCTTTGAGTCAGAATCAACTCGACAGCAGCGGGTTTCGTCTGGATATGTCTCTATATGTACTGATGTGAAAAGACCTCAAGGTCTTTTGCCAAGGGGTGGCAAATATAAAGTAACTGAGATCATTTTGAAGAACAAGTAGGAGAGCCTTGCCTTCCCAGATACCAAGAACTATTACAAAGCTATAGTAATGAAGCCTGTAGGGTTAGCTTGAGACCAGACCAGCAGACCAGTGGAAGAGAATTGAGCTCAGAAACTGACCTGTGCTTATAGGAGGCCCTGACATATGACAACCCCTACCTGTAGCTCAGGGGTCAGCATTCTTTTTCTGTAAAGGGCCAGATTTAAAAAAAAAACCCAAACCCATTGCTGGTGAGTCGATTCCAAGTCATAGTGACCCTACAGGACAGAGTAGAACTGCCCCATAGTTTCCAAGGAGTGGCTGGTGGATTCAAACTGCTGACCTTTTGGTTAGCAGCCATAGCTCTTAACTACCACACCACCAGGTTTCCGAAGGGCCAGATAGTATAGTTTTTAGGTTTTGCAGGCCCTATGGTCACTGTCAAAGAACCCTGGTGGTGCAGTGGCTAAGCACTCACTTGCTGATCAGAAGGTTGGCCTTTCGAACCCACCAGCCTTTCCACGGGAGAAGGGTGTGGCAGTCTGCTTCCATAAAGATTTACAGCCTTGGAAACCCTATGGATCAGTTCTGTCTGCACACACGGGGTCGCCATGAGTCAGAATCGACTCGACAGCAACAAACAACAATGGTCTCTGTCACAACTACTCCATTCTGCTGTTGTAGTGTAAAAAAGCAGCTATAGAGCATTACAATATGTAAATGAATGAGCATGGCTATGTTCCAATAAAACTTTATTTACAAAAACAGTAGATGGGCTGGATTTTGCCAATGAGATGTAGTTTGCTGACCCCTGCTGTAGATGAGTGGTAAAAGGACAGACTAATCTGTGAGTAAGGCTGAGAGATATGGAAAAAAAGTGAAATGGGATTCTGTGGTAGGCAGAATAATGCCCCCCACCAAGATGTCCACATCCTAATCCTGAGAACCTCTGTGTTACCTTACACATGGCAAAAAGGATTTTGCAGATATGACTAAGAATCTTGAGATGGGAAGATTATCCTGATTTCCAGGTGGCTCCAATGTAATTACAAAGTTCCTTATATTAAAAAGAGGAAGGCAGAAGAGTCAGAGAAGGAGAAGTGATGACAGAAGCAAAGGCTGGAATGATGCAGGACCACGAGCCAAGGTCTATGGGCAGCCTCTAGAAGCTGGAAAAGGCAAGGACACAGATTCTTCCTTGAGCCTCCAAAAGGAACTCTGCCCTACCGACACCTTCATTTTAGCCCACTGAGACTGATTTCGGACTTCTGACCTCCAGAACTCTAATAAATCTGTGTTGTTTTAAGCAACTTAGTTTGTGGTAATTTGTTACAGCAGCAACAGGAAAGTAATACAGATCCCTACCTCACACCATACACAAAAGCAGTTTTCTGGTGATTCAGGATCTAAATCTGAAAAGCAAAACTCTAAAACATTTACATGGAAATAAAGGAAAATATCATAGTGACCTCAGAGGTAGAGAAAGTGTTAAGACACAAAAAGTTTAAATCATAGCAGAAAAGACTGGTAATTTTGAGCAGAAACAAATGTAAAGTTACAACTATGATAGAAGAGAGAGGTACAGTATTATAAGAACATATACTTGGCATATACTATTATTTAGAAGAGGTTAGGGAGGGTCTTCTTGAGGAGGTAATGTTTGAGCTGAGATCTGAAAGTTGTGGAGAATGGAATGAGAGATGGTTTGTAGAAAGTATCCAGCCTTAGTAAGGGGTACAACCGAGCAGGTCAGTGGAAATTAGCACACTGCTGGACTGCCATCTACTCAGAGAGGCCTTGGGGGTGAGGTGGGGCAAAGATTCCACTCCCTCCTCCAAAGCTGACAATGCTGCTTGCATCTACTTTTACATATAGGGGTGCCCTGGAGGATTTCCTCCAAAGCAACAAACCACTATCAATGTTTTAAAGACATAAATTTACTTCAGAGGTGTTGATCTACTCCAACTTTACGTTGTGCAAATGGGAAATCCAAGGCCAAGAGAAATGAGATTTACCCACAACCAAACAATGGGGCAGCAGCTGAGCCAGGGTGAATCCTGATGCCCTGCTACTCCTTGAAGAGGCCAGGCACTCTCCTTGCCTGAGGGCCTTTGCACTTCCTTTTCTTCTGCCCATGAGGGTTCCCCCAGATACTCCTTTACTTCTCCCAAGTCCCTGCAGAAAGGACGTCCTCAGAGAGGCCTTCTCCAATCACCCTATCTAAACTATGCCACTATTCCCCATCACTCTACCGCACAGCCCTGCTTGATTTGTCCTCACAGCACATATTACTGCTTGATACCACAGCTCACACTCACCTTCTCTCTCCCCCGGCACAAAAGCAGGGACTTGTGTCTGCTTTTTCACACTGCCTTCCAGTGTCCCACACATGGTGGGTACGTTAGGAAGAATAACACCACCTCCCCTTCTCCCCAAAGATGTGCACATCCTAATCACCAGAACCTATGTTTGGTTATGTGGTAAAAGGGAATTAAGGTAGTAGATAGAATTAAGGTTGCTAATCAGCTGACCTTAAAATCAGGGCCTTGAACTGGTTCGTTCCAGTTTGAATCCCTGCTGAGAATTTGTATTTCCACCCCAGATATACTGAATCAGAATCTACATTTTAACAAGATCCCCAGGTGATTGTTATGTATAATAAATCTTGAGAACCACTGCTCTACTAGTGGTTCTCAGAATTGGTCCTTCATCAGCAGCATTAGCATTGCCTGGGAACTTGTTAGAAATGCAAATTCTCAGCAGGGGTTTGAACCGGAATAAACCCGTTCGAAGCCCTGCTTAAAATAGGGAGATAATGCTGAATTATCGGGGTGAGCCCAATGTAATCACAAGGATCCTTAAATATGGAAGAAGGTGGCAGAAAAAAATCAGTGTCTGACTGATGTGAGAAAGACGACGGCCATTGCTGGTTTTAGAGACAGAAGGGAAGTGGAACGTGGGCAACCTCTAGAAGCTGAAAGAGGCACAGAAACAGATTCTCCCTTACAGCCTGATTTTTAGCCCAGTGATACCCATGTCAGACTTGTGACCTCCAGATCTGTGAGATAATAAATGTGTGTTGTTTTAAGCCATTACGTTTGTGGTAATTTGTTACAGCAATATCAAACTAATACAGTGGGTGATCAGTACATGTGTGACAGAACAAACGAATGAGGGAATGCAGACTCTAATACCACCCCCATCTTCCAGATGAAAAAGCAAAGGTTGAGAAAGGGAAAGGATCGAGATTGGTGGCTCTTGGTTGGGTAGTGAGGCAAAAGTTGGGAAAGGGCTTGGAATGTCCAAGAAAAAGTTACCCAAAGGTCAGCTATAAAACCCAGCCCTGACCCTGCCCTTTGGCCTGCTCAAAACACTTCCTGACCCCTGTCCCTGCCACCCCCAGGATGAAGTCCAAGGTGCTCGGCCTGGCATTCACAGACATTCAGGAGAGCACTGTCCAAAAGGACTTTCTGTTCTCTGTCTGCGTTTTCTGGTACGGTAGCCACTAGCCACATTTGGCTACCGAGCACCTGAAACATGGCTAGTGTGACTGAGAAGTGAATTTTTCATTTCATTTAATTCTGTTGTTGTTGTCATTAGGTACCATCGAGTCGGTTCCAACTCATAGCAACCCTGTGTACAACAAAACGCAGTACTGCCCAGTTCTGCGCCATTCTCACGACCGTTGCTATGTTTGAGCCCATTGTTACAGCCACTGTGTCAATCCATCTCATCAAGGGTTTTCCTCTTTTTCACTACCCTCTACTTTACCGAGCATGATGTCCTTCTCCAGGAACTGGTCCCTCCTGATAATAACATGTCCAAAGCACGTGAGACGAAGTCTCGTCATCCTCGCTTCTAAGGAGCACTCTGGCTGTACTTCTTCCAAGACAGATTTGTTTGTTCTTCTAGCAGTCCATGGTATATTCAGTATTCTTCACCAATGCCGCAGTTCACTGAATTTACATAGCCACGTGTATCTAGGAGCTACTGTACTGGACAGCACAGCTGCAAGGACTGTGCCCAGCTTTCCAGCTAAACCTGCCCCAAAGCCTCTACAGCAAAGGTAGCTTCACCAACTGCCCCAGGCACCAGGCTGGTTTCCACTTCCTGACCTTTGTCCATGCTACACCCTTGCCTAGAACACCATCCCATCCTCTGCCCTGATTCTCTCAGACCCAGCTCAGTTCCCACCTTCATTGTGTGGAGCCTTGAAGGGGGTCATGGATTTGGGTAGGCTGATTAAAATGCCCCTTCCCCCGTTCTACCTTCCAATTGATGGGATGTAAAACCATGCTGGTGACAGTTGTACTGCTTCTTCTGAGAGCCCTGGAGAGAGGGAGACAGCTCTGGCCCAGGAACCTGAGGCTTCAAGAGAGGCACCCTCCAGCCCAGGGTCCACAGAGGGACACCGAGATGCAGGAGGGGCTCAGGTCAGACAAGTCGAGGCACAGTGCTAAGTGTCAGATTCCCAATTCCCTGTCTCTTGTCCCCACAAGGGAGAGAGGGGAGGGAGGGAGCTCTGTCCTTCCCCACCAGACTCCTGATGGAGGGGCCCTCATTCTTCCCGGGACCCCAGGCCAGGAGTCTTAATGCAGGCAACCCAGAGTCCTACCCTCCCACAGAAGGGGAAAAAAAATCAAACAGAGGACCAAAAGCTGGGAGCATCTTTGAGGTTCTGGGAGATTCCTCAGCAAGAGAGGGTGACAGCTTGAAACCAAGTCACCTTTATTAAACTCATCCAGCGTGCATGTACACGTGTGCACACTGGTGTAAGCACATACTTCAGGCCTGGGGCACCACGCCATACAGCTGGTGGGGAAGTAACTTCTGCTTCTCGTTGCAACTGTAGATCCATCGGGGGCGGACGAAGGCCAGGGAGGGGTTGTCCATCAGGGCCTGCAAGGCGGGGTGGGGGTACAAGTGTGACTGTGTGAGTGAGAGGGGGAGAGTGGGGACGTGGAAGCGGCTCAGGCTCTCCCTCTCCCTGCCCCTTGGAGACTCACCTCCTCAAAGCTGGGGTCCCACTCCTGTGCAGTAATCACAAACTGGACCCTGTCACTCATATAGTCCTCGAGCTCCCTGGTGGGAGAGAAGAGGCAGAGGGGATGTCAGGGAATTGGTGTGTCCTCTCTCAAGACTCCTCCCACCTGTGCCCCCTCTTGGGTGCCAGTAGATCCCCCACTCCCTCATATGCCCATCTTGCCACAGCCATAGTAACAGTGGTTTCCCCCATCATTAATCCTCATCTCAGCCCTTTCAGAGGGGACAGGGAGCCTCACTTTGGAGGAGAGGATTCCAAAAGGGGAGGCAGGGCATTCAGGGCTGCCCGGCACAGAGGGCAGGGCTGGCATCCGAGCCCCATGGCCTTGTGCCCATCCTGCCAGGCACCCCCTCCCCGTCCTCCAGATCATCTTCTTTCCCACAGCCTCCCACCCCTCCCACCACGTCCCCGAGCCCACATCAACCACCCACAGAGACTCTGACCCATTGAAGGCTGTGACGTATCGAATGAGCTTCCGCCGCTCATCCCCATGGAACTCCCCGTACAGGAAGAAGTGTTTGCCCTGGAAGAAGTCTGCAAGAGAGAGGCGGGAAGGGATGGGTGAGGCCACCGGAGTTCCCAGGCCCCGGCCAGGGGTGACAGAACACTTGGGGCCAAGACAGGGAGGCTGGTGCCGAGGAGAGGTGTATTCACACCCAGGTGGAGAATCAATGACAAGCCCAGCCCAGACCCATCAGAGCCTTCCAGGGAGACTTCTTTTTGTTTTAAAGGCAAAAGACGCAACTACTGTTATTGCTACGTGTGTGTTCCACGAGGGAACTCAGACAGGCTGCCGATGGTTGGGAACTCAATAGCCGGCCGCTTCCCCTCAGCTTTCTCCCTCCGTCCCAGCCAGTACCTTCTCTCGCCTGACCTCTGCGATTGCTCATTCTTCTTGCCGTTTTAATGATTTTTCAGGCCATCGATTTGCTCATGCCATTTGTTATATGGGTTGAATTGTGTCTCCTCAAAATAAGTATTGAAATCCTGGCCCCATACCTATACATGGAGCCCTAGTGGCGCAGCAGTTAAGAGCTATGGTGAGCTACAGCTGCTAACGAACAGGTCGGCAGTTCGAATCCACCAGCTGCTCCTTGGAAACCCTATGGGGTAGTTCTACTCTGTCCTGTGGTGTCACTATGAGTTGGAATCAACTGGACGGCAACAGGTTTGGCTTTTCTTTGGTTAGTTAAACCTCTACATGTTATCAGAAGGATCAGTCCCTGGAGAAGGACATCATGCTTGGTAAAGTAGAGGGTCGGCAAAACAGAGGAAGATCCTCAAGAAGATGGACTGACACAGTGGCTACAACAATGGACTCAAGCACAACAACGATTGTGAGGATGGCGCAGGACTGGGCAGTGTTTCGTTCTGTCGTACACAGGGTCGCTATGAGTCAGAACCGACTTGACGGCACCTAACAACAGCAACAACATACTATACGACCCCATTTGGAAATAGGATTCTCTACAGTATATACATGTGGTCACACTCGAGTAGAGTGGGTTCTAAATCAAATCACTTCTTAGTTATAAAAAGCAGATTAGACACAGAGACACACACACAGAGAAGAGGAAGACGGACAATGGAGACAGATGCATCCACAAGGATCGCTGGTAGCTACTAGAAGCTGAGAGAGACAAGGAAGGACCTTCCCCTAGAGCCATGCCTAGAATTTGAACCTCTAGCCTCCTGAACCGTGAAAAAATAAATTTCTGTTCTTTCAAGCCACCCACTTGCGATGTTTGTTTAATAGCAGCACTAGGAAACTAAGACACCCCTTTTGGGGCTTTGGAGGTTCACGGTACTTTCTGCCCGTCACCCATCAGGAACCAGGTGGAAACCGCTTTTCCAGGGGCCACTGACTGCTGAGTCTGCTGAGACCCTCTGACTTCCTTTCTTCTTCTCCCTCCATCTAACCCCAGAGGCTCTTATTCCCCCAATCCCACACCCTCCTGCAGAGTTTCCCCACTTGCTTTGCTTCTTATTCTTTTACATCAGAAAAGCAAACACACACACACACACAACCTGTGCACACAGCATCCACTCTGGGTGATGAGTACTGATGAAATGAACACCCTTGTGACTACCACCTAGGTCACGGCAGAGATCAGTGCTTGGCCCCACACGGACCAGGCCCCCCACAGACAGACAGAACTGAATCTAGAGGTGGGCCCAGGTGGCTCTGAGGCCTAGGGAAAGTGAGAGCACTGGCCTGAGGGAGGCGCCATTCACACCTGGAATGGGCTGGGCTGGGCTGCGATGGGGTGATGGGCAGGAAGTCAGGAGGTGGGACAGAGAGGGCATCACAGAGAGGATGCTAAAGGGAAGGGAAATGAGCCTGGGAGAAGGAGGAGGTGGCAAAGGCAGGGAGTGGGTGGGGAGGAGAAGGGAGACTAGTCCTGGGGACAGCAGTGATCCCAGGGCTGGGGAGGAGCAAGTCAGAGCTGAGAACTGAAAGGGACAAATCCCACTTGAGGAGGAGGGAGGGAAGGAGTTCCGACCTGGGAGCTCGGGAACCGGCAGGGTGGGAGACCCTGGGCGCTCCTCGGTGTCCGTGTTCTCATCTGTGGAGCCTGCATACGGGTCCTCCTCATTCTCCTGGCCTGGGGGCTGCCTCTGCTGCCTCTGCTTGGCCACCCTGGGGAGCAGAGAGGGGTAGATCAGTATGCAGACCCTACACCCGAGGGCATAGCCACCCTAACCCCTAGCCCCAACCCTACCTTCTCAGCTCATCCTCGGTGTCCCCAGAATCTTCCGCCCCATTGTCCTGTCCTTCTGCAAGTGGATGCTTAGTCACAGGAGGCACCTATCTTGTTGTCTGGGAAACTGGCAATCCTCCCTCCACCACACTTGAGCACAGAACATGGCATTCCAACCCCTAACATCAAGTGCCCTCCAGATCTAGTTGTTCAGACCCGGAGCCCCTCCTCCCTCAGACCCAGGAGTCTGAGCCCCCAGCCCCCTCCTCCCTCAGACCCAGGAGTCCAGCCCCCAGCCCCCTCCTCCCTCAGACCCAGGAGTCGAGGCCCCCAGCCCCCTCCTCCCTCAGATCCAGGAGTCCAGGCCCCCGGCCCCCTCCTCCCTCAGACCCAGGAGTCGAGGCCCCCGGCCCCCTCCTCCCTCAGACCCAGGAGTCC
>NW_004444152.1:1725262-1727153 GCF_000243295.1 Trichechus manatus latirostris
GGCCCCCGGCCCCCTCCTCCCTCAGACCCAGGAGTCCGGGCCCCCAGCCCCTCCTCCCTCATACCCAGGAGTCCAGCCCCCAGCCCCCTCCTCCCTCAGACCCAGGCGTCCAGCCCCCGGCCCCTCCCTGCTCAGTCTCTGACCTGACGGTTCCCCTTCAGCGTCAGAATCCTCCTGGGCCCCTGGTGTGGCTGGTTTGGTCTCTTCAGGGGCGGGGGACCTCTTGGGTGAGCTGGGTCCTGCTGCCTGAGGGGGCTTGGTTGTGGTCTGTGGGGGCTAAGGAGGGCAAGTGGGACAGGTAAGTGGGCGGGGTCACAAGGGGCAGGGGCAGCGTGAGTGTGACTGTGGGGGGTGTGCGTGCAGGAGGCAGGAGAAATGGAGATACCACAGCTGACCCATGTCTTCCACGGCACCCTCCCAGCCCTGGAGGAGGCATCAGACCTTGTGAGGAAGCCTGGGGGCTTCATCCCCGCTGCTGCCACTGTGAGAGTCCCCCTCATCCTCACTGCTCGAGCCTGGTCCCGCCATGAGGTACCTGGGGAGGAACGAGGCCTCAGACAAACAGGAGATCGAGTCCCCCGGGGAGGTGGGTAGGGGGCTCGGGGAGCAGCAACCACCAGCATTTACTAAATTCTCACTCAGGGCCCTATCATGGTCTTTCTCCCAGCCTGCCCCTCCTCCCAGCTCAGAAAGGGCCCCACCGACCCCCAGGCACCCCAGCCACCCACACCAGAGACCTAAGCACACCCTGGGCTTCCCTTTCCTCTTGGGGAAGAAATGCTCCTTTACAGAAAGGAAAAAAAAAAAATCAGAAATTATTTTCCCCTTTGAGAATCAGTTTCTCATTAGGAATGTCTGCCAACGAAGAGGAAAGTCTCAAAGCAAAAACATTTTCAAAGACCTTGACACCGTATTCATGGTTCCTTAAGCCACTGCCACTCCAGGAAATAACCCTCCTAGTTCTAGTGACAACAGCTTGCACAGATATGGGACTTCTAGTGGTACAAGCTCAGCTGCTAACGAAAGGTTGGAGGTTTGAGTCCACTCAAAGGCACCTCAAAAGAAAGGCCTGGTGATCTACTTCCGAAACACTAGCCTCTGAAAACCCTATGGCGCACAGACCTACTCTGACCCACGGAGGGTCTCCATGAGTCAGAAGCGACTCAATGGCATTTCTTTTTGTGTCAGGCACTGTTATAAACACTCAACAAATACTGACTCGCTGAATCCTGACATAAGTGATGTTTTTAGCCCCATTTTACCAGTGAGGAAACTAAGGCACAGACATATTGATCAATTTGCCTAAAATCATAGCGCACCATAAGCGGCAGGTGCAAATGAACGTGTTGGCTTTACTTTCCTGGTACGCACAGCAGGACCTTTTTTCAAAGGATTTGGTTGTTTCAAAGCCGGTGAAACACTGTTCAGGTAAGTCACATTCACTGTAAATCGGTGATGGCTCATGAGAAATTCCGGGGATTTAAAGTTAAAGCCCACCACCCATCTGTGGCAGTCGTTCAAACAGAACGAGAGGATACTGCGTGGTTTAAAGTCAGGAAAGATATGTGCCAGGATTGTATCCTTTCACCATACTTATTCAATCTGTATGCTGAGCAAATAATCCGAGGAAGTGGACTATATGAAGAAGAACGTGGAATCAGGATTGGAGGAAGACTCATTAATAACCTGCGATATGCAGATGACACAACCTTGCTTGCTGAAAGTGAAGAGGACTTGAAGATCAAAGACCACAGCCTTCAGTATGGATTACACTTCAACATAAAGAAAACAAAGATCCTCACAACTGGATCAATAAGCAACATCATGATAAACAGAGAAAAGATTGAAGTTGTCAAGGATTTCATTTTACTTGGATCCACAATCAACACCC
>NW_004444152.1:1727253-1731263 GCF_000243295.1 Trichechus manatus latirostris
TCACAACTGGATCAATAAGCAACATCATGATAAACAGAGAAAAGATTGAAGTTGTCAAGGATTTCATTTTACTTGGATCCACAATCAACACCCGTGGAAGCAGCAGTCAAGAAATCAAATGACACATTGCACTGGGAAAAGCTGCTGCAAAAGATCTCTTTAAAGTGTTAAAAAGCAAAGATGTCACCTTGAAGATTAAGGTGTGTCTGACCCAAGCCATGGTGTTTTCAATTGCCTCATGCATGCGAAAGCTGGACAGTGAATAAGGAAGACTGAAGAACTGACACCTCTGAATTACGGTGTTGGCGAAGAATACTGAATATACCATGGACTGCCAAAAGAAGGAACAAATCTGTATTGGAAGAAGTACAGCCAGAATGCTTCTTAGAAGCAAGGATGGTGAGACTACGTCTCACATACTTTGAACATATTATCAGGAGTGACCAGTCCCTGGAGAAGAACATCATGCTTGGTAAAGTAGAGGGTCAGAGAAAAAGAGGAAGACCCTCAATGACATTGACTGACACAGTGGCTGCAACAATGACTCAAGCATAACAAGGATTGTGAGCTGGAACTGACTCAACAGCACCTAAGAACAACAACCCATCTGTCAGTCTGTTTTACTGTGGTGGCTTCCATGTTGCTGTGATGCTGGAAGCTATGCCACTGGTATTTCAAATACCAGCAGGGCCACCCGTGGTAAACAGGATTCAGCAGAGCTTCCAGACGAAGACAGACGAGGAAGAAAGACCTGGCGATCTACTTTTGAAAAAACTGGCCAGTGAAAACCTTATGGATCACAACAGACCACTGTCCAACTTGCTTGCTTTGGATATGTCATCAAGAGGAATCAATCTCTAGAGGAGGACATTGTGTTTGGTGAAGCAGAGGGACAACAAGGGTAAGGGGACCCTCGGTGAGATGGATGGCCACAAGAGCAACCACAATGGACTCGAACAGGCCTGCGATTGTGAGGATGACACAGGAACAGGGAACGTTTCATTCTGTTGTACATGAGGTCGCCATGAGTCAGGCTGACTTGACCATAGCTATCTATCTACTGAAAGTTGAAGCAGTTGAATGAAGAACCAGCAGCAGGTTTACTAAGCTTCTTCTTCAAGGTGCTTTGTATTTGAAAACTAAAAAAACCTCAATTTGTGATTACAATGGGAAGAGCCATTCCCCTCGATTCTTCCTGCTACAGTCGAATTTTTTAAATATAAGGTACTTTCTGAATTTTTTTTGCCAAAACCCAGTGTAAATCCAAACCTGTTTAACTTTTTCTTTCATGCCCACCATCACCCAGGCAGACAATAATCCAAATCCGGCTCCTTCTGCCCATGAAATATCCCCAGCGTAGCCTTTCTTTCCAGCTCTGCAGCCCCAGCCTGCTCCAGGGTCTCCTCTCGGCATCCCCACCACTCACTCTAGCCCTCTCAACAGCCCCAGCGGATCTTTCTAGCACGCTGCCCTGCTCTGCGCAAGCCCTTCCATGGCTCCCCATCGCCCACAGAGGAGGCCCTTGGACCCAAGCAGCTTTCAGAATTTTGAATTTGTCAGATTTTAGAGAAGCAAAGGGGCAGGTACTCCAAGCATTACAGAACACCCCAGGGGTCCAGGGCACAGCCCCGTGGTCAGGCCCATCCATAGCTCCGTACTAAGTAGCATGTCACACTTGATGGGATGCACACAGCCCAGGAACAGCCTCCCTCCAGTTCAGGATAATGATGCAGCCAAGTGGGCTTGCGCCAAACCTAGGAAAGCACTTCCGGCTTCCAGAGCCATCTGGATTCCTGACCTACAGATAAGGGGCCTGTGGACCTGGATGGAACCGACCACCCCACTCCACTCTCTTCCTCCCACATGGATTGTCTCTCAGATACGCCAGGTGCAGCCCACTTCTGAACAAGCTTAGGCCTTGTCCTCTCTCCCCAGGATGAGGACTCAAGTGCGCCTTCCAGTCCACATATCTGGTCCTCCCCTTGCCCAGCTCAAAAGCCTCCCATGGTTCCCAATGCCCTAGCCTCATCTCCTGCCACGTCCTGCCTCCCACTGCAAGCTCAGCCCCACCTGCTCCCTGTCACAGCAGACCACAGGCTGACCCCAACCTCGTGTCCTCGGCCCAGCATGCCCCCTGCCTCTGTTTGGCCTGAAACATCTCTTCTCATCCTTTAAGACCCCCACTCAGACCGGCTGGTGCTGCCCCCATGCTCCTCTACGCTGCTTTGTAACAAGTCTGGCCCCCCATCAAGGTGAGATCCCTTTGAGGGCAGGGCCCAGGTCTGTCCATATCTGGGTCCCCAGCAGGGTACAGCGAGCCTGGCACCAACCAGAGGCCCAGGAACTTGCTCTCAATGAGGGTGAATGGGTCTAACACTCTGTGCTCCTACCCCCGGGCCTTTGCACGTGCTGTTCCTCCAGCTTGAAATGCCCCTTTCTTTCTCCACTAAACAGACTGCACAGAGCCCTCTGTGACCCTTCCAGGCAAGCCCGCCCTCCCTCCTCTGGGTCCTCCAGCCCCTTCCCCCCTCCTCTCAGAAGCCGCCCACTCTGGGCTGGGACCACTGATGTTCTCCACCACAGGCCTCAGTCTGGTTTCTCTCTGGATCTCTGGCATTGCCCAATTAGGAATGAGGGTTGGGGCAGTGTGTGTGTGCCATGCGTGAGCAGTGAAGCCTCACCTCCGGGAGGGTAGCCGCCGACGCATGCGGTGACAGTCCAGCACCCACTCCTTACGCACGATCCGGCCGCCAAGGCCTAGGACCTGGCTGTACTTGGGGGTGTTGGCAAAAGCACAGCTGGTAGGGGGCAGAATGGAGGGAGGTCAGTCAGGTATGATCTGAGGGGTGAAGGAGACAGAGAAAGACAGGAGACAGATAAGATGGAGAGATGAGGAAGAGAGACACACAAGACACAGGATACAGACAGATATAGGAGAGGCAGGAAACGAGATAGGGAAACTGAGGGAGAGATGTAGGAAGTAGAGAGAAAAAGAGAAAGAGGTAGGAGATACACAGAGCCAAGGAGACAGAGATACAGAAAGACAGGCAGACAGACAGGAGAGCAAGATGGTGGAGACAGGGAGATGGGGGACGATCTGGCAGGGAGTATGGGGAGGAGAAGGGTCCAGGCTTACATGAGGTGGGTGCTATCTGGGGTCCAGTCTGGCCGATACTTGGCCCCCAGCTCTAAGGCTTTGTCCCGGAGCTCTGAGCGGAAGGGGTTCTGGAAGCCGCTCAGCACCACCACCACGCCCTGCAGGATCTTGCCCAGCTCCTGGGGGCTAGTTCGGGGTCCCTTGGGCTTGGTGCCTTCTCTCTGGGGCTTCCCTGGCTCTGTCCCACATGCTGGGGCAGGGACTGGGGCCATGGCTGGGGTATGGGCGGGAGTTGGCACTGGGGAAGCCAAAGAATAGAGGTTCTGTTGGTACCAGCAATCCTGGGATGAAGTTTCAGCCCCTTCCTCCCTCAGTACCCAGGAGTCCAGGCCCCCAGCCCCCTCCTCCTTCAGACTGAGGTCTATACTCTCCTCCTCCCTCAGACTCAGTGCCAAGCCCCCAGCCCCCTCCACCCTCAGACCCAGGAGTCTAGACCCCCAGTCCCCTCCTCACTCAGACCCATGAGTCTGGGCCCTGAGACCCTCCTCCCTCAGACCCATGAGTCTGAGCCCCCAGCCCCCTTTTCCCTCAGACCCAGGAGTCCAGGCCCCCAGCTCCCTCCTCCTTCAGGATACAGCTCAGGCCCCCAGCCCTTTTCTCCTATGGGAACAAGGCATTTCGTTTGCTCACATTTGGGTCTCTTGAGCACAGGTGGAGAGAGCTGGGCTGACGGTTTGCTAGGGGTCTTCTGTTCTTCTTGGTTCAAATCCAACTTCCTCTTCCCCTTGGAGGACTCCTGAGGCTGAGGGGACAGGGGCGGGATGAGTTCTTCTGCTTCTCTCCTCTTTTTCCACCCCACCAGGGTCTGATGGTCTCACCTTGGAGGTACTACCTACAGCCCTGGAGGCCAGGG
>NW_004444152.1:1732162-1759674 GCF_000243295.1 Trichechus manatus latirostris
AGAAGAAGGATGAGGGGGCTGGGCCCTGAGACCTTACAGCGTCTATCCATGGGACATCAAGTATGATCCCCAAAACCCACCAGTGTTCCAGTTCCCTCCTCCCTCAGACCCAGAAGTCCAGGCCCCCAGCCCCCTCCACCCTCAGACCCAGGAGTCCAGGCCCCCAGCTCCCTCCTCTCTCAGACCCAGGCTAGTGGTCTTCCCCATTTACCTGGGGATGTCTTGTTGACCCGGCTGAAGAAGAGAGCCCCCGGTCTCAGGGAGCTGCCACCCTCGTCCTCCTCCTTCACTCGGAACTGGCCAAGCTTGGTTACCTTCTAAGGTCCCGCAAGGTCAGTGCAGCAGGTGGGCTGTCAGCAGGTGGGGGTGAAGAGGTGGGGAGAAGGGAAGGCTCTAGTGGGTGGCAGGGAGAGCTTACCTGGGATGAAGCCTCTGCCTCATCTTTGTCGGGGGGGCTGTGAAATCGAACAAAACTCAGGCCATAGGGGGAGTCCTGCGAAAGGAGGGGTGAGCATCAGGAGCCTCTGGCTGTGGCCCTTCCGAGACCCTAGAGGCCTAGCCCCAAGCTCCTTTAATTAAGGGAAAGCCCTTTCTGGCTCTTTCCTTCTCATGGACACACGTTTACGGAGGTGCCCCAGTGACAGTGATGATGGTAATAACATCAAGCTGTTACTGGTACTAACTTTGGCTGAAGTGAGGCTCCTGAGCCCTTTACACATCGGCTCATTTAGCCCTCACAACAACTGGCAAAGATGTCTTGGTGTCCACGCGAGTCGACTCCCACAGGCCAGACTCCTGCCTACGGAGTGGAAGGAGAGTGCTGGAGTCGCTTCCGGCCTGGCCCATAGTGTCCCCCGCGCTCCAGGCTCTTTCTCCTCTGCTGG
This sequence comes from Trichechus manatus latirostris, assembly GCF_000243295.1. Classification (NCBI taxonomy): domain Eukaryota; kingdom Metazoa; phylum Chordata; class Mammalia; order Sirenia; family Trichechidae; genus Trichechus; species Trichechus manatus. The sequence goes on from NW_004444152.1 coordinate 1,733,047, forward strand.
CTGGATGCAGAGCCACAGAAAAGGGAAGAGGCTGAGCCCCTGGATGACCTCATGGGGCTGGCTGACTGACACCCACCCAGGACAACGACATGCACAGCAAGTACCACAGCTTCCCCAGGTGCCACTTCTATCTTCTGGTGCATTACATACTTGGGTCTCATTGTTACTGCAGCTAAGCATCCCATAACCTACAGAACCCTATAATGATCAGGAAACTGAGGCCCAGAGAGGTTAAGTCACTTGCCTAAGGTCACACAGCTAAGAAGTGATGTTTCTAAGATTTGAACCCAGTGGCCTGACCTCAGAACCTCAGATGTTAACTACTACTAGACCGACCTGTCTAACAGGTCAGCTTCCCCCACCCCCACATTTCTCACCCCTTTGAGACCCTGTAGTTCTCCTTTCTTAGACTCCCTCCAGGAAACTATCGTACCTCACAGGATTCCAAACTCATCTCAGGAACCATAATCCCATGGGGAAACCAACTGTCCCATCCTCCCTGCCTCATGGGACTCAGACATGGGCCCCTCCTTAGCTCCTTCCTCCCCTAGAACCAGGGAATCTGCACCCCTAGCCCCAGCCCGAGGTACCTTGCTGTAGGGCTGGCTGCAAACAATTTTGACACGGTCCCAGCGCTTCTCAGCGGCTGCCCGGACCAACTTGTCAGGCCCAAAAATGCGAACACGGTTGGGGTTTGAGCCACTGCGGCTCTCAGAAGGGGACATGAAAGATGAGGTGACCAGAAGGACCTGGTGAAGAAAGACAGGGCATGGTGGATGAGAACCAGGGCTGGCTGGTTTAACTAAGACCTAGTGGGGCTGGGGAGGGAAAGGGTGCCCGAGTAGTCTCCAGCTGACAGGGAGTCACTGAAAATCCAGCTTGAGCCTATCTCCTGCCTGGTTTCTGGGCCTCCAGTCCTTCCTTGACACAGGCCCAGAGGGAATTTTCTCACCTCCAGATCCAAACAGTCCTTCTCTACACCCTTCCATAGTCTTTCATTTCTGGCAACATGACGGGCTACATGCCCTAAAGAACCTCCCAGTAGAGAATGTCTGCAATGAATGGCAAAATATTAAAGCACCCTTTGGAAATGCATGGCTGAGTGGCAGGAACCCAGGGGAATTATCAGAGGACAGAAATGAGAGAGCATAATCCAGAGAGGTGGGGAAGCTGCACTAGCTGTTAAGATATGTCTCTCACGGGGACTGGACTGTGGGACATAACGTGATACTCGTGAGGAGTGTGCCTCCTGGCCCAAGCCGATACAAGAGACTAAACGGACACCTTCTGTCTGGAGGTGAGATGGGAAGACAAAGAGGGTTAGGAGCTGGTTGAATGGACATGGGGAATCAGGAGTGGAAAGGCGGAGTGTGCTGTCGCAATATGGGGAGAGCAATTAGGGTCCCATAATAATGTATGTATAAATTTTTGTATGGGAGACTAACTTGAAATGTAAACTTCATTTAAACTACAACAATTAAAAAAAAAAAAAAAAGATACGTCTCTCAGCTCCAAACCCACTCTTCTGCACCCCTCTGTGAAGCCGGCCGACTCTGTAAACCACATTTCTGCTTCTCTAGTGGTTAAAGTGCTCGGCTGCTAACCGAAAGGTCAGTGGTTCGAACCCACCAGCCACTCCACGGGAGAAAGATGTGGTAACCTGCTTCTGTAAAGATTTACATACAGCCTTGGAAACACCATGGGGCAGTTCTACTCTGTCCTACAGGGTCACTATGCGTCAGAATCCACGCTATGGCAATGGAATTTTTTTTTTTTTAGCTGCTCCCCAGCAGTCTCTACCAATAGGGGGAACCAAAGGGATGCCGAAGGCTGGAGGAGTGAGAAGGGGTTTGCATACATTGAAATTATCACACACAAAATAAGCTAAGTTTGTTCAACAGTTAAAAGAAATCAATGGAGATACTGACAGTATGATGGAAGAAAAAATGACAATCAAAACTGAGCAGGCAGTTTTGAAAAACAGTGGAATAGCTGTGTGCCCAACACCAGGGGCTAAACCATGGTAGGCCCACAATCCCATCCCCTCTGCCAGTGGCTGTCTAAGGATGGTCATGTGATCCAGGTCAGCTCAGTGTGATGTAAGAGGGAGGCTCCTAGGGCCTTCTGGGAAAATTTTTCCTTTCTCATTAAGGAGAAACAGGAAGGATGAGAGCCACTGAATTTCTGTCACTCCGTTTCCTCCCCCACTTCCTGCTTTGGATAATACTAGGTAATGGATGGAGCAGCAGCAATCTTCTTGTGACCAAGAGGGCAAATCTAAGCGAATCGAGAGGTACTGACTCAGCAGCCTGACTTTGTTAAACTGCCAGATCGACTCTGGGTCTGCATAATGGTAACTTCCCTCCTAAAGAAACAATAAATGTTGTTATGCAGTAAGCTGCTTTTCGTTGGGTATATTCTGCTACTTGGTTAGTCTTCGCTTGTCTAACTGACGTGCTGTGAGATTAGAAAATAAAACCTTTTGCTGAGAACAATGGAGACTATAACTATATGCCTCTTTGTGCCCAGCTCTGATTGTGAAAAGGAAACAACAAGAGACCAAGAAAATTCTACAGAAGGGAAGCCATCTCCCTGGCCTGAACTATGCTGTTGTCAGGTGCCATGGAGTTGTTTTTCACTCATGGTGACCCCATGTGACAGAGGAGAACTGCCCCATAGGGTTTCCCAGGCTGTAATCTTTATGGGAGCAGATCGCCAGGTCTTTCTCCTGCTGAGCCACTGGCTGGGTTCAAACTGCCAACCTTTTGGTTACCAGCTAAGCACTTAACCTTTGGGCTACCAGGGTGCCTTTAGTCTGGACTACACTTGTTTATAAAAGATCTGACTTTGACCTGATCAGGGAACTGAATTTATCATCTAGTGACTAAAACGAAGGGGCTTGGTTAAGTGACCATTGAGGCAATGCAAACTGTGGTCAGCAGCTGCTGTCCATACACTCAAAGGCAGATTTCCCCTGAACGTACTCTCCTTCCGTTCGTTGTGAAGAAACAACAATGCTGGTTGTCAGACTGTTTATCTAACATTGTCTTTAAGCCTCCGAATTAAACCTTTCATCTCTAGACTGTGTTAACCTCAAAAGCTTATGAGTCTCCTTCGTAGAATTTAGAAGAGAAAAAAGAACATGTTGTTTGTAGAAAATGGTATTCATTATTAAAATATGTGCCTAATACCTGATTTGTACGGGCCATCAACAATGCCCACCTTTGTCCCACCCCTTTTCCTTTTCTATTGGTTCTTCCAGCCAAATCTAGTCTCTAGGTAGAGACTGAACATTGCGAGTCTCTGAGTCTTTAATTCAGTCTTGGCTAGACATTCTACCAGAAACCCAAGACTCCGTCAGAAGTTTAATTTAAAAACCCTGAAAGAATGGGGGATTGAGGCATAGGTGTTTTAAGACTGAGGAGATAAAGGCCTGAGGTAGCCATTCCATCTTGCTAGACAAACAAGCAAAGGCTAATAAACATTAAGAATCCCTGGGTGGTATAAATAGTTAATACACTCGGCTGCTAAATGAAAGGTTAGGGGTTCGAGTTCACCCAGAGTTGCCTCAGAAAAAAAAGGCCTGGCAATCTACTTCCAAAAATCAGCTATCAAAAACCCTATGGAGCACAGTTCTACTCTGACACACGAGGGATCACCATGAATCAGAATCAACTCAATGGCAACTGGTTAATAAACATTAACATACCAGGTATGATAAAAATTTTACCTAAAACTGCACTTATTCAGTTTTTGTCATTATAAAGTACAAGTCCGATCTAAATCTATTTGCCAAGAACAGAGCACTTTTTTTTAAATAGCCCCAAAGACTGTCGACTTATATAACCTTGAGGAAGAACGAATGCTTGTTAAAGGAAACCTCATTTGTTAAAATGTACTTTGTAGAACAGAAAAAGCACTTGATAAAATTCAACACACATTCATGAAAAAAGCTCTCAACCAACTAGGAATAGAAAAGAACATCCTCGACCTGACAAAGGACATTTATAAAAAATTCTACAGCTAACATATACTTAATGGTGAAAGACTCCGCACTTTCCCCCTAAGATCAGTAACAAGGCAAGGATGTCCACTCTCTCAACAGTTCTCCTTAACACTGTTCTAGAGGTACTAGTTAGTGCAATAAGGTGAGAAAACAGAAAAAAAGAAAAAAAAGGCATAAAAATTGGAAAGAAAGAAAACAGTCTTCACTCACAAATGACATGATTGTCTATGTAGAAAATCTCAAGGAATCTACACAGAACGGCTAGAATGAATATGTAACTTTAGCAAGGTCAAAGGATATCAAGCCAATATACAAAAATCAATTGTATTTCTATTATGCTATCAACAAACTAGAAGATGAAATTTTAAAACAAATCATTAAAATAGCATCAATAACTTGGGCAAAAATCAATAACTGATGCGAAAACCAGTGGATGCAAGTCTGAGGAGTAACAAGATATATAAAACCAAAAACCTGCTACCATCAAGTCAATTCATAGACTCAAAAGTATTTTCCCACGTGGTACTTATTAATTACAAAGGGCAAATAGTAATTTTACAGTAGAGAAGCCTGGCCGACAGCACCTTAACCAAATGATCCAAGTGAACATCATGAGTAATGAAGCAAGTCAACAGCATGTGCCTCGTGATATGATGCACTGAGAAGAACACAACATCCCTTCTGTGGTATTCTGGCTAAAGGTGTATAACCTAAATTTAATCACGAGGGAACATCAGACATTTTGTACAGTGAGTGACATGCCACAAAGTCCCTGACCTCTACTCTTCAAAAGGGAGTCCCTAAATGGTACGAATTATTAACGCGCTTGGCTGCTAACCGAAAGGCTGGAGGTTCGAGTCCGCCCAGAGGCACCTTGAAAAAGGCCTAACGATCTACTTCTGAAAAATCAGCCATTGAAAACCTTACGGAACAACTTGACCAAAAATCTAAATTTTGAGACCCATTAAAGTTCAACAAGGAAAAAAAGAAAACCCTATGGAGCACAGTTCTACTCTGATACACATGGGGTCGCCATGAGTTGGAATCCATTTGACAGCAACTGGTCATGTCAATGGCATGAAACACGAAGAAAAGTTGTAGGAAGTCTTCCAGATGAAAGCAAACCAAAGAGACGTGACAACTTAATGCAAGGCATAATTCTGAATTTTCTTTTGTGATAAAGAACGTTATTGGGGTCAAATGGTGTGAGGTGGCCTGGTGGCCGCACAACAGCCCCATGCAAAGCAACGGAGGCCAGTCGCAACCAGGAATGCGAGGCAAGGGAATATTTGGAAAAACCAGATCATGGAGTTACTGAACCTGCTCACCAGTGCACCCCTCTTTTTCCAGCCAGGCAAACAGAGATGGTTGTTGTATCTTGGATGGCCACTTGTAAGCTTTTAGGAACCCAGCTTGTTGTATCTTGGATGGCCACTTGTAAGCTTTTAGGACCCCAGCTCTGTGCAAGGAACTGGATGCGTTCTTGGGCCATTTAGCTGGGATGTCCCATGAAACCATGACCCTGAACCTCCAAACAAGGAACCAAATCCCATGAGGTGTTTGGTTGTACATAAGCAGCCTCAGTAGCTACTCTTTTTTTCTATCATTGTAAATATATCTATAAATGATTTTTACCAATTTGACTTTTCACAGGTGTACAACTTATCAAGAGCAATTACATTAATCAGCTGTGCAACCCTGCCCTTGATCAATGCAATTTTTCTATCACTGCACACCGAAACTCAGTGCTCCATAAGCAATAACTTTCCCCTTTCCCCCTCCCTCCTGCCCCTGGTAACCACTAATAAACAATGAAGGGGATCTGAATAAGGTCTGAGATCAGATGATTCTACTGCATCAGTGTTAATTTTCTAATTTTGATAAATGTACTGAGGTTAAGTAAGAAAACATCTTGGTGTTTAGGAAACACCCACTGGAGTATGTAGGGATAAAGGGGCATCATGTTTGCAATTTACTCTCAGTTCAAGAAAAAAATATGTATATGTCGGTAAATTTTGGAGGAATCTCGGTAAAGAGTATATGGGAATTCTTTGTACTATTTTTGCAACTTTTCTGTAAGTCTGAAATTATGTCAAAATTTTAAAAAGTTACTGACAAGTTGATTTTATACTTTATATGACAATGCAAAGGATCTAGAGTAGCCAAGAGAGTTTTGAAGAAGAATAAAGTTGGAAGTCCAACACAATTATTTCAATATTTATTATTAAGACAGTGTGATATTGGTTTTCTGTCTTTTTACCAGTAAAAGTAAGCAGATCATGACCCCCCCCCCCACAATAAGAATATTAGATTTTAAGTTAGGTTGTAAAATATTTTGAAAATAATTATTTTTGAATGTGAAGTACCTTCAAGTCATCCAAACTAGGTAAGGCCTCAAGCACCTCAGATTAGGAAAAACTGGTAGCTGATTATATTTACCTTCTAAGAGAATCCTATGTTGTGAAATAATGCAAATTTCAGGATCTAGCTTTTTACTTTTAGTTATTACTCTGTTTTCTCATAATAAAAATAATACATTTTCAATTAAAAAAAAAAAGACAGTGTGGTACTGGCATAAAGACAAACACACATATCAACCAAACAGATTAGAGAATACAAAAATAAACCCACACAAAAACCAAACCAAACCTGTTGCCGTCAACTGGATTCCAACTCATAGTGACCCTATAGGATAGAGTAGAATTGCCCCAAAGGGTTTCCAAGGAGCTGCTGGTGGATCGAACTGCTGACCTTTTGGTTGGCAGCCAAGCTCTTAACTACTGCACCACAAGGGCTCCAACCCACACATATATGGTCAATTAATTTTCAGCAAAAGAGCCAAAACAATTCAATGGGAAAAGTCTTAAAAAAAAAAAAAAAAGATCTTTTCAAAATACAAAAACACTAACTAGATAGTAGACAAGAATTATCTTAGGTGAAGGGAAGGACAGCACACACTACAGGGGAAGTCAGCACAACTGGACTAAACCAAAAGCTAAGAAGTTTCCTGAATACAACCAAACCTTCGAGGGACAGAGTAGCAGGGGTAGGGGTCTGGGGACCATGCTTTCAGGGAACATCTAGGTCAGCTGGCATAACAAAGTTTATTAAGAAAATGCTCTGCATCCTCCTTTGGTGAGTGACATCTGGGGTCTTAGAAGCTAGCGAGCGGCCATCTAAGATGCACCGATTGTTCCCAACTGGAGTAAAGGAGAATGAAGAACACCAAAGTCACAAGGAAAGTATTAGCCCAAGAGACAAAAGGGCCATATAAACCCGAGACTACATCAGCCTGAGACCAGAAGAACTAGATGGTGCCCGGCTACCACCAATGACCGCCCTGACAGGGAACACAACAGAGAGTCCCTGATGGAGCATGAGAAAAGTGGGGTACAGAACTCAAATTCTAGTAAAAAGACCAGACTTAATGGTCTGACTGAGACTGGAGGATCACCAGAAAGCATGGCCCCCGGACTCTGTCAATCCAGAACTAAAACCATTCCCAAGGCCAACTTTTCGGACAAAGATTAGACTGGACTGTGGGACATAGAAAGATGCTCATGAAGAGTGTGCTCCTTAGCTCAAGTATGTACATGAGACTGAATGGGCAGCTTCTGTCCAGAGGTGAGATGAGAAGGCAAAGAGGGTCAGGAACTGGTTGAATGGGCATAAGAAATCAGGGGTGGAAAGGAGGAGTGTGCTGTCACGTTACAGGGACAGCAACTGCGGTCACATAACAATGTGTGTATAAATTTTTGTATGAGAGACTAACCTGAGTTGTAAATTTTCACCTAAAGTACAACAATAAAAAAAAGTATAAATAAATATGAAAACATACAGAATGATAACAAAAGTACAAGCAGCAAAAGACAAAATAAACAGATGGAACCTTATAAAAATTAAATACTTTCGTTCATGAAATGACTTTATCCACAAAGTGAAAAGACAACCTACAGATTTGACTGGGAGAATATTTTCAGGAACCATGAGTCAGATAAAGGGCTAATATCCAACATATATATACAAAACTTCTACAAGTTAACAACAAAAAAACAAACAATCAAAAAATGCGCAAAGGACTTGAACAGACATCTCACCAAAGAGGATACACAAATGGCCAACGAGCACAGGAAAACAAGCTCAACATCATTAGCCATTAAACCCAAATCAAACCAAACCCGTCACTGTTGAGATCAACTCAAAAGCGACCCTACAGAACAGAGCAGAACGGTCCCATAGGGTTTCCAAGGCTGTAAATCTTTACAGAAGCAGACTGACACATCTTTCTCCCACAGAGTGGCTGGTGGGTTTGAACTGCCAACCTTTCAGTTAGCAGCCAAGCACTTTAACCACTGCACCACCAAGGCTCCTTCATTAGCCATTAGGGAGATATAAATCAAAACCACAATAAGATATTACCTCACCGCCAACAGAAGGGCAACAATCAAAAAAACAGAAAACTAGTGTTGATGAGGTTGTGGAGAAACTGGAATACTCATTCATTGCTGGTGGGAATGTAAAATGGTACAGTCACTATGGAAAACAGTTTGGTGGTTCCTCAAAACCTTGAACATAGAATTACTATATGATCCAGTGTTATGGACTGAACTGTCTCCCCCAAAAATATGTGTTGTATATCCTAACTCCTATACCTGTGGTCATAATCCCATTTGGGAATGGATTTTCTTTGTTATGTTAATGTGGCAATATTAGCATAGGGTATGTTGTAAGTCAACATCTTTTGAGATATAAAAGAGCAAATTAGGCAAGCAGAGTTGGGGAAAGGTAGATGCCAAGCCACATGACGATCACAAGGAACCAAGAAACAAGCTGAAAAGAGACAAGGAACTTCCCCTAGAGCCAACAGAGACAGAAAGCCTTCCTCTAGAGCCAGTGCCCTGAATTCGGATTTCTAGCCTCCTACACTGTGAGAAAATAAATTTATGTTTGTTAAAGCCACCCACTTGTGGTGTTTCTGTTATAGCAGCACTAGACAACTAAGACACACAGTAATCCCAACCCTAGGTGTATACTTAGACGAAATGAAGGCAGGAACGCAAACAGAAACCTGTACACCAAAGTTCACTGCAACACTTTTCACAATAGCCAAAAGGTGGAAACAACTAAAATGTCCATCAACGGATGAATGGAGAAACACAATGTGGTTCATTCAAACAATGGAGTATTATGCAGCTGTAAAGAGAAATGAAGTTCTGATGCGCGCCACTACATGGATGAACCTTGAAAACATGCTGAGCAAAAGACATCAGTTGCAAAAGGATAAATCCTGCATGATCTCAAGTACATGAAATAAGCAAATATATAAAAACCAAAGATTATTGTTTACTATGGGTTGGGGAGAAGAGGAAAGGAGTTGTTTTTGTTTAGGGGGCATTGAGTTTATGTTAATGGTAGTGGAATATTTTGGAAAAGGATAGTGATAATCGTGGTACAACACAATAAACGTTATCAACGTCATGGAATTGTAAATGTGGAAGTTGTGCTGGCGGATGTCTTGGTGTGTATATTGTCATGAAAATAAAAAAAAAGAGTAAACAAATTTCAGAAAAAAATGAACCTTGTCTTTTACTTCACACAATACACAAAAATTCAAGTGAGACAGAGAGGAGATTTAAATGTAAAAGCGAAAACAACAAAGCTTCTGAAAAAAACACAGGTGACACATGCAGAAAAAAGGCCTTCAAAAGATGTCCACGTGCTAATCCCTGGGACCTGTGAATAAGTTACCTTATATGGCCAAAGGGACTTTGCAGATGTGATTAAGTTAAGGATCCTGAGATAGGAAAATTACCCTGTGTCTTGCTCATCAAGTGCTGCTATAACAGAAATACCACAAGTCGATGGCTTTAACAAAGAGAAATTTATTTTCTTACAGTCTAGTAGGCTAGAAGTCCAAATTCAGGCGATCAGCTCCAGGAGAAGGCTTTCTCTCTCTGTCGGCCTTCTTCTCATCAATCTTTCCCCGGACCAGGAGCTTCTCCGCGCAGGGACCCCAGGTCCAAAGGATGCGCTCTGCTCCCAGCACTGCTTTCTTGGTGGTATGAGGTCCCCAACTTTCTGCTTGCTTCCCTTTCCTTTTATCTCTTGTAAGACAAAAGGTGATGCAGGCCACACCCCAGGGAAACTCCCTTTACATTAGATTAGGGATGTGACCTGGGTAAGGGTGGTGTTATAATCCCACCCTAATCCTCTTTAACATAAAATTACAATCACAAAATGGAGGACAACCACACAATACTGGGAATCTGGCCTACCCAAATTGATACACACATTTTTGGGGGGACATAATTCAATCCATGACACCCTGGATTATCTAGGTGGGCACAAAGTAATCACAAGGCTTCTTATAAATGAAAGAGGGAGACAGGAGAGTCAGAGGAGTTAACAACGGAAATAGATGTAGGAGTAATGTGACTGCTGGCTTTGTAGACGGAAGAGGCCACAAGACAAGGAAGGCAAGAAGCCTCTAGAAAAGGGAAGGAAATGCATTCTCCCTGGAGCTTCCACCTTGATGTTAGTTCACCAAGACTGATTTTGGACTACTGACCTCCAGAACTTTTAGATAATGAATTTGTGTTATTTTAAGGCACTAAGTAGTGGTAATTTGTTACAGCAGTGATAGGAAACAAATAATACAGACACTATCTTCATGACTGCGACAGAGAGACAAAGTTGGTCCAACTTTCGCTACACAAAGTGGTGAAATAAAGAGATGAGCTCAGGGCTTCAGTCACAGCTCAAGTGCTACATAAAAGCCCTCAAACTTGCCACTTGTGCCCTGAAAGATTGCCTTATTTCCCGTAGCAACAGAGCTGACATTGCCAAAAACCATACCCACAGTCTTATCATTAGAGTGGCTGAATTACAACACCAACTGAATTCCCAACCTGAAACGGTGTCTGAAGTTAAAGTGAGGGCATTGATTAGGAAGAAATGGGATTCTGAAACTTGGGATGCAGACATATGGGCAATAATCAGAAAGCTGAGGACACTTAGCCCCTAAATTCTGTTGAATCACTCCTGCCAACAAAACTAGCCCCCTTATTCCCATCTGAAGAGATTACTCCATGTTTGTCTGCTAAGCCATCCTCCCCAGTAAAAACATTATCCCCCTACCCCCATCTGATGAGATTAACCCAGATGTGTCTGAAGAGTCTGTCGGAGACATCACCTGGGGCAGCATCTGAGTCATTGCCTGGGGCATAGCCCGGGTAGGTAACTTACAAGACATTGCTGAGTGTACCCAGGACCCACTCTCACCACCTATTTTTCTTTCTAGACCTCTAACTAGACTTAAGTCCCAGTGAGCCCCAAAAGGTGAAGTACAAAGTGTGAGCCAGGAGGAGGTACGCTACACTCCAAAAGAACTGCTTGACTTTTCCAATATGTATAAACAGAAACCTGGGGAATATGTGTGGGAATGGCTATTAAGAGTGTGGGATAATCGTGCAAGGAACATAAAATTGGATCAGCCTGAGTTTATTGATACGGGCCCACTATGCACAGATTCTTCATTCAGTGTTTCAGCTCTAGAAGTTAGGAAAGGATCTAATAGTTTATTTGGTTGGGTTGCTGAAGCATGGATTTCATGGTGGCCTACACTAAAGCAGGTTGAAGTACCAGACCTGCCTTGGTATACTGTAGAAGGCTACATCCAAAGGCTTAGGGAAATTGCCATGTTAGAGTGGATTTATCAGGTTAGACCCACAGACGCACACATGGAGTGCCCAGAGGATACACCTTTTATTACAACTGTGAGGAACAAATTTGTGAAGGGAGCCCCAGCACCCTTGAAGACTGCTGTGATTGCTATTTTATGTACGTCAGATCTGACAGTGGGAACTGCCCTAACTGAATTAAGACATCTAACTACAATGGGGCTGATCAGACCCCGTGGTGGTAGGGGCCAAGTGGTAGCACTCTATTGACAAAGGTGAGCATGGTTACCATAATGGACGGTGGAGTCAAAGCAGTAATCAGAACAGTCTGACTCATATGGACTTATGACATTGGCTACTTAGTCATGGTGTCCCTAGGAGTCAAACAGATGGGAAATCTACTAAATATTTACTGTACAAGCAGAAGAATTCTAGGTCAAGTGAACAGCAGTCTATCTAATTCGAATCGCCAGAATAGAGTGTCACAGCTCTTCAATCAAATCCCAGACTTGAGCCAGTTTACAAACCCACAGCCCCTTAAATGAAGGGGAGGCTGGGTCCCCTTGATGAAGAACCCCACTGCACTGCCAAAAATTTACACTGTTAATCTTTCTCCCAGCCTTCCCCAAAGGGATCTACAGCCTTTTACAAGAGTAGCTGTTCATTGGGGGAAAAGAAAATAACCAGACTTTCCAGGGCTTATTGGATACTGGCTCTGAACTGACACTAATTTCAGGAGACCCAAAATGTCACTGTGGCCCAACACTCACAGTGGGGTCATATGGAGGTCAGGTTATTAATGGAGTCTTAGCTCATGTCTGTCTCACAGTAGGTCTGGTGGGTCCCTGAACCCACCATCCTTTAGTGATTTCCCCAGTTCCAGAATACATAATTGGAAGATAAATACTTAGCAAGTGGCAGAACCCCCACACTGGATCCCTGACATGTGAAGTAAGGGCTATTGTGGTAGGAAAAGCCTAGTGGAAGCCATTAGAACTGCCCCTACCTAGGAAAATAGTAAACCAAAAGGGGTACCACATTCCCAGAGGGACTGCAGAGATTACTGCCACCGTCCAGGACTTGAAAAATGCAGGGTTGGTGATTCCCACCACATCCCCATTCAACTCACCTATCTGGCATGTGCAAAAAACAGACGGATCTTGGAGAATGACAGTGGATTATTGTAAACTTAATCACATGGTCACTCCAATTGCACCAGTACATGGTATGCAGCTACATCTGGCTAATGCCTTTTTCTCAATTCCAATTTCAAGGAACAGCAGAAGCAGTTTGCCTTCAGCTGGCAAGGCCAGGAATATACCTTCACTGTCCCACCTCAAGCATACATCAACTCTCCAGCCCTAAGTCATGATTTAGTCTGCAGGGACCTTGATCACCTTCCTTTCCAGAAGACATCACACCGGTCCATTACATTGATAACATTATGCTGACTGTACCTAACAAGGAGGAAGTACCAATGACTCTAGACTTACTGGTAAGATATTTACTTGAGAGAGGGTGGGAAATTAACCTGACAAAAATTCAGGCTCCTTCCACCTCAGTGAAATTTCTAAGGGTCCACTGCTGTGGGGCATGTTGAGATATTCCTTCTAAACTGAAGGATAAGTTGTTACATCTGGCCCCTCCTACAACTAAAAAGGAGGCACAATGCCTGGTGGGCTTCTCTGGATTTTGGGGGCAACATATCCCTCATTTGGGTGTGCTACTCTGGTTTATTTATCAAGTGACTCAAAAAGTTGCTACTTTTGAGTGGGACCCAGAACAACAGCAAGTTCTGCAACAGGTTCAGGCTGCTGTGAAAGCCACTCTGCCACTTCGACCATATGATCCAGCTGATCCAATGGTGCTTGAAGTATCAGTGGCAGATAGAGATGCTACTGGGAGTCTTTGGCAGGCCACTATTGGTTAATCACAATGGAGACCCTTAGGATTCTGGAGTAAAGCCCTGCCATCCTCTCCTTTTGAGAAACAGCTTTTGGCTTGTTACTGGGCCTTAGTAGAGACTGAATGCTTAACCATGGGCCACCAAGTCACCACAGGACCTGAGGTGCCCGTCATAATCTAGGTGTTGTCTGACCCACAGAGTCAGAAAGTCAAATGTCCACAGCAGCACTCCATCATTAAATGGAAGTGGTATATACAAGATCGGGCCTGAGCAGGACCGATAAGTAAGTTGCATGAGGAAGTGGCCCAAATGCCCCTGGTCTCCACTCTTGTCAGATTACCTGCTCACTCTCAGTCTGCACCTCTATCTTCACGGGAAGCTCCTTATGATCAGTTGACTAAGGAAGAAAAACTCGTACCTGGTTTACAGATAGTTCTGAGCGATATGCAGGCACCATGTGAAAGTGGAAAGTGGCAGCACTATAGCCCCTTTCTGGTACCTCCCTGAAGGACAGTGGTGAAGGGAAATCCTCCCAATTGGCAGAACTCAGAGCAGTGCACTGGGTTGTTCACTTTGCTTGGAAGAAGAAATGGCCAGATGTGCAATTGTATACTGATTCACAGGCTGTCACCAATGGTTTGCCTGGATGGTCAGGGACTTGGAAGGAACAGGATTGGAAAACTGGTGACAAGGAGGTATGGGGAAGAGGTATGTGGACAGACCTATCATAATGGACCAAAGAAGTGAAGATATTTGTGTCTCATGTGAACGCTCACCAAAGGATAACCTCAGCAGAGGAGGATTTGAACAACCAACTGGATAGGATGATGTGTTCTGTGGAAACCAGTCATCTTTCCCCAGCCACTCCCATCATTACCCAATAGGTTCATGAGCAAAGTGACCATGGTGGCAGGGATGGAGATTATGCATGGGCTCAGCAACATGGACTTCCACTCACCAAGGCCGACTTGGTTATAGCCACTGCTGAGTGCCCAATCTGCCAGCAGCAGAGACCAACACTGAGTCCTGATATGGCACCATTCCTCGAGGTGATCAGCCAGCAACCTGGTGGCTGGTTGACTACATTGGACCGCTACCATCATGGAAAGGGCAGCGTTGTGTTCTTACTAGGATAGACACTTACTCTGGATACGGATTTGCCTTCCCTGCACGCAATACTCTGCTATAACTACCATCTGTGGACTCAGAATGCCTTATCTTCTGTAATCGTATGCTACACAGCATTGCCTCAGATCAAGGGACTCACTTCACAGCAAATGAAGTGTGACAGTGGGCTCATGCTCATGGAATTCACTGGTCTTACCATGTTCCCCATCATCCTGAAGCAGCTGGCTTGACAGAATGATGGAATGGCCTCCTAAAGACACAATTACAGTGCCAGCTATGTGGCAATACTTTGTAGGATTGGGGCAATGTTCTCCAGGAGGATGTATATACTCTAAACCAGCATCCAATATATGGGTGCTATTTCTCCTATAGCCCAGATTCATGGTTCCAGAAATCGAGGGGTGGAAATGGTAGTGGCACCACTCACTATTACTGCTAGTGACCCACTCACAAAATTTTTACTTCCTGTCCCCACAACTTTATGCTCTGCAAGTCTAGAGGTCTTAGTTCCAAAGGGAGGAATGCTCCCACCTGGAAACACAACACAGATTCTTCTGAACTGAAAGTTAAGAATGCCACCTGGTGACTTTGGGCTCCTCATGCCTCCGGACCAACAGGCAATGAAAGGAGTTACCATCTTGGCTAGTGTGACTGATCCTGACTACCACGTATAAGCAAGGATGGAGAGCAACTAGGGCATAAAAAATCACAACCACTGCAGTGCAATGGGTTTCTCTTTATATATGGCCTTTTTGGCCCTGGTTTTGTAGTTCTGCCAAAATGATTTGGTAGGCCACAATCTTGCAAAGAGATTGGACAGTTTACTATGCAAATTAGGTGACTGTGGCCTACCAAGGCAATTTGTCAATTTGTTGTCTTGGTGGGAGGAGTAGGCCTATAAAAGGACCAATCCCACAGAGGCTGGGGGGAACCTCACTACCATCAAGAAGAAGAGCCAGGAGCAGAACACATCTTTTGGACTCAGGGTCTCTGCATTGAGAACCTCCTAGACCCAGGAGACAGAGAGAATTGTACACTGGAGACGGCACTAGATGGCACAAGAGAGCACGAGTGGTGAGAACTAGGAGACTGGCACAAGATAACTGTGGTGGGCTCCCGGCCCATGAAGTGAAGCGGCTGCAGTGGGCTCGCTGACTCACAGAACAAGAGAGCTGAGTGCCTTAGGGCAGGAGGCTTGCTGGTAGAGTGAGGTGCCTCTAGGCACTTGACAATGGAGGTGAAAGAGCTGTAACTCTTGCCTTAGCAGGGCCCGGGAGCAGATGTCAGGCCTAAGTGCGGGCTGGCAGCAGAGGCCAGGCCAGGCCCAAGCAGGGGCCAGCAGCAAAGGCCTTAGCGAGGCCCAGCCTACGAGCAGAGTCGAGAAGTGCGGCCTGCCTGTAGGCACAGCTGAGGAGAAGCTGAGAGAAGTCTTGGTTGAAAGCCGTCCTGACTGGCAAACCGTACCCTCTCTCCTGAGTTGTTCCTGTTACTTCCAAGTTGATCCTGATCCTGAGCTGTAGCCTGTCACTTCCCTAATAAACCACATAATCATGAGTACGATCTATGAGTTTTGTGTGCCATTGCAACGAGTTATCAAACTCAGCAGAGAAGTAGAGAATGCCGTAGGAGGGACAGCCAGTGTCAGAATTGGTGAAAAGGTTGGAGAAGGGAGGTATGTCTGACCGCTACCTCATAGGAATCAGCTTTGGGCTAATCTTGATTCTCATTATCCCCCTGAAGTTAGAGGACCTCTGACACCATGAGATTTACAATCACCTTGGAAAACTGTTTGGCAGTTTCTAATAAAGTTAAAACACCTATCTACCCTATGACTCTACAATTTCCCTTGTAGGTATTTACTCAAAAGAAATGAAAATGTATTGCTACACTGAGACCTGTACAAGAACATTAACAGCAGCTTTATTCATAATAGTAAAAAACTAGAAACAGTCCAGATGTCCATCAAAAGGAGAATAGATAAAGAAATTGTGGTATATTCACACAATGGAACACTACTCAGCAATAAAATGGAAGGGACCCCTGACATATGCACAACATGAAAGAATCTCAAAACGGTTAGATTGAATGAAAGAAACCAGACCGAGGAATAGGAGGAGGAAATGGATGTGTGGCCAACTGTCTCCACGAACAACTGTCTTCTCTGCCATGAGACTAGAAGAAGTGGATGGTGCCTGACTACCATTACTGAAAATTGTAATTAAAGAGTCTGTAGAAGACTCCTGATCAAAAGGGGGAAGATGTAGAACAGAATTTAAAATTCTCATAGAATCCAGATTTTTCTGGAGCCATGGAGGCTGGATGAACCCCCAAAACTATTGCCCTGAGATAATCCTTAAACCTTAAACCAAAAATATCCCCTGAAGTCTTCTTAAAAACCACACAATACTTTAGCTTAACTAGTAAAGAACATCTGCCTTGATCACTGTGCTCTTTTAAGATCTACCGATATGGGATCAAATTGACAACAGCAACTCAAAAGATTAGATAAGGACCTTAGGTGGCAGTAAATTTATGTTACTGGGGGAGGAGCAACACAGAAGGTGAGGTGGAGAATGGTTGCACAACTCAAAGAATGTAATCAATGTCACTAAATTATACATGCAGAAACTGTTGAATTGGTGTATGTTTTGCTGTATATGTTCTCAACAAAATAAATTAAAAAAAAAAAAAGAAGCCAGACACAAAAAAAGAGTACATACTGTATGATTACATTGATATGAAATTCTAGGACTAGCAGAACTATAGTGACAGAAAATGGACTGCCTTGAGCTGGGGGTGGGAGACAGACTGCAAGGGGGCATGAGGGAACTTTCAGGAGTGCTGGAAATGTTCTATGTCTTGATTTGAGAGCTAACTGCACGAGCTGAGCCCTGGTGGTGCAGTGGTTAAAAGCTATGGCTACTAACCAAAAGGTTGGCAGTTTGACTCCACCAGCTGCTCCTTGGAAACCCTATTGAGGCAGTTCTACTCTGTCCTATAGGGTCGCTATAAGTCGGAATCGACTCGATGGCAATGGGTTTGGTTTTAGATACGTATGTCAATGGTCCCTGGGTGATGCAAACAGTTTGTGCTCGACTACTAACCTAATAGTGGGTGGTTGAAACCTACCTAGCACTGCTGTGGAAGAAACACCTGGCAATCTGCTTCCATAAAGATTACAGCCAAGAAAACTCTATGGAGCAGTTCTACTCTGTAACACATGGGGTTGCCATGAGTCAGAATCGACTTGATGGCAACAGGTTTTTTTGGTTTTATGGTACATTAAGAACTGTACATTAAGATCTATGCATCTTATTATATGTCAAATACACTTCAATTAAAAGCAGTTTTTCACTGCAAGGAAAAAAATGTATCTTGTAGAAAACTGGGTTTGTTCACTTAGACTTGAAAACTGGGATGATCACTGGGCTTATTTTCACCCACCAACATTTCACTGATTAACCAGCTGGCTAACTACGACCCCCCAAAGCCAGGTCCAATTCACTCCACCAGTAAAAAGCGGACTGCGCTGAGTCCCTTCACGTTCAGAGTGCAGCTAAAGGCACTCCTTGCAAAATTCTGTTGCAAATAAAGTGACTAACAGAGCCATCCCCAATCAATGCAGAATCTCACTTTGCCGTGGCATTCCTGAGAGCCTCTGAGACCCGAGCAAAGCAGGTTTTCTCTCAAGCAGTGACTGGACAGAGGAACAAACAAGGGTCTCTAGTTGTTTGCACAACCTCAGTTTCTTCCTTGACATGCGCTGGTTGCCCTGTGTCTGTTCTTGGGTGCTCAAGAGGGCAGGGCGCAGGTATGACTTAGCCTGAGGCCCCAAGGAAAACAGCTGGGGCCATCTGCTTACCTCGTAGTCTTGCTCTCCACCCCCGCCGGCAGAGCTGCCCACCAGCACCTCCACGAAGGCGGAGCCGTCGTTCCCGATGTCCACGCTGTGTATCTGTTCCTCCTTCTCCAGCTGCGGGGAGAGGACAGCCCACTGTCAATGCCTGCTCTGTCCTTGGGACCTCCAGAGACTGATGAGCCCCTTCTGGGCCCCACGTCCCCTTGAAATGTCAACTTTGTGACAGTGGGGGGCCAGGGCTGAGTAGTGCCACTGTGTCCCTGGCACCCAGCACAGGGCCTGGCCCAGAGTTGGAGCTCATGAAAAATTCTGAATGAATGCAAAAAACTCTACCCACTACCCCCTTTCACCAACCCCCCCAGATTCTACCAGATCCCCTTACAACAAGCCACCAAGCTCTCCTTGGCAGCACTTACCAGAGGTATGTGTTTGTGCAAATAATCATGTAGACAAATGTCACATCTGCTGCCCCTGCCCCCAACTGCAGAAGACTCAGCGGAAGGCCCCTAAGGGCAGGGTCCCTGTCTGGGTTTGCTCATCACTAAATCCTGGGTTTGAATCCCAGACCAGCCACACACTAGCCATATGGCCTTGTCAACTAACCTCTCAGAGCCTCAGTTTCCTCATCTGTAAACTGGGGGTGATCAGCACAGCTACTCTACAGGGCTGTTGTGAGAAATACATCAGATCATGCACATGAGCACTGTGGCCACAGGGGGGTGGCATGTAGTAGGCACTCGACCCCTGTCACGTGGGAGACATTATTAGTCAATGCTTGATAATTATTTGTTGAAAGAAGGAAAGAGCTACCTCTAGGAGGGCTTCCCCAAAGGATCTGTCACGGAGACGTGGAAAGCGGTGCTGGGGTGGGGGCAGTTAGGATGGGCAGGGGCAAATCTCCTGCCCTCCAGCATGGGGGGCTCTCTTATCAGGATTCTAAACACTGAGTTATATCACACCCTCAAAGGTCCCTAACCCACCACCCCACAAGCTCACCCCTTACCACCTGACGCTCCCATCTGCTCTATAATTTCCCAGGCAGGAGGTCCCCCAGACATCACCTGCACACTGCTACAAATGGGAAGATCCCTACGTGGGAGGCAGGGGCCTGCACCTGGGAGTGAAGCAAGCCTGAGTTCAAATCCAGCATCCCTGCCATGTCCGAGCTGTGCAACCCTGGGTGACATAATCAACCTCTCTGATCACCAGTTTCCTCACATATGAAAAGGAAGGGGTGTCATAATAACCCTCCTTGTGAAGGAAGTTGAGCTGACACAGAATAACCACCACCACCATCACTGCAGCTGACACCTGATTTAGGAGGTAACACTGGAGCCATTATTCCCTGTCCTTGAGCATAAAGAATGTGACCCAGCTGGAGCTGGACTCACAAAGACTCACAAGGACACATCAACTGGGCCCTGAGGTATAAAGACAATAGCTAGGACAATCTTGGAAAACACCTTTTAGGGAATCTTTCACATAAGTAACTCATAAAACAAAGCACTAAAGACTCACATACTTTCTACTCTTAATCTTCTTTTATCAGCATTTAGTGAATAGTAAGATTTGTTGGACCAGTGAAGACCTCCTGACTGTCATTACTGAAACCTGAACCAATGATTATTAAGACAGACAATTCAAAATGTAGAATCACGGTATTTGGCAGTGTTTAGCCAATCTGTGAAAAGGTAAAGCTTTCCATGGTTTTGCCCATGTGTAATGTTAACATATACTGAAGGCTCTGTCACGTTCCTTGGACTCGGGCAGACATGGCTCTGGCAGCATGGTTGTCTGTTTTCCAACTTTTGCTTATTCTGCGATATTTCACTGGACTCGGGCAGACGTGGCTCTGGCAGCATGCTTGTCCGTTTCCTGCTTTTGCCTCTTTGCATATATGCTGAATAAAACCTTGCTTTTTTCTCCACTAAACTTTGTGATTTTTTACCCAAGAACACATCTGAGTGCTCCAAATGTATCTACTCTCTTCACAACCACTCTGCAGGGCAGACACTGTTATTATCTACATTTTATACATGAGCATCTGCCATATGAGGCAGAAGTGGTTAGGTAACTTCCCCAAGGTCACACAGCTGGTGAGTGGCACAGCTGGGACCGGAACCCAGGCAGGCTGGCTGCAGCATCCATATGTGCTCCTCCACCAAGCACGGAACATGCTGGAGGCGATGCTGAGGGAAAGGCCTTTCCAGGGCTGAGCCCAGTCGGCCTCACGGTGACTCCCCCTTCCTTCAGTCTGAGAACAAGCTGGCTCCTTCCCACCTCAGGGCCTTTGCACTTGCCATTCTGCCTGCCTGGAACACCATTCCCCCACACTTCTCAAGGCTGGCTCCTTCCACTGTGGGTCTCTGCCCAAAGTCACCTCTTCCCTGACCAACCACAGTAGCCTCCCTTGCCTCCTACACAGTACTACTCCCTATCCCCTAACCCTGCTTTATTTTTCTTCGTCATCACCACCTGATATTATAGACTTGTAATACAGTGACATTTCAGTGTCTGGCTTGTCTTCCCACTACACTTTTCCTGACCCTTTCATTTCATTTTTTAAATAATATTTTATTGTGTTTTCGGTGAAGGTTTACACAGAAGTTTAGGTCCCCATTCAACAATTCCTTCACAAGCTGTTCAGCGACATTGGTTACACGCTTTACAATGCGTGAACATTCTCATTATTTCTGTTCCGGTTTTTCTGTTTTCCGTTCATCTAGTTTCCCTGCCCTCTTACATTCTCATCTTTATTTTAAAGTAATTATTAACCGTTTGGTCTCATATAGGTGATTTTTCAAAAGAGCACAGTACTCACAGGTGATTGATATTCATTATTTTGTGAGCCAATTTGTTATTTAGCTACATGGTGACCTCAGGGGTTAGTTTTGGTTCAAAGCTTAAAGAGTATCTCAGGGCAATAGTCTCAGGGAGTCCTACAGTCTCAACCAGTCAAGTAGATCTGGGTTTTTGTTTTTGTTTTTTAAGGAACTTGAGGTTCTTTTCCACATTTTTCTCCCATTCTATCAGGGTGCCTCTACTGTGGCCCTGATTAGAATGGTCAGTAGTGTTACCCAGAGCCGGGCACCATTTAGTTCTTCTGGTCTCAGGGTAGATGAGGCCATGGTTCATGTAGACTATCTGTCCTGTAGACTAGTTTCTTCTCTGAGTCTTTGGTTTCCTTCTTTCTCTTTTGCTCCGGATGAGTAGAGACCAATAGTTGTATCTTAGATGGCCACTCACACGCTTTTAAGATCCCAGACACTACTCACCAAACTAGTTTATGTGGAACATAAACTTTATGAACTTTATTATTCCGACTGACCAAGATGTCCCATGAGACTATGGTCCTAATCCTTCAAACCCAGAAATCTAATTCCATGAGGTGTTTGATTATGTCTAAGAAGTATCCATAACTGTGCCCCCTATGTGCTTTATTTTATATATATATGAATACATGTGCATACGGTCATACAGATGCATATACATATACATACAGCTACACATACACACACAAATACATACCTATACACATACATGCTTACATACATATACCTACACATATATTTTTTGGTAGTTTTTGCTGTTGTTTCAAAATTATATATGACATAGCAATTACCAACAGGTCCTTTTTCCTTGTGTACTTTTTAGTGATATCATTCACCTTCATCAAGCCGTGTACACTTCACCCCATTTGGTGTTACCTCCCCCATCACCAGAAATAACAAGTGTCTACTATCTGGTAACCATCAATGAATATTGTCGTTGTTGTTGTTAGGTGCCGCTGAGTCAGTTCCCACTTATAGCAACCCTATGTACAACAGAATGAAACACTGCCAGGTCCTGCACCATCCTCACAATCGTTGTTATGCTTGAGCCCTTTGTTGCAACCACTGTGTCAATCCATCTCATTGAGGGTCTTCTTTTTTGCTGACCCTCTACTTTACCAAGCATGATGGCCTTCTCCAGTGTTCTCTAATGAATATTAGTTTATGTATTATTTACTTGTTCATGTCAGTTCATAAAAGTGAGAACATAGAGTATTTGTTTTTTTGTGATAGACTTATTTCACTCAAGATAATGTCCTTTAGGTTCATCCATGTTCCAAGATGTTTTGGGAACTTATTTTTCCCCACTACATTTTTAAGCTCCATGGGGGCAAGGACAGTATCTGAGCCATTCCCTGCTGTGTCCTCAGTGTAAGAATAGTGCCTGGCCCTTCCCAGCCTGGCTTACTTACTTACTGATCCTGGAGCAAACGGCTTCATTTCACCTCTTGTGCCTCAGTTCCCTAGCTTGTAAAATGGGGGCAGTAACAACTTCTACCTCATAAAGTTCCTGTGAAGATTAAGTGAGGAAAGCATACAAAGTCTCTAGAATAGTGCCTGGCACACAGCAAACACTCCATATATGTCAGCTAATAATAGAGAGTCCCTGGGTGGTTCAAACATTTAACACACTTGGCTGCTAACCAAAAGGTTCGTGGTTCAAGTCTGCCCAGAGGTGCCTTAGAAGAAAGGTCTGGTAATCTACTTCCCAAAACATCAGCCACTGAAAACCCTATGGAGCACAGTTACTCTGACATACATGGGGCTCATCGTGAGTTGGAGTTGACTCAACGGCAACTAGTTACTGGCTAGGCCGGCAATACATTCCTGATGGGTGGACGGACAGATGGATGGGAATTCCCTCAACAATCATGTGCCGAAGGAACAAATGTTCCCTGAGTTGTAACTCTGGCTCTGCCCTCTCTTACCAAGTGGCTTTGGTGAGTCACTTCTCTGCTCATTGCCTCAGTGTCCCCATCTGTCACAAGAGTATCCTCATGGCTAAGGTTTTCAGATTGCTCACTGTGTGCCAGGTGCTTGGTGCAGGAGTTTCCTGTTGCTGCGGTAACCAATTACTACAAACTTAATGACTTAATAAAACAATAAAAATGTATTATCTCACAGTTCTGGGGGCCAGAAATATATGGGGCTAAGATCAGGATGTGGCAGGGCCGCATTCCTTCTGGAGGCTCTAGGGAAGAATCCACTTCCTTGCCTCTTCCAGCTTCTAGAAGCCACCTGCATTCCTCGGCTCGTGGCCCCATTCCAGCCACAGCATCAGTCAAACTTCTGCCTTCCTCTTTCCCTTATGAGGATCCTTGTGATTACACCGGGGCACCCCCACGCCATCTCAAGATCCTTAACTTAATCACAACAGCCAAGTCCATTTTGCCATGTAAGGTTCTGGGAATTAGGATGTGGACATCTTTGGTGGCCATTATTCTGTCTTCCACACTTGGCCAAGCTCTTCCTGGGCCAGGCATCACAGAATCCTTAGGAGGAGAGGTCTGTTACTACCCTAATTTTACAGATGGGGAAACTGAGGCTCATACCGTTTAAATAAATAGCTCACATGTCACACACAGCCAATCACTAGCAGAGCAATTCAGACTCAACTGCCAATATTGTTTGGTACCGACACTGCTCATCAACTCCCCTACCTCAATCCTTGAGATAAAAACTCAACATCTTTATCACTCTCACAGTACAACACACAGGCCCCTACATCTGGTAGGATGTACATAGTTATATTTCAAATGAATGATTGCTACTGCATACTTACTTCTAATCTAAACAAACATACACACGCCCTTGTGTTTCTTCTTCTTGATAAGCAAAAACAATTCTAATAAAAATGTTTATACATGAAAACAACCCAAATGTCCATTCACTGAAAAATGGATACACCATACATGGTGTATCCATACAATGGAAAGTTATTCGGCCACTGAAAGGAATGAAGTGCTGATCCATGCTCCAACAAGGATGAATGTCACAAACATGCCACGTGAAAGAAGCCAGACACAAAAGGTCACATACTGCATGATTCCATTTATATGAAATGTCCAGAATAGACAGAATGAGACAAAGTAGATTAGTGGTTGCCAGAGGTGGGGAGGCAGCCCTGGTGGCACAGTGGTTAAAGTGCTAGGCTACTAACCAAAAGGTCGGCAGTTCAAATCCACCAATCACTCTTTGGAAACCCTAATGGGCAGTTCTACTCTGTCCTATAAGGTCATTATAAGTCAGAATTGGCTTGATGGAAATGGGTTTGTTTGTTTGTTTTTTTAGGGGTAGGGAGAGGGTTGGAATGGGAAGTGAGTGCTTAGTAAGTACAGGGTTTCTTTTTGGAATGATGAAAATGTTCTGAATTAGACAGTGGTGGTGGAAGCACAACATTGTGCACATACTAAAAGCCACCTAACTGGACACTCTGAAATGGTTAAAATGGTGAATTTTATGTTATGTGAATTTTATCTCAATGAAAAAACATTGGGAGTCCACTAAACCAGAGCTACGAAAAATCTGGTCTGCAGACCAGTGGCTTCAGCATCATCAGGAACTTGTTACTACTGTAGAGACTCAAGGCCCACCCTAGACCTAATGAATTGGAAACAAATGTCAATCAGACTGACAGCTGACTTCTCAGCAGCAAAACAGAAGTAAAAAGACCGTGGAAAGATAGGCTCAATTTGCTAACAGCCAATAACTGCCAACTTAAAATTGTATACCCAGCAAAACTATCTTTCAAGAGATTAGTCCAAAGGACTAACAGGCCACAACTACCAAAGCCTCTACCAGACGGAGTTCAGCACAACTAGATGGTACCAAGCTATCACCACCAACTTCTCTAACAGGGATCACAATAGCGGGTCCCGGACAGAGCTGGAGAAAGATGTAGAACAAAATTCTAACCTACAAAAAAAAGACCAGACTTACTGGTCTGACAGAGACTGGTGAAACCTCAAGAATATGGCCCCCAGATGCCCTTTAAACTCAGTACTGAAGTCACTCCTGAGGCTCATCCTTCAGTCAAAGATTAGACAGGCCCATAAAATACAATGAGACTAAATGGGCACACCAGCCCAGGGGCAAGGACGAGAGGACAAGAAGGCAAGAGGGGACACGAAAGCTGGTAATGAGGAACTCAAGGTCAAAAAAGGGAGTGTGTTGACACGTCGTGGGGTTGGCAACCAACGTCACAAAACAATTTGTGTATTAACTGTTTAATGAGAAATTAATTTGCTCTGTAAACCTTCATCTAAAGCACAATTTAAAAAAAAATTGTCTTTAAACTATCTTTCAAGAATGAGGGCCAAATAGGTACTTGCAAAGGAAAAAAAAAGTTCATGCAGTTTGATATCTGACAATTTACTTAAAATACATATGTATGTGAGGACAAACAGTTATTAGCAAGAAATAACAAAAGATGAAAGCAAAAGGTCTAATTTCAAACCTTTAGAAGGTGGATTCAATAGGAGTGATGTCAGCAGCCCAGAACGCAGAGTTCCCTGCCCAGCCACATCCACAGGATGACTATTCCGTGGCACAACAGGAGGAGCAGCAGCGAAATGCTTGGGACACTTGGAGCTAATGTGTAGATGTCATCAGGCCTTTTTGCTGGGTCGAGCTTCCTGATGCACCCACACCCTAGACTATTCACTTCCCTTGCTACACACCCCTAGGCCACTTCTTTGAATTCTCTTAATTCAACAAGGGGTCAAAACCCATCCCTTCCTGGTCACGTGAAGCACACAAATCCCAACCATCTAATCAGATGGCCATGCCTCGGCCTCTGCTAACTCCACCTCTCAGCAACATCCAACTGGGATCTTTTTTTTTGTTTGTTTTAATTGAGGTAGAGCACACATCACATACAAAAATGCACTAGTCTTAAGTGTACAGTTTAATTTTTTTTAATTCATTTATTCAACAAAGATGTCCATAACACACATTGCATTGTTCTAGGCATTGTTAAGAATATAAAAAAGTATTTGTACAACTTGAAGAATGCAAATAATGTCACTGAATTGTGCATGCAGAAATTGTTGGACGGGTGTATGTTCTGCTGTGTATTATTTTCAACAACAAAAAATATTTTTAAAAAACATATATGTATATCTTGGGTGAAGGGTCAGACAGTACACAATACAGGGGAAACTAACACAACCTGTACAAGGAAAGGTCATGGAGGCCCCATGGACAGATCCAAACTCCCC
>NW_004444152.1:1760548-1819061 GCF_000243295.1 Trichechus manatus latirostris
GTCATCGTTTGATGGTATATGGTGTGGTTATCAAAAAAAAAACATATATGTATATACACACACAAAAGGTGGTGGTTGTTATTTGCCCAGAAGCAGTTTGTTTCTCACCTATGTATGTATACACCTGTTACCATCCAAAAAAAACCAAAACAACCAAACCCACTGTCATTGAGTCGACTCCGACTCATACTCTGATCAAAATGGAAAAGATTTTCAGCACCCGTAAGGGTATCTCGTGCTCCTTCCCAGTCTATATCCTCAACCAGAGGAAAACACTGACTTCCAATTCAGGCAACAATTCTGACTTGTAACACGACAGCTTAGTTTTGTCTGCACCTGAACTTCACACATTGTATATACTTTTGTGTCTGGCAAGGTCCCCAGGTGGTACAGATTGTTTGCACTGGACTATTAATTTAGAGGTTAGTGCTTTGAAACCACCCAGTGGCACTGTAGAGGAAAGGCCTGGCAATTTGATTCTGTAAAGACTGCAGCCAAAAAAACCCTATGGAGCAGCTCTACTCTGTAACACACGGGGTCACCATGAGTTGGAATCAACTTGACGGCAACGGCTTGCATCTGGCTTCTTTCCCTTAGCATAATAACTCTGAGATCCACCTCTGCTGTATGAAGCAGTAGTTCACCGTGTGAATATACCACAATTGGTTTGTCCGCTCTCCTGTTAGGACACATCGGGCTATTGCTTGGTTTTGACTATCATGAACAAGGCTGCTATGGACATTCCTGTACACAATTCTCCAGGGACGTAAGGACTTGTGTCTCTTGGGCTTATACCCTGGAGTGGATTGCTGGGCCACAGGGCAGACAAACTTAGCTTTCACCCCACTTTGAAACTCGCTCTTCCTGGGCTTTGGTGACTAGATGACCAGACTCTCTCAGACTCCCCCTTTTCCTTCCTGGCTATTCCTTCTGCGGTCTGGTTTCTGTCCCTGTCTGGAAATGTACTATGTCCCACGGTCCCGTCCCCGGACTTTTCTTAGTCTAGACCAGAGATTCTTAATCACCCTCAGGGCGGTGTGAATCCTTGTGGGATGGGGCATGGGGAGGTAGTCTTAGCTGGGCTTTGGAGCTGGGAGAAGTGTCTAGGAAATGCCAGAAACCATGAGCGTGACTCCCCAGATGTGTGTTTATGTGCACTCTTCGGGGAAGAGACGACTGTTTTCACCAATGTTACAGAATTTAACACAGTCACCTTAAAGGCTAAGAGCACAGCCTCTGGGCCCAAACTGCCCAGTTTTGAATCCCAGCTCCACGATGGCTGGCTGCCAGATGTGGGCATGTAACTAAATGTCTCTGTGCCTCGGTTTTCTCATCTGCAAAATGGAGATGGCACAGTAAAAGCACTGACCTGCTAGGATGGTGCAATCCGTGAATTCAGACCCACAGGTTGTTGGCTGGGTATTAGATGTCGGGATAACGGCTGAGGCACACGATGACTGTTGTTCGTGGCCTGGGCTCTGTGTGCGCCTTTCTCAGAAAGACACAATTCACGACAGGGAAACAAACGGGACATGGGAAGTTTGCAAAGTTCCTGAGAGACAGCTGGTTAAAAAAAAAATGTGCCACACCCGTACAATGCAATGTTATGCACCATTTAGAAGAATAAAGTAGGGCTTTAGGTAATGACCGTGGATCTCCCAAACGCACTGTTATTTGAAAAATGCAAGCGTAGAGTGGTGTATATACTATGCATTTTTTAAAAAGGGTAGAGGAGGTGGACATATACGCTTGTATATACACGGAATGGGGCCCTAGTGGCACAGTAGTTAAGAGTCTGGCTGCTAACCAAAACAGGTCTGCAGTTAGAACCTACCAGGAGCTCCCTGGAAACTCTGTCCTATAGGGTCGCTGTGAGTTGGAATCAACTCCACGGCAACAGGTATATACAGAATAGCCTGGGGAAAGCCACATAAGAAACTGCCAACAGTTGTTGTCCCATGAGAGAAGAACTGGATAGCAGGGAGACAGGGTGGGAGGGGGATTTTCTCTTCAGCATACATCCTTTTGTGCCTTTGCAACGTTGCCCTATGTACATATAATACCCCTTCCAAAAGTAAAGTTAATAAACTCACAACCTTTATCTCCATACAGGAGTCCCTGGGTGATGCAAATGGTTAAGCATTCAACTACTAACCAAAAGGCTGGCAGTTTGAATCCACCCAGAGGCACCTCAGAAGACCTGGTGATCTGCTTCCAAAAGATCACACCCAAGACAACCCTGTGGAGCGCAATTCTACTCTGAAACACATCGGGTTGCCTTGAGTCCGAATCAATTTGATGGCAACTGGCTTGCTGGTTTGTTTTTTATCTCCATACAAAGGAATACTGAATAAAAATGCAAATAAATTATCTACAGCTACACCCAACAACATAGATGAAACTAATAACTGTGAAATTGAGCGAAAGAAGCCAGAAACGCTAAGAGTACATACTGCATGATTCCACTTCTATGAACTAATCTATGTTGCTAAAAGTCAGGATAGTGGTTACCCTTGGGAGATGGGGGGTACTGAGGAAGGAGCATGAGGGGGCTTCAAGGGCTGGCCAGGTTCTTTGACTTGATGTGGGTGTGGAGTACATGGGGTTTCAGCCGTGAGGATTCACGGAGATGTACACTTAATTATATGCATACTTTATTATACGTATGTTACAAGTCAAAAAAAAAAAGGTAAAAGCAAATTTAAAACATCATAATGGCAAATCGAGTGAGGAAAGACCACCGAAAAACAAAAATGTGTGCAAACTTGCTGTTGAACGTTTCTTCTAAAGGATGCACATCCAGTGAGGCAAAGGTGTTACACCTGGACTGCCTCCTGACTACCCTCCCCAGCCCAGGAGTGGTTAGAACTTCTCCCCTCCTGGGAGCAGGTGACGGGCTGACAGCAGAGCCTCCTACGGCCACCCCAGCCAAAAGAGGTGTGTGGGGGGATGTCACGAGCAGAGGGCTGAACCCCACGTGGTAATTTCCAGATGTCACGTAATACTGTTTGCAGGAGAAAATACAGAGCAGGAGAAAAACCCAGATTAGTCTACACGTCTTATGTCCAAATATTTCTGCCTTATCGCACACTTCAAAAGAACCAAATCTGGCATTCAGCAGGGGTCGCCCCTAATGTTGGCAACCACCACCTGCAATCAGACCTTCCAAAGGGAGAAGTTAACGACCACGGCAGTGCTGGTCTCCCTGCCTCTGCCCTTGCCCCCGTGGCCTCCTCTCGACCCAGAAAACAGGGATCCCACGAAAACTGAAATTAGACCCTATCCGCACTCTGCTCAGAGCCCTCTGGTGGCTCCTTCTCAGAGTCAAAGCCAAGGTTCTTCAGCGGTGCTCCAGGCCCCAGGTGTTAGTCAGCTCCACACCCCCCTCACCCTATTAGCTCATCTCCCACCTCTCTCCCCTAGGCTAACTCCACTCCAGCCACACTGGCCTCCTTGCTGTTCCTGCAACGCACCAGGCACAAGCCCACCTCAGTCTCTGTCTCTGCTACTCCCTCTACCTGGAATCCACCACCTGTCTGTCAGTTTGTCACACTGTGGTAGCTTATGTGTTGTTATGATGCTGGAAGCTATACTACCGGTATTTCAAGTACCAGCAGGGTCACCCATGGTGGACAGCTTTCAGTGGAGTTTTCAGACTCAGACTAGGAAGAAAGGCCTGGCGACTGACTTCCAAAAATCAACCAATCAAAACTCTATGGCTCACAACAGAATACTGCCCGATATAGTGCTGGAAGATGAGCCCCCTAGGTTGGAAGGCACTCAAAATGCACAGTGGCCTCAACAGTGGACTCGAGCATATCAGTGATCGTGAAGATGGTACAGGACTGGGCAGCATTTCTTTCTGTCGTACATGAGGTTGCCATGAGTTGGGAGTCAACTCAATGGCAAGAAACAACTACCTGGAATGTTCTTCCCCAGATATTTGCATAGTTCACTCTGCTAAAATGTCACCTTCTCAGGGAGGCCTTCGTGACCCCACTATTTAAATACAAACAACTACCCTCCTCTGCTGAGCACGCTCTATTCCCCTTAACTTTAACTTTCCCCCCATAGCACTCATCATCTGACATATGTTTTACTTATTGACTTGTCTGTCTTTCCCTGCCAATATGAAAGCCCCACAAAGGACTGAGATATTTTTCATCTTATGCTGTCCACTGCTCTAAAGCCCAACATCCACAACAGTGCTTGGTCTATGGTACCAGTACCAGTTGCCATTGAGTTGATTCCAACTCAATGGCAACTCCATGTGGGTCAAAGCAGAACTGTGCTTTGTGGAAGCAGATCACCAGGTATTTCTTCTGAGGCACCTCTGGGTGGATTCAAACCTCCATCCTTTTGGCTAGTAGCCGAGCTCATTAACCTTTTACACCATCCTGGGGCTCCTCCTGGCCTATGACCACTTGCCATCCAGTTGGTTCTGACTCTATACCAAAAACCAAGCCAGAATCGTTGCCGTCGAGTCGATTCTGCCTCACTGTGACCCTACAGAGCAGAGCAGAACTGCCTCAAAGGATTTCCAAGGAGCAGCTGGTGGATCTGAACTGCCAACGCTTTGGCTGGCAGCCGTAGCGCTTAACCAACCAAAACTATGCCAGGCTCCTCTGGCTCTATAGAAGATGCTTAATAACTATGTGTTGAATGAATGCATGAACAGATGAATGAATCCATCCACTCCTGGGCCTTCTGATCCTGTCCCTGTGCTGACAAGTCCCAAACCTCTGTCTCTGGCTCCACATCGGATCCCTAACTGCCTCTTGGATGCCACCTCCTGAACGTCCCAAAGTCATATCAAACCTGGATGTCCCAACTGAACACATCACCTTCCCAAGCTGCCCCCTCTCTGGGTATCCCATCTCAGCTGCACTCTTGCCCTCAGTCTCCCAGCCAGAGAATCTTGTGCCTCATCCTGGCTCCTCCTGCTCCCTTAACCCTCCACGTCCTGTCTTTCCTGCCTCCGTTCTCTGTTCCCACTGCAACTAGGGTACTGACCCCGTGATTTCCCTGAGGTCACCTGATCGTAAGGGAGCCCAGGAGAATCATCACCCGGTAATAAAACACAAATCCCTCCCCTTACACAAACACTTGTATGTTGACAGAGCACTTCTGCAGACATTATGTCACTGACTTTTCACAACAACCCTGGGCTTAGATCTTATTATTCCCAATGGACAGATGAGAAAACAGGTTCAGAGAAACAAAACAATCTGCCTGAGGTCAGAGAGTGAGTAAGAGGGAGAGCTTGAATCCAGGTCCAAAGAATAAATACTGAGCAAGCTGTATCTCCCTGAATTTAAGATGCTGACTCCTGAGCAAGTTGCATAACTTCTCTGGGCCTCAGTTTCCTCATCTGTAAAATGGAGATAATAACTGACCCTAGGTCATGGGGGGTTTTATGAAGATTCAACAAGTTAATCCATATGAGGTGTTTAGAATGGTTGACTGGCAGGTTGTAACGTTGAATAAATGTTAGTGCTCGTTATTATTATTATGTTAGAGATTCAGGAAATTCTGTGGGTCTGTGTATTTTTCCTGGGAAGAGAATCCTCAGCTTTTATCAAATTCTCAAAAGGCTCTGTGATCCCAAAGTTTTTTAGAATCACTGCGTGAGAGACCAAAGTTATGTTCAGTGTCAAATACACTCACGTAAGCCTTGCCTTCCCAACATTCCTCCCCAAACTCCCCTACATTCAGAACTAAGGAATGTGGCCAAAATCAAGAAAACTCATGTGTAAACACAAAGCAGTAAGTACAATCTCAGTCTCAGATGACCAAGATCATACAGTTGAAACACACACCCATTGCCATCGAGTCGATTCCGACTCATAGCGACCCTATAGGACAAAGTAGAACTGCCCCATAGGGTTTCCAAGGAGTGGCTTGTGGATTTGAACTGCCAACCTTTTGGTTAGCAAGCCGTAGCTCTTAACCACTATACCACCAGCGTTTCCACAGGTGAAACAGCAGGTGCTTAACACGCATTTAGCATTCTCCTCCCATCATTTTCTTAGTCCTCACAGAACAGTCTGTTTGGAATTCTGTAACCATCTCATGTCAAGCCGCTCTTTCCTATTTGCCTCCTGCCAACCTCATAGGAAGTTTGGGTAGCACAAATAGTTAAGTGCTCGACTACTAGTTAAAAGGTTGGCAGTTTGAATCCACCCAGAGGTGCCTTAGGAGACAGGCTTTGGTCATCTGTTTCCGAAAGATCACAGCCTTGAAAATCCTATGAAGCAGTTCTACTCTGCACGCATGGGGTCGCCGTGAGTCAGAACCGACTCAACAGCAACTAACAATAACCACCACCACCTCGCAGGACTGTGGAGTGAATTCAGAGAGAGCATGTACAAAAAGTCCTCAGAAAGAACCCAGCCAGCATTTCAGAAATGGCAGCTTAGACTGGCCACTTCACTTCTCCTCCCTACACCTCAGTTTCCTCATTGTTAAAATGGAGTCAATTGACTTAGATGATCTTCCCAGCCATCTTCCCACCATAAGCCCGCTGACTTTAGGAAGCAGGATACATGGCAACAATTCACTCTGTTCCAGTTGAGGAAACCAAGGCCCAGAAAGTAGAAGCAACCTACCGGGGCCACGCTCTGATTCTCGCGGTCATCTCTGGCCTAGTCCTTGGGTCTCTTTTCTTCTATGCTGTGGGGCACAGGGATCACACTACCCATTTTCCAGGTAAGGAAGCTGAGGCCCAGAAGTGAAACGGACTCAAACCACTGCCAGCTGACTCAAGAGCTGAGCCTGGACCCTGAGTCTCCAGACTCCTAGAGAGACGAAGGTGGGGAGAGGGCAGGGTCACCTGGAGGACCACAGAGATGGTCTTCTCGCCTGCTTTGGCTGCCCGCCATTTCCGGTATGTGTCCGCCTTGAGAAGGTTTTCTGCACAGTGGGTCTAGGGACAAGAATGAGAAAGAGAGGGTTAGAGCACCGAGATGAGAGCTAGGCTCAGCTCTCAGATTATTCCTCTGAATCCTTCCAAGCTCTCTGCGATTCTCCACATTTAAGTCCCTCTGTTAATGCCCCCACACGCTGCCGGGAGTTTCCTCTACAACCTTTTCCCCTAGTTCACCTACGGGCTCTCCAAGGAAGCTCCCCTATTCCTCCTTTTCTGTCCGGAAATTCCACACGCCTGAAGTTCCCCTACCCCACATCTCTCCCAGAATTCACTCAGAGCCTCCTGGAAGTTTACCCATGGCCCGCCTTAGACTTTCCTGAAGTTCCCTTTTACACCCCAAAAGTTCTTGCAGAGCCCCCCTCACTAATCCCCTTACGTCTTCCAACCTCCCCCACGCCGGCCCCTCACCGAGTCCTGGCTGCTGCATGACACGACATGACGGAGGCGGATCTCCGGCATGTCAACGTCGTGGGCTTCGCCTGGCCGGAAGGACGCAGGAGGGTCTGGGCTTGGGGGCAGGGAGGGGGTACTCCTCGCTACTGTCTTCAGTGCGCAAGCGCGCGAGGCTCGGCCCTTTCAAACCGCGGCGCGCCAGCGCTCGCGTCGACATTGCGCATGCCCAGTCGCCCCTCTTAAGCGCGAAGCGCTGAGTACCCTAGCAACAAGCTTTCCTCTAGTCCCGCCTCTCTCTGACCCCGCAACTCTCTAACCTCTCCTCCCGGTGACGTTTACATCCTGCTTTCTGGGCGCCTAGCAACAGGAGCGGCCTCCGGGATTGGTCCCTAGGAGAAATTCGCCATTCTCATTGGACAATGCAATCACCGCCCAAACTGAAGCCTAATAAATACAGTAGGACAGCCAACCTGAGTTGGATTTTCGCCGGGAGCCTGGAGCCTACTGTAACAGGATCCCCTCCTCTGTCCTCTGGCTCCCGTGGCTACACGCGCACACACACACACACACACACCACTGCCTCCACAACCACACACACACACACACACACACACACACACACACACACACACACAGCCTAGCGTACTCCCACCCATGCCTCAGTTTCCCAATGTGACCTGTGAGCATCTGTCTCCTGCCACGCCTATGCCAGGCCGCAGACAGGCACCCTTCTATTCGGTCCGCAAGAGACCCAGGCGTGCAGCCCTGGGCAGGGTCGGCGCCAGAGAAAGCCCGAACATAGAGAAGGGAGCATGAGTCAAGTGCTAGAAGGAAAAGGGAAGGAGGACAAGTCTCGTGGGCCCCGCAGAACGAGCATGGACATGCTGGGCGCTCCCAGGTGGGGCCCCACCCACACTAGGCACCTCCTTGGGAAGGCGAGAGGGGATCCCGGTCCTTGTAGCTGCTGCGCACCCGCAGAGAAAGAAATGACCCCACTCAGACCTTGGGCTTTGAGTAAAGAAAATGGGTGGCGGGGATGTGAAAAACGGAAAAGTGATCTCCTGGGTTCTGATGGAAGAGGGAGCTGGAAGCCCAGACTCCCGAGATCCTGGTGCAGGAGGGGGCTGGGCACCAGACGCTTAGGTCCCTTTTGGATGCTGGTTGCTCCTCCCCTACCCGGGGGCTGCTGAGGCCTGCCCTTGGCTCCGACCTCAGCTCCTTCTTACCCCAGGTGAAGGTGGGTCTGGACCCGCCCCTCCTCAGCTTCCTTTAAGGGCTGGGGACCTGGAACTACAGGTTCACACATCATGAGGACCTCTGCTTGTCCCTGGACCTTCCTGCTGACCTTCACGCTGCTCTGCACACTTCTGGGTCTAGGTGAGTGACTGGGGCTGTGGACTCCTGGGACCCTCAGGAAAGCAGAGACTATGAAAGAGCATTCAGCAAAGGTCCTCAGGGGGGAAAGGGGAGGTACCCCAGGAATACAGATTCATGGAGGAGGCAGAGGCTAAAGGAGAGAGAGTCTGGGGCCTCAAGGGAAGAAACACTCGTATGATTGGATCCCTTAGAGAGGAGGGGGCTTGATGGGCTCTGAATCCTCTTTCCCTCAGGTAGGGTCCCAAAGTAAGACATTCAAATTCTAGAAAATCAGATGACAGCATGACTAGAAAAAAAAAAAATTAATTAAGAAAGAGAGAATATGAACCCAAGATTGAGTAAGGATATTGTTGATGTGTTGTGAGATTGTTAACCATTGTCATAGCGCAACATTTGTAGTGACTGCTAAATGAGAAACTATTTTGTTCTGTAAGCGTTCATCTTAAATGAGAATAACAGCACAATTGGAAGAGCGTAGTCGATGTCACTGAACTGTGCATATAGAAATTTTTGAAACGGTGTATCTTTGGCTATGTGTATTTTCACCAAAAAAAAAAAGGTTGAGAAGTTTAGAGGGTTAATATGTTGTGGGGTTGTTAACCAATGTCATAAAACAACATGTGTACTACTGTTTCATGAGAAACTATTTGTTCTGTAAGCCTTCACCAGAAGTACAGTAAAATATTTTTTAAAAAAAGAAAAAGAGAATATGAATGAGGGAGAACTCCTTTCTCCCTGGACTCTTAACGACTTCAGGCCCCAGCACCCTCTTCCCTCAGATGCAGGGATCCAGCCCCCCAGCCCCCTCCTCCCTCAGACCCAGGAGTCCAGGCCTCCAGCCTCTCCTCTCTCAAACCCAGGAGTCCAGGCCCTAGCCCCCTCCTCCCTCAAACCCAGGAGTCCAGGCCCTAGCCCCCTCCTCCCATAGACACAGGAGTCCAGGCCCCCAGCCCCGTCCTTCCTTAGATTCAGGAATCTGGGCACCAGGCCCACTTTGTCTATGACCCAGGTGTCTGGGCCCCCAGCCCCTCCTCTGTCAACACCAAGGGGTCCATGCCCCCAGCCCTCCTGGTCCTCACTCTCCCTCCTTGGTCTGGGATGCAGACTCCAGCTTCAGGTACCGCTGCCTGAGCTCCTACTGTCCACAAGACTTACATTGTATCTGCAAGTGGGAGGGCTCCACACCCTCGAACCAGCTGAACCTGAAACTTCACAAAAGCCCATGAAAGCCTCCACCACGACCCCTCCCCGTTCTGAGCTTTCTCAGCCGATCTTGTCATCCAAAGCCCCCAAGCTTGTAATTAGGTAAACAGGCTTCATGGTGGAGTCGCTTCCCGCCCTGGGAGCAGCTTTCTGGCATCATCACCGCGTCCCTGTCACAGTCCTGGACAGTTCCCTGGACACGGGTCAATGCCTCCCCCATAAAAAATCAGAGACACACCAGTCCCTCCTCTCTCAAGACCCATCAGTCCAGACCCCCAGGCCTCTCCTTTCTCAGGACCAGAAATCCAGTCTTCTCCTCCCTCAAACCCAGGTGTCCGGGTCGCAGGAGACCCTGCCCCCATCTCCCTCGGGACTCCGAAGTGTGGGAGTCGTGGCCCACAGATAGCACTACCCACGACTACAGCCCCGATCTCTGCCCTACAGGATGCCCACTAAGCTGTGAGGTATGCAACGGCCCCGGGCCCACGTGCAAGGGAAAAATGAAGACGTGCGAGAATGGCAAGGACGCATGCGTAGTCGTCGTGGGGGAGTCCAGCACAAGTAAGAGCGCCGGGCGTCGGACCGTAGCTAGGGGGCGGGGAGAGAACCTTCAAGATAGGAAGAGGGAGGGGAGCAGGTCATCACAGTTCGCGGGAAGGGTGGGGCGTGGGAAGAAATTCGGATGGGGCTAGGGAAGAGGAAAAAACCATCACAAGGTGGAGGGAGGACAATTGAATGGAGACAGAAACCATTTTTAAATTTAAAAAAATGAGCAACTCCAAAAGAAGATGGCTATAGGGGAAGGGGTTAAAGAGACTTTGTTAGGCTGGAGGAGGCGAGGAAAGGACGTGGAGGAACACAGAAATACAGTGGAAGAATCTAATTGGCAAGGAGAATGGGAGGGGGATAGAGAAGAAGGAAGAGACTGGGAGAGGGGGAGAGCAAAGTGATCCGGGAAGAGACCATTCTGGACGAGAGGGGGGAATCGACCAAAAGACGTTTTGAAGAGACCATCCCAGGGATGGCGGGGGTTAGTGAGGGCTGGAAGAGACCATTCCTGAAAGGAGGAGTTGGGGTAGAGGGAGAGACCATTCCAGACAGGAGGGGGAAGATAACTACGAATTATGGAGAAAATCATCGTTAGGGGGACCGGGGACTAAGAGTGAAATGGAAGGGAGAGGAGGAGCATGACTTAAATGGAAGAGACCATCCCAGACCTGAGAAAGGTTGGGTGAAACCATACCAATGGAAGAGACCAAGGGGGAGGAGGTGATTTTCATTGAAAGCTGAAAGAGACCGTTCGTCACAGGAGGAGAGATGATGGGGCAAGATGCAGGACTAAAGGCTGTGACCGGAGATGGGGGGTAACTCTGAGTGTAGGAAGAAACCATCCCGACAGGAGAGATTGTATAAGGAAGGTGGGATAGAAGATTGCACGCAGTCCCACCCACCCAGCAAACGTTGGCGGATGGAAGAAAGGACCTGAAAGGCTTGAAGAGAGCAACCCCGGCAGATAGGGGAAGATATGGACCCTGAAGGGGTGTTGAGGGGAGCTGGAGAAAAACCACCCTCGGGGGCGAGGAAAAGGAGGGAAACCATTGCATTGAGTTGGAAGGGGGACAGCAAGAGACCATCTAAGGGAGGCCTGGGGATTGACTATGAGGGAATCTGGAAAAGACCACCCTAGACAGAGAAGGGGCATAGGTGTTGGGGGCTGGGCGGTATCCCAGGGTTTGTTGGAAGGGACCACCCCAGGCAGGGAGGGTGACAGTTCTGAGGCTGGAAGCGACCATCTCACACAGACATGGGGGGTGGCCATAGACGGCCTGCAAAAGACCACTACAGGCTGGACAGGAGAGAAGGATGGGGTGGAGTGGGTTGGAAGAAACCGTGTCAACAAGGCACCTGGGGTGTTGGCAATAGAGAGCTGCAGCGGACCGCCAAAGAGCCACTGCAGGGTATGAGTAGGGAGGGCTTCCTAATAAGACACTGTATGGCTTAGACTGCCTCCCAGCGTCCCAATCTCCTGGCAGGGCTGAGTGAAGAAGTGAGGAACAGGTAGCTTGAGGCCCCCATTTGTCCCAGGCAGTCGCGGGGTGGGGGAGGTGTAGGAGAGCCCTCAAGGCTGGGTGCTGTCAAATGCACTGCCCAGCTGCTCTGTCCATCCTCCACCCCATAGAGGGACATCAGTCGGTGAACACCTACAAGGCATGCATGAAGTTCAAAGACTGCTACTCGGGCTTTGTGTCCACCACTATGGGCTCCAAGGACTACATGGTTTCCAACGCACACTGCTGCCAGAGCGATGGCTGCAACCATGGCTCCATACCCGGTATGCCCCTGCCCCGCCCCGCCCGGGGACCCCCTTCTAGCCCTGTCCAACAGCCGCGCGGGGATATCTGGCAAGCACTGTGCTCGTACCAAGCCTCAGTTTCCCCACGTGTAAAATACGTGGTGGCTCAGTGTCCCCCAGAGTGGTTGTGAGGTTGAGGGAAGGGCTTAAACTTCCCTGTTAACCTTGCACTCTACCCTCACCCCCAGCTCCCCAAAACAATCGCACAGAGAACGGCCTCCAGTGCCCTGCCTGCATTGCACCCTTCCAGGAGTCTTGTCCCGGGACCCAGGCAGCCCGCTGTGTTGGTCAGGAGACCCATTGCATCTACTTCGCTGGCAATGTGCAGGCTGGTGAGGAGCACCTGGGTCCCTGGAGGAGGAGGGGGGCTCAGAACTGGAGGCCCAGACTTCTGGGCTCCAGGGGACAAAGGGGCTCCAGAGAACTGGGAGAGGAGGTTGCTGGGAGCCAGGACTCCTAGGTTGTGAAGAAGGTAGGGAGAGGGGGGGATTGGGGACTCTGGCTCCAGTCTGAAATCTCCTTCCCAGGAATCATCACCACCAAATTTGCCACTCGGGGCTGTGCTACAGAGAGTGCCTGCTACACCAAGGCTGGGTCTGAGCTGCCCTCAGCCTCCTATCTCTACTTCCTCCACCGAGCAGACTGCCTCCCAGCGCCCCAACCTCCTGGCAGGGCTGAGTGAAGAAGTGAGGAATAGGTGGCTTGAGGGCCCCATTTGTCCCCAGCCTGCAGTTCTCCCATTTGCCTGGAAATTAAAAGGTTAGCAGAGCAAGCCTTGAGTCTTGGGTGCTCCCTCTTTGTGAGGAAGAGAGAGAAGGCCCTGCCTTTTATTAAGCAGTTATTCCCTGCGGAGTCCCTCTGCTAAGCTTTCGTAGTTTTCCATGCTGTACCTCTTTTCATCCTTACAATAACTGTATGAAGTTGATATTATTAACCCCATTTTACAGATTAACAAACTGAGGCACAGACTGTGGAAGTCACTCGTCCTGGGTCAAACAGCTATGGAGGGTCAGAGGCCTAATTTGAACCCAGCTCTGTCAGACTCCAGAGTCCATAATCACCTCTGCTGATGAACATCTCCCTCTTTTTGCCTTAGGTTTCATGCCTGCAAAAGGTGGATATTAACAGTTACCTCACAGGATGGTTGTAACAGTCAAATGAAAGAAAACTTAAAAAGCACTTAGTGCAGTGCCCAACATCTTTAAGACAATGTAGGCTTTAGAGATGGTATGTCTGAGTAAATAATAATCATCATAATAGCTGCCACTTACTGAGTGGCCATTAGCTGCCAGGTGCTAAACATTGGCACCATTCAGGACAGACTAGATTATACAACAGTAACAAATAAGCACCTAAACTCTGTGGTTTAAAATAACAAAGATGTATTAGTCAACTAATGCTGCAATAATGCTGTGTAACAAACCATTCCAAAACACAGAGACATACAACAAGCATTTTCCTTTCTACATGTTTGTGGGTATAAAAATGGTGACATGGGGGCAGTGTCAGGCCTCCTCGTCTAACTTCACAAGGGGGAAGGAGAATCAAGATCAGCAGTCCAAGGCTGATTCCTATGAGGTGTAGGTCAGAAATACTTCCTCTCTCCAACCTTTTTATCAATTCTGAGACCAGCCGTCCCTCCCATGGCTCTTTCTACTTCTGCTGGGTTTGGTAATTCATTGCAATGGTCACACAGAAGTCACAGACCATATTCAGTTATAGGGTTTATTAGGGAAGTAACAAGTTACATACAAGTCAGGGTCAGAAACGACTCAGGATATAGTTCTTTGGTCAGGACAGGCTCTCAATCTTGCCCACTGCACCATCTTGTGCCAGTCTCCTGGTTCTGCTGCTGCCATTTCTCTGCCACTACTTCTCACCATCTTGTGTTGCAGCTGTCTGTCTTCTGGGTCTAGGAGGTTCTCAGTGCAGGGACCCCAGGTGCAAAAGACGCACTCCACTCCTGGCTTTTCTTTCTTGGTGGTAGTGAGGTCCCCCTCTGCGCTGGGATTGGCTCTTTTAAGCCTAGCAGGCTAGCAAAACTGACCAATCCCCTCATTAGGGTTTCATACACCTTATTTGCATGGTCCCACCCCCCCCCCACAGGAGTTCCATGCACCTTATTTGCATTGTTAGCAAGCTGTCCAATCCCTTTGGTGGGCCACAAGCACCTTATTTCCATAGCCCCACCCAGTCATTTGGTGGGAGTTACACCACCATGGCTAGAAAGGCCATATAAAAGTGATCCATCACACCATAGTGGGTGGCTGGGATGGTCTGCTTTCAGCTGTGAATTGGCTGGCTTGCTCCAGTTTTGGGATAGTGCTCAAATCTCTTTCATGGGTTTCCACAGTCTCCTGGGGAATGTTCTTCTCATGGCAAATCACGGGAACACAGAAGCCAAGGGCATTTAAGGCCCCTGCTCAGGTCACATCTGCTAACACTCCATTGGCTAAAGGAAATCATATGGCCAAACCCAACATCAGTAAGGCAGGGAAGTAAGTATGTGACCTCCAGTGGAGGGGAAAGAGAAGTGGATATTTTTTAAACAAGTGCCCATTCACAAAAGGTTGGTTTTTCCTTACTCCGTATGTCCAGAACCATCCATAGGGGCTTCTGCTCATCGTTGTCATTGCCAATGTTTGTGCCACAGGAAAAAGCCCAAGAA
Organism: Trichechus manatus latirostris; assembly: GCF_000243295.1. Classification (NCBI taxonomy): domain Eukaryota; kingdom Metazoa; phylum Chordata; class Mammalia; order Sirenia; family Trichechidae; genus Trichechus; species Trichechus manatus. The sequence continues at coordinate 1,775,471 of NW_004444152.1, forward strand.
AGTCTCACATGGGTGATTAAATGCTGAGACCCAGATGTAACTTAAGGCCATTCATTGGATGAAGCTAATCACTTGGTCCCACCCAGCCACAGCAGGGTAGGAAGTTGGGGTGTGTGTGTGTGGGAGCAGGGGGCAGAAAGTATAATCGTGCCCCCTACCAGAAGGCAGAGAGCTGGGCTTGTTTGGTAAACAGCATGAATGACCACCACAGCCTCTTAGAGGCTGCTTCTGATTCTACGTTTACAGTAACAGTGATAGGGACCATTACTCTCATCTCTGTGTTCTGAAGAATCTGAGGCTCAGAGAGGGATGCCACATCAGGGGCCACACAACTAAAAAGTGGCAGAGCTTAAAGTTTTAATCATTGGGTCATAAGTTTGTATCAGTTATCTTGCCACATCATAAACCATTCCAAAATTTAGTGGCCTAAAACAACCACCTTTTACTTAGCTCATAATTCTGTGAGTCAACAATTTGGTCTGGGAGCAGCTGGACTCGCTCATGGATCCGAGGCCAGCTGCCAGACAGCTAGGCAGCACTGCTCTATGGGCTGGGGTGTCAAGGCTGACTGGGCCATGTGTCCTTTACCATCCAGCAGGCTAGCTTGGGGTTCTTAACATGGCAGTGGTGGCAGAAGTCCCAAGAACAGCAAGAGAGGAAGCTGTGATGCATGAACACTTTGCTTGCATCATGTTTGCTATCGTCCCGTTTGCCACAGCAAACCGCACGGCCAAGTCCAGAGTCAGGACTATTATCCAAGGGAAGCTAAACAAAATGGGACATTAACGCCAACAGTCTACCACAGTGCCTGAATCCCAAGTTCTTCTAGATTTCAGCTTCCACTGCAACTATGTGGTAACATTCATCCCTTCAGTTCCTTCATTCCTTCATCCAACACTTATCCATTGAGGGCCTTCTATATTTGGAAACCTGGGCTGGGTGCATGACCGAGAAATTTACAGCCTGCCCTCACGAAGCTTCCTTTCTTAAGTGGAGAAGACACCCATTAAAACAAGTGAGCACATGAATAAACAATTCTGGCTGGGGAAAAATGGTATAAAGAAAATAAAGCCAGAGATGTGATAATAAATAACAGAGTGTGCTAATTTAGAGAAAATGGTGAGGGAGGGGGCTACATAAGAAGCGGAATTTGAAATAAAGGCTTGTATTCATTGGAGAGTTTACAATTAGCCCAGCTCTTGCTAAGTCTTTCCAGGCCACAACAGCCCTGGGAGGCAGATTCTCTTACCAATGGCCTATTTCAGACAAGGGGACTGGGGCACAGAGAAATACTTGCCAGGGTCACACGGCTATGAGGTGATGGAGCTTGGATGTAGCTGGGGTCCCTCTGAGGGATTTCTCTGATGAGGCTCTTTCAGGACAAACCAACAAGAAACAGACACATAGTACAAGATTTCTACTCATTTTTATTCATTCCTTCAAAAAGCACCACATGCCAACGGCACCCCTGACTTGCCCTTCTTGGTTCCCTACCCCATGATGATCCATCGTGATCCATCATGATCCAGTAGTATATGAAACTCAGCTAAGGTGATAGGTTCTCTTCCACTCACCAGTTTCTTGGTGTCTGTTCTGCTTCAGGGTGTGCCAATGCCAAGATTCATCCTACGTTTCCAGGCATTCCTGCCTTGGAGGGTTTTCCGGTCTGGAGGTGCCACACAGATATACCATGGGTCCTTCCAAAGGGAATCTTAGTCTTTTCTCCTTGGATGCTCCCGGAGACAGATGCTCATTAGCAACCTCATGCCTCCAGAGAGCTTAGAAAGCAGTACCGTCAAAAGTCAGGATTTAAAAGGCAACTACCACAAACAGTAGCTGAAACATCCAAGAATGCCAGTATACAGCTATGTGAACAAAATCAGCCCTCCCCAACACACACACACACACACAGCTGGGCCTTGCTTTCTCAGATGGGAAAGATGTGCATGAGGGCAGAGGGAATTTAGAACAGGGAGACAGAGGGAGCCAGGGATGCCAAGGCCAGGACCAAATGAGAGGCGGTGTTGAAGCAGCAGAAAAACAGGAGGGCATTCAGTGAGCAAAGGCATGGTGGTGAGACAGAACGTGCCCACGCTAGAGTTGTCTCGGTGCTGCCTGGGGTCACGGTGTGTGGGCAGGGGCAATGGGACTATCTGAGCTCCCAGCGTGTGTCAAGTTTCTCAGGAGCTGCTGTACTACATCGACGTGTGTGTGTATGTGTTTGTGTATTACTGAATTCTCACAATAGCCCTGTGAGGTAGATGCGATTTGCTGAGTGACTTGATTTGACCAAGGTCACCCCCAGAGTCAGCAGACTGACTGTAGCGCTGCACTGTCTAGAATCTCCTGTGATGATGGACACGTTCTAGATCTGTGCTGTCCAATATGGTAGCCACTGAGCACTTGAAATGGAGCTAGGGTGGCTGAGAGCCGGAATTTTATTTACTTCTAATTAAAGAAGTCCCTGGGTGGTGTAAACAATTAAGCACTCTGCTACAAATGAAAAGGTGGGTGGTTTGAATCCACCCAGAGGTGTTTTGGAAGAAAGGCCTGGTGACCTACTTCTGAAAGGTCGCAGCCATTGAAAACCCTATGGAGCTCAGTTCTACTCAGAACACATGGTGTTGGCATGAGTCAGAATCAACTTGGCAGTAACTGGTTGGTTAATTTAAAAACCAATACTCATTTCAGTTATGGGAAAACTATTAGATATAATTGGGGTAACTTGGGTATGCGAATCTACTTCTCCAACTAGGAATTTTATGAAATCTAAATACAGATTACTCATTTCCCAATGAAAATGCACCATCTGAATTGAGATGTGCTGTAAGTGTACAACACACACCAAATTTCGAAGACTTAGCACGAGAAAAATGTAAACTAGCTCATTCGTACTTTTTATACTGACTCTGTTGAAATAAAATTTGGGTATATTGGGCTAAGTAAAAGATATTATAAAAAATTAATTTAGCCTGTTTTTTACACTTTTAATGTGGCTACTGGAAACATTTAAATGACATAGGACGGTTGCATTGTTTCTATTGGACAGCACTGCTCTATGGCTCTCCTGCTCTTTCATGTGGCTGGTAAACTGGATTGAGGGGCTTGAAGGGCGGACTGAGGAGACGGTTAGATAAAGTGGTGTGCTGGGTATTACAGGGAGAGATGAACAGCATTCCCTCAAGGCTGAAAGAGCTTGGAGGACAATGCCTGGAGCCATTCAAAGTAGAACCAAATGCCTCTTCCCACCTCACTGTTGGTTCTTCCAGTTGATTGACTCAAGGCAACGCCTTGTGTGCAGAATACAACTGCCCTATAGGGTTTCCTTGGCTGCAGTCTTTGTGGAAGCAGATTGCCAGGCCTTTCTCCTGTGGGAGCTGCTGGGTGAGTTTGAACTGCCAACCTCTTGGTTAGCAGCCGAGCACTTAACCATGGTGCCACCAGGGCTCCTTTCCCACCTCGTTAAAACAAAAAAAAACCGTTGCCATTGAGTCGATTCCAACTCATAGCGACCCTATAGGACAGAGGAGAACTGCCCCAAACGGTTTCCAAGGAGTGGCTGATGGACTGGAACTGCTGACATTTTGGTTAGCAGCCGTAGCTCTTAACCACTGTGCTACCAGGGCTCCTTCCCACCTCACTGGCTCCTAAGAAAAAGGTTTCGAGGTTGCATAAATGGTTTACATTCGACGGCTAACCTAAAGGGCCGCCACGAGTCAGAACTGACATGACAGCAACTAACAGCAGCAGCAGCTCCTAAGAACATCACTCGACCAGCAAATCAATCCTACACGAGAGAGCGCATCTTGGCCATCTCAGTTTGGTGGGACAGATTGTGCCAACGGGGGGAGTTCAAGCTGGAGATGGGAGGTACCATCCCTGAGTCTTCTTGTCATCAGTTATTCTTGTCTTCCGCTGTCCAGGCCAACAGGATCTCATGCTCTCATCCAGCCCTGTCGTTTCACAGATGGGAAAATAAGGCACTGGTCCAAGTCACACACAGCAACAGTGGCAAAGCTGTGCTTGCTTCCCAGGTGCCCTGACCTCAGACTTGCTTTCCCATTAAATGCTTTTCTAAAATTCTCCCCATCTTGCTCCTTTTCCCTGTCATACAGGAAGAGACCGACAATCTGAGTTCTAGCCCTAGTTCTGCCACTGACTAATGAATTAAACTAATAAATGTTTACCAAGCACCTACTGTGCGCCAGGCACTGTTCTAGCTGCTGGGGATACAGCAGAGAACAAGACAGGCAAGGGGACAAGAGCCAATAAATAAGTAAATCAATAAGTAAGAGCATCTCTGATAGTAATAATGGCCACAAGAAAAATCAACTGGATGAGATGTATAATGGGGGTGTGTGAGCTACTTGGGAGTGCCTGGATGGGACAAACGGTTAACACACTCGGCTGCTTACTGAAAGGTTAGAGGTTCGAGTCCACTCAGAGGCACCTTGGAAAAAAAGCCTGGTGATCTGCTTCTAAATAATCAGTCACTGAAAACTCTATGGAGCACAGTTCTACTCTGACACATATGGGGTCGCCATGAGTTGGAGTTGACTTGATGGCAACTGAGTGGGTGAGATACTTCAGTTAGGGTAGTCAGGGAAGGCCTTTCTGAGGGAACATTTGAGCAGAAATATGATTGACAAGCAAGAGTCAGTCATGGGAAGATCTGAGGTCAGAGTATTACAAGCAGAGAGGACAGCAACTGCAAAGGTCCTGAGGCAGGGCCCAAGGTGGCCCACTCAAACATCAGAAGGAAGACCCATCATGCTGGTTGGAGACAGGGAAGTCAAGGAATGAGGACAGACAGGGGCCAGACCACAAAGGGCCTTGTTGTGTGATGTTGGGCCTAGAGCCTCCCCTCTCTGGGCTTTGCTTCCCCATCTATCACAAAAGAGAGTCTATTAGATAGTCTCTCCAGTACTCCCTTTCTGTTTTTGATATGTAATTCTGTGACTTGCAGCTTCTCCTGTACACGTAGCTAGCAGCCTGAAACATCCTAGGCACTGTGGTTTCTGCCTTTGCTTCACTCGTGGCGCGTTCCCACAGTCTGGGATGACTGCCCAGTCAGACTCTGGGCCCTTGATTACTGCGGCTCTCTCTGTGCACACACCTGACGTAGCCACAAACATTGGACTAGTGCAACAGGGTGGCTGTTTTTCCAAAAAGGCAGGGGCACAAAACACCAAGGCCAGAAAGGGTTAGGGCTTAATGACAGAAGAAATCAAGACCACAGACACAGAAACACCTAAAAAAGAGAGACCGAGGAAGACTCCCCAGAGACCCCCTGAATCACTCAGGATCAGCACCTGTGAAATGGAGGCAGTCAAATCCTCTTCCAGTCAAACTCACAGAGAGAGAGGCAGCTGCCAAGATCCGAATCCATGAGAGATAAGTGGGTTAGCTCTGAGGTCATGGGTTTCTGCCATTCCACACCCAGAAAGCCTCATTCCTGGTCTCTGGCTACCCCTAGAACCCACCACGCCCAGACTTTTTGCCCCCTCCCTCCATTTTTGTGAACTCATCCTTCCCCTAAAAGCTAGGAAAGGAGTAGACCCGTGGAAGAGCAAATATTATACATCCCTCTATTCCCCAAGAGGGACCAAGAGGTCTCCAGCTCTCTCTCACGGACCTCCTTTTCCCTCCCTGTGGACCCAAACCTCCCACCACCAGGAATTAGGAACCAAGGTCCACAGTCCTCTTGGGAGTCAGGAATCTGAGACCTGTGTGTCCCCCTCCCCAATGCCAATGAAGATTCAAAGCCCACTGACCCACTGAGGACCTGGAAGGCTGCATGCAAGCCTTTTCTCCCCAGGAAACCCAGACCCTGTATCCCTTTGGGGGTTCCAAGGGTTCTAGCTCCCTGGGGTACCCAGGTCCCCTCTACCCACATGGGGATCCAAGTCTCCAGTCATGGACTACCCCTACCTCCATCAGGAATCAGAGCCTTCACTCCCTTTCCTCCTTGAGAAGATCCTCTCCAACAGCTCCAGTTTCTACTCCACTGCAGACCAAGACACACCCCCTTCTAGGAGTCGGGTCCTCAACTCCCTTCAGGACACAGGAGTACGGGTGTTACGCTCCCTAGTCCCCAGAGAATTCAGGAGTCCTCTCCCCTAAACTCTACTTTCCTGTCAGGACCCAGGAATTTGATGACTTGAAGTAACATATCCCAATCAAGTCTGAAACTCATCCCCTCCAAGCACCCAGGCTTCTGGGTGGCTGTCACTGCTCTGCTATCTCGGAGGCCCAGATATCCCACCCCGGAGTCTGGACCTCCAAGCCCCCTCCTCTCTAACCAGGACTCAGGGTCCTCAACCTCGGCTGGGCACCCCGGAAGCCCCGGTGCCTACCCACTCCTTATTGGGCGGGCGCAGGAAGTGCCAGCACCGCCTGGGCGTCGGCCTGCATCTCTTCGAGCGCCTGTAGTAGGACGCCATGAGCCGCGCGGTAGCCCAGGCCGCCAGTCGCCGCTGCGCCGCCCGCGGGCCACAAGAAGGAGAGTGCGCCCAGCGCCGCGCCCCCGGCCGTGCCCTCGCCCGCCCACGCGCCCAGCCTCGTCTCCACCTCCGCACGAGTCACAGGGCCAGGAAAGTGCGCACGCGCTGCCAGCTCCCCTGGAGTCAGGCCCAGCGCGCGCTCACGTCGCGCCAATGCCGCGGGTTCGAGCCCCAGTGCTCGCCGCCACTCCGACAGCTGGCCCCGCAGAAGCGCCACGTCGCACGCCCAGCCTAGCCCTGGTACAGGTGCCGCCGCCGCTGCCAGGCTAGCCAGCAGAGCTGGCCGCCATGCCCCGGCCCGCAGTGCCGCAGCCTTGGTTACGGCCGCCCTCGGAGACATGGGTGGTAGCGCCAGCAGCAGCGCCCCAGCCTGCGCGGGGGGTAGCGTGCGCCGCAGCCACTCGCAGAGCCCGGGGAGTCCGCCCGGCCGCAGAGGGAACACTGGCGGCGGCGCCTCCTCCAACACCTCCCACGTCTCCTCCTCTGGGCTTAACGCGACCGCACGCTCTGAATCCCCACCGCCCGATTTCTTCGCGCTGGCGCCAACCTGCTGCAAACTGTCGTTGCCTGCTTTCTCTGATCCTTCCCCACTGCCTGTTTTCTGCGACCCTGTGCCACATTTCTCCCTTCCCTCACTGTCTGCGTTCTCTAAACTCTCGCCGCTTGGCTTCTCCACCATTTCCTCTTCTTCCAGAGACTTTGGTTCCTCACCCTCGCCGTCTGTTCGCACGCAGACCAGCGGTGCATCTGGAGGCACCAAGGCCCGCACCCGGGCCCAGTCCTTCTCAGTGGGAGCCCCAGACGTGACGAGGATGACAGCATCGTAGTGGCTTAGATGGCAGGTAGCGGCAACGCCTGGGGGGCCCAGAGGCACGGTCCAGAGAACCACATTGGGACGCTCAGGGGCCGGGTAAGGCGTGGGCCCCACGGGTGCTGAAGCGGGGGCGGCACCTGGGTCGCCAGGATCCAACCCAAGCAGCAGGTCCAGCACAAGGCCCACGTTGGCTGTGCCTGCCACGGCCAGGTCCAGACGCGCGCTGCCCAGGCGCTCCAGGCCCGCGCGCACCCAAGACAGCGCCGCCTCCAGGCCACCTGTCTCGAAGGCTTCGCGCACAGCCTCCAGCTCAGCTGCACCCAACACCTCAAAGCCATCCTGGGCTGGTGGCAGGAGCCTGGGGAGGCAGGAAAGGATGGAGTTAGAGGTATAAGAAGATACAGATGCCTGAGCGCTGGGCCAGGCGAACAAGAACCGAGCTACGAGGAGGAGTGCGGAGCTTTTCGAATAAACCAGGAGTGACGTGGGACCAGAGAAGGGAGGAGCCAGACTGACCAGGCGTTAAAACAAATAGAAGCCAGGTAGAGCGGGGCTATGGAGATAAGGGAGGGTCTACAAGCAAGGGCGGGACCTGATGATGAGGCGGGTAGGGTAGACTTGCAGTACAGCCCAGGATACCAGCATACAGTCCTTGGAGCGGGGCTTTTCTGAGGAGGTCTGCGAGTTAAGAAAAGGCTAGGAATCGTGAGTGGCGAGGCAAAGCTCAAGAGGGTGGGGCTTGGGACAAAGAAAGAATCAAGACTGTGTTGTGGCCTAAATGAAAAGTCAGCACTATTTGATATGGATCAGGTCCCCAAAGGTGCTCTTTCTCCTGAGGGCAAGGAGGACCAGAGAAAGGAGAGGCTTCATCTACTAACTCGTACCAAGGGGATGTGGGTAAGAAGACAGGAGGCGGGTGAGGCTGAGCTAGAAAATGAGCAGTGGACCTGGGCGAGAGGCTGCTCCCTCTGAGCCTCATTTCGACCTTATAAAATGAGGCAGCTGGGTCGTGGGGGAGAAAATTCAAGAGGTGGCTAGCAAGTAGACCCACAAAAATGGACTCAAACATATCTAAGATCATGAGGATGGCGCAGGACAAAGCAACAGTTCCTTCTGTTATACATAAGGTCGCCAAGAGTTGGGGCGACTGGACAGCAGCTAACAACGGTTCAGCGAATGGGCACAGAAACTAGAGAAGGTTGGAGAAGGGAAGTGAAAGGCACTGAGAAATAATAAAGCTCATTGAGGGTGGGGCTTTATGGCAACTGGGGTCGCTTGAGGACCAAGCTGATGGGGGGTGGGGGGGTAGGACTTGCAGGTGAGTCTTCGGGTAAAATCTTTGCGGGATCACAAACTTGTGTCACCAGAGTGAGTTCTCCTTCAGAATTTTGGTTGGGGGCAGTAATTGGGCAAATTCCTTAGACTTCTGGCTAGGGAGTGGGACCTCACAGCTCTCGCAGGAGGCGGGGACCTGGATGATAGGTCACAAACTGCGGCGAACTCTTGGCTGGGGCGGGACCGAAATGACAGAAAAGGGAAATGCCCAGAGCGCTCGCTGGGGGTGGAGCCTCACTGACCTCAAAAATCTGTGCTGAGGAGCTGGGCCCGGATGACGGAGCCGGGCTTCTGGCAGGTATCTGCTTAAAGCTTGCAAAAAACACGCTAGGGGCGGGGCCTCGAGGACCTCAAACAACACTTAAGAGGCGGAGTCTAGACTAAGGGACCAGTCCTCCCCATCCCACTCTCCAACAAGGCGCTCACCTCTGCAGCGCTTCCGCCTGGCTCTGCAGAGCTGCCCGCAGGCGCTGTAGCTCCTCGTCGCCGTCACTGCCGCTGCAGTCCGCTGGTAACACGAAGAGAGCAGCGGCTCCTAACCCGGCGCTGTCCAGCAGAGTCGCTGTCTGATCCCTGGCTTGGGCTTCATTCTGTGAATCCATGGGACTGAGGGTTCGCACCGCCAGCAGCGGCGTCCCTCGGGCCAGGGCGGCCCGCGCTGCCTCCCCCAGCGCTGGGGCCAAGCTCTCCCCGTTCCTCTCGGGTCCAGGCAACACCAGTACCAGCACGTTAGCCTCCGCCGCCCAGGGCCCCGGCGCTGCAGGTGGGCAGCTCAGCTCGCCCAGAAAGAGGCCTGGACCCGCAGCCCGCAAGCTGGGGACCCCAGAGTCCGGCCGATCCTCGAGGGACTCCAACGTCTCCACATCCTTGTCGCACAGCGCTGAGATCAACGCGGACTTGCCCGAGCCTGGGGGCCCCAGGAACAAGGCAGTCACGTCACCGCACGGCGGAGGCATGGCTGCAAAGCAAGGGATGGGGAAGACTCGGGTCAGGGACTCCCAACCTTTTTCTTTCCTAGCCACCCATACTGAACCCAGAATTTAGTCCTCCACCCCATCCCTTCTCCCATGCCGGGCGTCACTCCCCAGCACCTAGAAATCCGGCTCACAGGCTCTATTCCCCAGGGACCGAGGCATCCTGTGCGCCTTCTCTCTGAACGCAAGCGTTTCCCTTTCTGATTGAAAAAACTCAGAAATCTAGACCTCCAACCCCTTATCCTTCGGAGACAAAGGTGTTTTATCCTCCCCGCCCCCACTTCCCGGAGAACTTCCAAATCACCAACCAAGCAAACAGCCGATAGCACTGGCGAGCGCAGTTCGTCGCGGCTGTGTCAGTCGCTGAGAAGCCCCGCCCCTGGGGTCCGGCGGACGGAGGCCGAAGAGGTCAGAGCGCCCTGATTTGGGAACGTCTGGACCCGTTCTGGGGGTTCTAGCCTGACGTCACTCGCTCTAGATGTGGGTGTGTCTTGAAAGCGTAACCTCCGAAACACAGCCCCTCGCAGCGCCTGCGCAGAACAGCCGAAGTGCGCTCGCTTCCAACCTCCGATTGCCTGGGGGCCTAGAACAATGTGTGCTCCAAGGCGCCTGCGCACCTACCCAACTTTACGTAATATGCTTACGTTTGTATGGTACGGGTGGCCTCTAACGTCATCATAATAGACCCCAATGCAGAGAAGGACCCCTCCCGTTATTTTGAGGACCGGGTTGGTGCGACTGCACCACTGCCGGATGGCAGTCCGGAATCTTGGCTTCCAGAGGCTTAGCCGGCGGAAGGGCGCGGAAACCACGGGGACCAGGAGAATCGGTGGGCCCTACCCCGCTTCCCTCCAGGTGGCGGCCTTGTGGCGAGCAACTAACAGGCGCAGCGAAAGGCAGCCCTCTGCTGCACGGAGAAAAGCAGAGGCCTGGGCTACTGGACTTGGGAGGGGGAGCCGAGATAGTGCGTGGGGCACCTGGACATTGAGCGGGGAAAAGCGCGCGTGGGAGGCGGAGGCGTGGGGCTCTGGGAGGAAGGAGGGGCACAGGATACCAGAGGGATGTCTGTCGAGAAGCGGCGGGATAAAGGGTGGGACCAAAGTTCAGGTAGCAGTACCGGCCCTAAGACGCACGGGAGAGACGCGGGTGAGGGAGACCTGCTGGTGTCAGAAATCAAGAGTTCCACGCTGAGTTCAAGGAGTTAGTTTGATGCAGAAGGCCCTAGGCACAACGGTGAGAAGGGTCTAGAGGAATCACACACCCGGGGTGTCGAATCTTTTAGTAGGTTCGAAGCTTCTCTATGAGAGCTCCATGAGGTTAAGAGTTTAAGGAAATTGCACCTCCTGAGAGTCAAAGGTTGGCAAGGAGAGCCACTGTCAAAGTCAAAGATTATAGGACTAGCGGGTCCTCCGCGGCTGGTGACAGATGAGCAGACTTAGTTGATTTCCTATTCATCATGCATGCTCCTCTCTTGAGTAGAAGGGTTCCGGTCACTATGGAGGACCTGCACCCCAAACAGACCATGGAGGAGCAGAACTCGCCCAAGGAGAGGAGTCCCCGCAGCGCGGGAGGCGACATCTGTGAGTACTGGTGGCCAGAGGAGGGTGGAGTGCCCGAGCTGATGCTGAAAGGATCTATATAGCTTTTCAGTGTCCAAGGCTTGCCCATTGCTAAGGGGCTGTTATGGCCCCAGCTGTCCTACTGGGAGCCGCCTCTCCTTACTACCCTCAGGTGCACCCATTCTGCTCTGGCCGCATAGGCAGGAATGGGATGCAGTTCCGAGGGACAGGATGACATCCAGGAGAGGCTTGGGGTGGGAGATGTGGCCAGGAAAAGGGCAGAGACTGAGAGGAGGCCTGATGTTCCAGTCCCACCTCTGCCCAGGACTTGTAGTGTGGCTTGGGCCTGTTTCCTTGTCTGTCAAAACGGGCTGCCGCCTCACAGGGCTGTTGTAGAGATTAGCTGCAGAAAAGGGGAAAACTCAACGTTAAAGAACGTAGCCAGTTTGGCATATAATATCAACAGCTACCAAACGCTTATTATGCGCCAGGCAGCATTTCAGAATTTAACATTCATTATCTCATTCGGTCCTCCTGACAGACCTTATGAAATTGGTATTATCGCTGTAAGATGAGGGAACTGAGGCCGAGCGAGGTTAAATATTAGTAGAGAGTAGTGGTAGATCAATGCCCTCCAGCCAAAGACCACACCTGTAGTTAAAACAAGTTAGGTTTAATGCTCACTGCCACGAGGGAAAATGCACACCACGGGGGAACCGTGGAGCTTCTCAGTAAGAGGGTGTCAGAAAGGACTTACAGGATTTGGCCTTGTCTTAAGCCACTCTGGGGAGGGTTCAAGGAAGCTGGGCTTTGCTCTGGATTGAAGGCTGCTGGGAAGCAGGGGCGATTCTATGATTCTATGTTAATAAATCTTATCTAGAAGGAGGGAGGAACAAAGCGAGGTTCAACCTGTGATTGATAAAGAAGCAGCCAGCAACAATCCCTCGTATTAGCCAACGTAGGGGGTGTTTGGTCGTTTTTGTGGTTTTGGACAACATTCACGTTTTGTCCATGTTCAGGCATGATTATGGCGTGGTCTTGTCTTGATTCATCCCAGTCACAGCATGGCCTCATCTGATGTTGATATTCTGTGAGATTGTGTTCAACAGGAGAACACCAAGACTTAGTTGAGTGCCAGGCTCCCAGATGTTGGACTGCTTTTCTTTCTCAGTAGTTATAATTGCAGACCACTCTAGAGCACTTAGTATGTACTTCTCAGACACTGTTCTAAGCCCTTTATATAAATTAACTCATGTATTCCTTCCAGCAACCCTGTGAGGTTGATACTGTTCTCACCTCATTTTCCAGATGGGGAATCTGTTGTACTTGCCAGTGAAGTGGGGGAGCCAGGATTCAATCCCAGTCTGACTACAGAGGTTGTGCTGTAATCACCACACTGGTCCGTCAGACCGGCACGCTCTCTGGGTTCCAATCCTGGCCCCACCATTTCATTCCCTAGCCTCATGACCGTGGGCACATTCCCTAACCTCTTTGAGTCTCAGTCTACGCATTCATAAAATAGGTCCAGTAACAGTTTGCCTGTACCCCTGCCCAGCACTGGCATAGAGCTTGGCACATAGTAAGCATGCAATGTTAATTGTTGGCATGATTCTGAGGCTTGGGAGAGGTCCTGGAAATTCCTGCTGGCCTCCCCCGACCTCTCCCCACGTCCCTCAGGCCACCTGGGGGCCCCGCAGTGCACCCGCTGCCTCATCACCTTCGCCAATTCCAAGTTCCAGGAGCGTCACATGAAGCGGGAGCACCCAGCGGACTTCGTGGCCCAGAAGCTGCAGGGGGCCCTTTTCATCTGCTTCACCTGCGCCCGCTCCTTCCCCTCCTCCAAGGCCCTCATTGCCCACCAGCGCAGCCATGGTCCAGGCCCCAGGCCCCCCCCGCCGGCTGCACCCACCACTGCCCAGCCCACCTTCCCTTGTCCTGACTGTGGCAAAACGTTTGGGCAGGCTGCTTCTCTGAGGCGGCACCGCCAGGTACACGAGGCCCGCACGGCTCCAGGCCCCTTCGCCTGCACTGAGTGTGGTCAGGACTTTGCCCAGGAAGCTGGGCTGCACCAGCACTACATCCGGCATGCCCGTGGGGAGCTCTGAGCGTGGCTTCACCTTGTGCAGGGCAACAGGAGCTCTGTGGCTGCGAGGACCCACCCATGACATGGGGTGCAGGTCCTCTGGGGGTCTCAGAGGGATTTGCTTCCCTGCCCGGAATAGCAAAGGGCTCCTGATAAACAAACCCTGGAAGATTCTCATTTGGGGCTTCAGGCTTTGAAAGACACAAAAACTTTCAGAGAAAACAGTGAAATCAGACAACAGGGAGATCTTTTGTTTAAAAAAAGTGAGCGAGACAAGAGAGGAAAGATGTCATTTGTATCACCCTTATTTCCAATTAAACAGTTTGAAATCCCAGTGAGCTGCAGATTGTGTAATCACCGTTAATTCTTCCCGGATGGCCACCATGGACTGTAGGAGCAAACTGCCTGGATTTGTGCCTGAGTGGGGGGCAGGGAAGGCGAGATGTTGCAGGCCTGTGATGCCACCTGGTCCCCGACGCCGAGCAACTTTGGTCCTTGGAGATGGGGTGGCAAAGATGGGAGCTGGGCCCTGCCGCCACATGGGGGTTACAGTCTGAGTCCTTTTCTCTGCCCCCTCCCTGCCAGCCTTCCTCACTCAAGGAGGGACTGCCACATTGGATGGCGGTGGCCCTTCTGATAATTTATGCCCCATTTAAATAATTTGTGTACCATTCCAGTGATGGGATATTTTTCAGACATGTAGGCAAGACGGCATGAATAAACTAACAAAATAGCATCAAAAAGCAGAGAAGATCTATATTAAAGCATTTACGCAGGGAGATCCAGCTTTTAGGCAGGAATTCCAGAGACTGTAAGAAGGGGAGGCGTCGCTTCAGGGCAGAGCTGGCCTAGCCCTGTGGGGAAGCTGGTTTGGAATCCAACAGAGATACCGTCTGTTTCCTGTTTTATTTGGCCAACATTGGAAGCTGTTAAGATCCTATTTGCAACTCCCTTGAAAGGCGCAACCCTGGGCTGACAGTGTCTGCAGGGGCAAGGCAGGTGCTACAACAGGCTGGAGCTGAGTAGTGGGTGTCACCTGGAGCCTGGAGATGAGCCCCACCCTATCAGTTTACCCCTCACACTACCTGTCCCACCCCTGGAGACAGTGGTAGAAGCCCTAAATGTCTATTTTGAGTTGAGAGATGTTTGAAAGCTCATAGGAGAGATGGATGTGGCACAAACTGATATCTGTCTCCCCAGTTTTGGCTAGGCACATGTGGCTAAAAGGACCGCATTTCCCAGATCCGCTTGAAGCTACATGTGGCCATACTGAGTTCTGGCTAATAGGATATAGGGTGTGGTTACATATAATTTCTGGGGAGTGTCCTTAAGCTTCAGGAAAAGACATGCCCTTCCTCCACCTTGGAAACCCTGGTGGCGTAGTGGTTAACAGCTCCGGCTGCTAACCGAAAGGTTGGCAGTTTGAATCCACCAGGCGCTCCTTGGAAACCGTATGGGGCAGTTCTACTCTGTCCTGTAGGGTCGCTATGAGTCGGAATCAACTCGACGGCAACGGGTTTGGTTTTTTTTTTTGTTTGTTTTCCTCCACCTTCCTGCCTGGAATGTGAATAGAGACGCAGCCATCTTGGACCATGAGGATGACAGCAGCATGCGGTAAGAGCAGAGCAACAAGAAGGCAGAAGTTGGGGTCACTGGTTGACTTTGTAGCTCAGAGTCGCCATACTAACCCTAGAACATCCGCTTCCAAGTTGTTACGTAAGAGAAAAATAAACCTCTGTCTTGTTTTAAAAAAACTCGTTGCCATCAAGTCAATTCCAACTCATAGCGACTCTATAGGACCAAGAGGAACTGCCCCATAGGGTTTCCAAGGCTGTAAATCTTTACAGAAGCAGACTGCCACACTTTCTCCTGACCTTTCGGTTAGCAGCTGGTGGGTTCAAAATGCCGGGCTTTTGGTTAGCAGCTGAGCACTTAACCACTGCACCACCAGGGCTCTTTTTTATCTTGTTCTGAGCCATCGTTATTTTGGGTCTCTGTCACATGCACCAGAATTTATAGCCTAAGGCAGGGGTCTGTAAACTACAGCCAAATCCAGCCTGGTGCTGGGTTTTGTAAATATAGTTTTACTGGAACACAGTCATACTCCTTCACATATGTATGGATACTTTCACACACAGCAGCAGAGTTGAGTGGCTGACCGACCATATGGCCCACAAAGCCTAAAATAGTTACCATCGGACCTCTTATAGAATGTTTGCGGACCTCTTGCCTACCTGATAGGCATAAAACCTACTCTAAGTCTAGAATCCCTGTTCTGGAAAATACTAGCTCTAGCAGAGTATGTGTATGTGTGCGTTTTGTTGTTACTGCTGTAGGATTTGGGGCAGAGCTAGCGTGGGCCTCATTGCTGGAGTGACCTAGAAACAAACTGGCTTGGACTCAGTTGGCCATTACTTTTTTCTGAGACATCAACTTCAGCAAAAACAAATATTTCCTCTGGCGCCTGGTGAAAGCTCAGAAGATTCCAACGCAGATGTCTTCACACCACCCCCCGAGAAACTCCCCCAGTGACAAGCCTAAGGATCTAACCCAGCATGCTGTCCTGAGATAGACAGCAATCTGCCCAGTATACTCTGGGCTTCCTGTCCTCTCTCTACACTCCCCGGATGTCACAGAGTCCCAGAACATGAAACAGCATCACTGGTGACTTCAAAATCTTTATCTCAGTCCAAACACCAGACTTCTGCCCTGAGCTCCAGTCGCCTGGATGATGAATGGGAACCTCAAACTTAAAATTGGTAAATGTGACTCTTGCAGACCCCAGCCCTCACCACTACTTCCATCATATTAATAAACCTGTGCGCTCTACTTCTGAATTCCTGAATCTGGCTACTTCTCACCCAGCTGTAGCCCAAGTCACCTAATTGCTACCTCTGCCACCACTACTGCCCCCCTCCAGTCTCTCCATCACAGACCACCCTTGTGTATATGTAAGTCAGCTTACATCACTTCTCCATTTAAAACCCTCCCATGGCATCCCATAAATAAAACCCAAAGATGCTCCTGAGGTCCACTGAACCCAACGATGTGATCAAGTCTCAACCCACTGAGCAACCTCATGAGCCTCCCTCCCTGCTCAACCTCTTTGACTAGAGTCCAGCCACACATGTCAGGTTGGCTCCTGCCCCAGGGCCTTTGCACTTGCTGTTCCTGCTGCCTGAAGTGCTCTTACCTCAGAACTCTGCCTCCTAACCCTCACCCTGATTTATTTTCTTCCTAGCACCCTTCAGCACCTGGAATTATCACACTTTTGTTTATTGATTATCTGTGGCCTTACACTGGAATCCAAGCTCCTGAGGGCAAGGGAGAGTTGTTTCCCTCACTGCTTCCTGCCCAGCACCTAGGAAAGAGCTTAGCAAGGAGGCTCAAAAAGTGCCCACTGACTGTGCCCACTGTTCACCTAGTGCCCCTCAGCCTCATGGACACCCCTCCACACTGGTCCGTGATGCTGAGAGCTCTCTGCAAACTCTCCCAGATGCCCTTGAGAGCTGGCTTCCTGAAGTCCTGCCCATGAGAGGCACAGACAGAATGGAAGGCAGAAAGAGGAGAAATTCAGTGCTTCTAGGATGAGAAGTGTGGTTTTTGAAAGATGCTGTAGCCTAAGATCCTGTAACAGGTCAAAAATGAAATGTTCTTCTAGGCCAAGCAGCTACCATAAATTAGTGAAGCAGGCAGATCTAAGGGGTCCAGGTATGAGACAGTGGGGAATGATGCAAACTGTGGCAAACAGGAGTGAATGCCCCGTCTCAAAGTAAGAGGTGACCCCTACTCAGTTCTCACAAACTACTGCCCACAGGATTGTGGGTTCAGCAATCTAGATCTTACAATTTTTCAAGAGAAACCAGAAACTGGCATTTTCATGTGACATCTGCCTATTTTTAAATGTTGGTGTCATGGATTGAATTACGTCCCCCCAAAAATGTGTGTATCAATTTTGCTAGGCCATGATTCCCAGTATTACGTAGCTGTCCTCCGTTTTGTGATTGTAATTTTTAAGTTAAAGAGGATTAGGGTGGGACTGTAACACCACCTTTACCCAGGTCACATCCCTGATCCAACGTAAAGGGAGTCTCCCTGGGGTGTGGCCTGCACCACCTTTCATTTCTCAAGAGATAAAAGGAAAGGGAAGCAAGCAAAAGAGTTGGGAACCTCATACCACCAAGAAAGCAGTGCTGGGAGGTTCCTGCGCAGAGAGGCTCCCAGACCAAGGGAAGATTGATGACATGGACCTTCCTCCAGAGCCAATGGAGAAAGCGTTCCCCTGGAGCTGACGCCATGAATTTGGACTTGTAGCCTATTGGACTGTGAGAGAATAAACTTCTCTTTGTTAAAACCATCCACTCGTGGTATTTCTGTTAGAGCAGTACTACATGACTAAGACAGTTGGTAACCAATGTAATTTAAAAAACCTCAATAACTCCATGGAGACCAAATATACCCCTGCAAGTCAGATGGTGGCTGTGGGCAACTATACTGCCATCTCTGGTCTGTGGCTTAGTGGCTAAGAATGTACATCCTGCATCCAGTTGTCTGAGTTCAAACCTGGGCTCAGCTTCTTACTAGCTGTGTGGCCTCTGGCAAGTAACTCAGCCTCTTTGTGCCCCACTCACAGCAGTCATAAAACAGGCCTAAGAGCCCCTTCGTCTCAAAGACAGAGCCCTGGTGGCATAGTGGTTAAGAGCTATGGCTGCTAACCAAAAGGTTGGCAGTTCGAATCTACCAGCCACCCCTTGGAAACCCTAAGGGGCAGTTCTACTCTGTCCTATAGGGTTGCTATGAGTTGGAGTCGATTTGACAGCAATGGGTTTAAACTATGTCCATATTACAGTCAGCACAGGGCTAGCACACTGAAAGCCCTCAGGAAATGGATTCCAATTTCATAGGGGCCAAGCTTTTATGAGTTACTACTTCCTATCTCACAAACACGGTATAATGGCCTGCCTCTGGCCCCTCTCTAACCTCGCCTCCCATCACCCTTCCCCCTGCCTCCCTCAGGTCCAGTCTCATGGGCCCGCGTGCTGTTCTGTAAACATTCCAAGCAGGCTTCCACCGCAGGGCCTTTGCACTTGCTGTTCCCTCAGACAGCCACAGGGCTCACTCCTCCTTCCCCAGCTGTCTGCTCTGATGTCACCTTCTCAGCGGCATCTTCCCTGACCACCCTGTTTAAAGTTGCAACCTTCACACACACACAACCCTCCCTATCCCCCTTCCCTGCTTTTTCTCCACAGCAATTACTACCTTCTAACATTCTATACATTTTGTACATTTATTTTTTTGACAATTATAGTGATTACTCTGTCTTCCCCGTTAAAATATAACTGCCACAAAGGCAGGGATTTTGTTCACTGCTGTATCCCCAGCTCCCAGAACGGCGCCTGCCATCTAGTAGGTGCTCAGTAAATTGTTGGATGAATGAGTAAATAAATAACAGTCCCTACCTCATAATGGAGCCCTGGTGGCACAGAAGTTAAGAGTCTGGCTGCTAACCAAAAGGTTGGCAGTTCAAATCCACCAGGTGCTCCTTGGAAATCCTATGAGGCAGTTGTACGCTGTCCTATCGGGTCGCTATGTGTTGGAATCGGCTCGATGGCAACAGGTTTGGTTTTTGGTTTTTACCTCATAATGATCTGATGCAACTGTCCATATAAAGTGCTTAGCCCAGGGCCCGGTCCGCTGTGAGGCAATGACTTAGTGACGGCCATTACAATAGCTTGGGTTCTATTCTTGTGAAGATTCTTAGCTGCCAAGCTTCTGTGAGTTAACACACATAAAGCACCTTAGAACAGGGCTTGGCACACGGAGAATGCTCGGTAGATGGTAGCTACCGTTATAGTTCAGCTTCTATTTTCAAATGAGTTTCCGTGCCAAGCTTCTGTGAATTAGTACTTCCCACCGCAGAACGAGAACCAAAGTTTTGACTAGGCTGTAAGGAACTGACCCTCTACCACTCTCTGACCTCATCTCTCCAGCTCTCCTCTCCAGCCCCTCTGGCCTCCTTGGCACACTGGGCAGGCTCCTGCCTCCTCCTGCCTGGAACATTCTTCCCCACAGACCTGCACGGCTCCCTCCCTTACCTCCTTCAGGTCTCTCCTCAAATGTCACCTCCTCAGGGAGGACAAAAACCTGTTGCCATCGAGTAGATGGTGATCCCATGTGCTTCAGAGGAGAACTGTACTCCAAAGGGCTTTCATCCTATGGAAGTAGATCACCAGACCTTTCTTCTGTGGCACCACTGGGTGGATTCAAACCATCAACTTTTCAGTTTGTAGCCACAAGGAAACCATTTGCGCCACCCAGGGACCTCAGGGAGGACTACACTATTTAAAATTGCAATGCCTTCCAGCACTCTGTTCTCCCTTCTCTCCCCAGCTGTGGGCACCATCCATCATATGCTACAGCTTACTTGTTTGTGGTCTGTCTCCACCAGTGCCCCCTCTGCCCCCCATGTAAACTCCTTTAGGACAAGAATTTTCTTTTATTCACCATTATCTGCCCAGTGCTTAGCACACAGCAGGCACTCACAAAATTATGTGTTAAGTGAATCAACGAATCACAGTCTCTACCTCTTGAAGTTATTCTAAGGACTTGATGATCTCACAGAAATAAAGCACGCTGGGAAAGCGGTAGCTATAATTATAATTAAGGTTCTATTTTTGTGAGTTCCTAGATGCACATCTTCTCCGAGTCAATATATAAATATATATATATATATATGTAAAGTACTTGGCCCAGCACTTGGCACCCAGGAAGCCCTTGGTAAATGTAGCTATAATTATAATTAAAGTCCTCTTTGTGAAGATTCTTAGGCAACATGGCAGAAAGCCCGAGCTGTAGTCCAAAACTGTTTTCTACTTCTGGACACTTGGCTACACTGCCTTGCCTAGGCTCCCTTGAACCCTTGCAGTTAGCTGTGGCCATATGAATAATTGCTCAGCAAAGGAATGGAAATGGAAGCGACATGTGCCACTTCAGAGCTGGGGCTTGTGAGAAACCCTATGTTCCCTCCACGGTCCTTCCCCTTCAGCCAGCAGGACCCGGACGGTGGCCACCCAGCCTCGACTGCGTGGGTGACCGCAGGCCTCAAGGAGCGCTGCTGTGCAGCCTGTGATACCCGCCCTGGAGTACTGTGCGTGTGAAGACAAACTTGTGTTGTGTCTGAGTGTTTACATTTTAGGGTCTACTTGTTACTGCCGTGGGCCTACCTAACTGGTACAGGCGCCAAGCTTCTATGAGTAAATCCACAGAAATCACAATGAACACGAGCGTTCAGTAAATGTTATTTTGGCAATGATGACCTTCAGGTTCCCGAGGCAGGAGCCCGGGGGATGGTGGGATAAATACCCAGGCCATGCCTGTGCACACATGCCCACACACCAAACACACGCTGGACTGACACCCACAGAATTTGGCTTTTATTCTGGCCTTCACACATCTACTGCTAAGACGACACAGATAGGCGGTACCCCATCCCGCATGACCACTGTGGCCATCCCCATTTCCCCAGCCCCCTCCTCCCATCCCGCCCCTTCTGCCAAGCGCCCTGGGCAGGGGGCTCTGCCTACACCTCACCCCGGGCATGCAGCATGAAGTGGCCATGCAGCTCCCCAAGATTGTCAAAGGAATCCTCGCACTCTGTACACTGGTAGGAGCCCTCCTCCTCCTCCTCTTCCTCCTCCTCCCTCCCAGCTGCTCGGCACTCCCCAGCCCGAGGCGGCTCTTCCTCTTCCTCCCCGAGGGCCCTGCCTTCAGGGGCTGGTGCTTCCTGGGGGGCTGTAGCGGGGCAGCAGAGCCGGCAAGGTGGGGTGCCTGGTGGGGCCTCCCCAAGGGGTGGGCGGCCACAGAGCTGGCAGGGCTGGGCCTGGGGGCCCGGGGGCTGGGCTGCACGTGGGGCCCGGCGGGACGGGCCACCCCGGCCGCCCCCCAGGCGCTGCTTCACCTTGTAGCCGGGGTCATATTCGGGATCGTCAGTGGTCTCCTCTTCCTCCTCCTCTTCATCTTCTTCCTCTTCGGAGTCCGGCTCTGAGAGAGTGTACTCGGAGTCAGAGGAATGCTCAGGACCTGCAGAGCAGACAGATGGGGAAAGACAGCGATGTCAGAAGACAGAAGGCAGTGCCCAGCTGTCCCCTCCCTAAGCCCCATTCAGACTCACCACAGTATGGACAGGCCCAGCAACCACCCTTCCCCTCCCCACAGAATGCCCAGTGTATACAACAGGCCTGGTACACAGTACACACTCAGTATCTGTGTGTCTGACAAATGAATGTCTTGTGTGAATTGCACCTCCGTGGTTTAAGAACAACAAAGAAATAGTAGTGGCAGCAGTAAAAACAACAACAGCAATAACAATACAGTGAAACCTGTGGGAGCCAGAACCAGGCCGCCTTGTGTTCCCGGGTCTCACGGTTTTCGCCCTGACAAGGTGCAGTCTTACCACTTTTCTATCACTCCCTATTAGTCGAAAATAAAATTTGAGTTTTCCTTCTCTGACAGGTTTCTGCCTTACACAGGTTCCAGCTTTCACAGGTTTTTCTGAATAAAAGTCCTTTTCTAAGTCCTTTAGAGCCCTAGTGGCAGAGTGGTTAAAGTGCTCGGCCACGAACCAAAAGGTCTGCGGTTTGAACCGCTCTGCAGGAGGAAGATGTGGCAGCCTGCTTCCGTAAAGATCACAGCCTTGGAAACTCTACAGGGCAGTTCTACTCTGCCCTACAGGGCCACTATCAGTTGGAACTGACTCGACGGCAGTGGGTTTATATATGGTAACTCACTTAAGTCTTCACAACGAGCCTTTGAGGGAGACCCTATCATTATGCCCAACTGACGAATGGGGAAACTGAGGCACAGGGCAGTTAGGTTGCTCAGTTCTACAGTTCTACCAGGGAATACTACATGTGGGCAAGGGCCTACGCTGAACCATTTTAGGGAGGTGAACACTCGACTATTTGAACAGATATTTTAGCAAACTGAAACACACATACGTATACATGCAAGCCTCATTATTCACGGATTCCATATTTGCAAATTTGCTTCCTGGCTAAGATTTCTTTATAACCCCAAAGTGAATACTCATGGTGCTTTTGCGGTTATTTGCGGACATGCGCAGAATGGCAAAAAATCTGAGCTGCCTGACCAGCATGTTCCCAGCTGAGGTCAAACAGGTACCACTCTGCCTTTTTGTTTCCGCTCTCATCCTGTAAACAAGCGTTCTTTCCGCAGTCTATTTAGTCCATGTTTTTTGCATGTTTGTCTTTTTTGGATGATTTCAGTTTAAAACGGCCCCCAAGCACAGCGCTGAAGTGCTGTGTGGTGCTCCTAAGGGCAAGAAGGCTGTGATGTGCCTTCTGGAGGAAATACGTATGTTAAATAAGCTTCATTTAGGCATGAGTATAGGACTACTGGATGTGAGTTCAATGTTAATGAATCAACCATATGCATTAAATAAATTTAAAAAAATAAAACAAGGGTATGCATTGATCAGCTGATGGAAATCCTGTGACCAGAGGCTCACAGGAACCTAACCTTGTATTTCCCCTAGAAGCAACAGTTCAGTATTTCCTAATTCAGTGTCTGCAGAGACTTTATAAAACATAAAACCAGTTGCCATAGAGTCAACTCCAATTCGTGGCGACCTCATATGTCAGAGTACAACTGTGCTCCATAGGGTTTTCAGTGGCTGATTTCTTGGAAGTAGATCGCCAGGTCTTATTTCCAAGGCCCCTCTGGGTGAACTCGAACCTCCAACCTTTTGGTTAGCAGCCGAGTGTGTTAACTGTTTGCACCACTCAGGGACTCCTTATAAAACATAACTACCACGAATAACAAGAAGTGACTATATATATTTTTTGATATATGTTAAGTGAATCAAGATATTTATTTACAAGGTCTCTAGGTGGCAAAAACGGTTTGCACTTGACTAACCTAAGGTTGGTGATACAAACTCACCCAGCAGTACCATGGAAGAAAGGCCTGGAGATCTGCTCCTGTAAAGGTGACAGCCAAGAAAACACTATGCAGCAGTTCTCCTCTGTAACACGTGGGGTCACCGTGAGTCAGAACCAAGTCAACGACAACAGGTTTTATGGCTACCTATTGTTGTTACTTGCCATCAGGTGGGCCCGGACTCACGGTGACCCCACGCACGATGAAATGAAACGCTGCCTGGTCCTAAACTATTCCCACGATCGGTTGTGAATCAGACTGTTGTGATCCATAGGGTTTTCACTGGCTGATTTTTGGAAGCAGGTCACCAGGCCTTTCTTCCTACTCCATCTTAGTCTGGAAGCTCCGCTTAGTCTGTTCAGCACCACAGCAACACACAGGCCTCCACTGACAAGACGGGTGGTGGCTGCACATGAGGTGCCCTGGCCAGGAATTGAACCTGGGTCTCCTGCATAGAAGGCAAGAAGTCTACCACTGAACCACCACTGCCCTGACTAGATACACCTATACGCATGGCCATCAAGTTGATTCTGACTCATAGTTACTCTACAGGACAGAGCAGAACTGCCCTGTAGGGTCTCCAAGGCTGTAAATCTTTATGGGAGCAGATTGCCACATCTTTCTCCTGTGGAGTGGCTGGTGGATTTGAACCACTGACCTTTCAGTTAGCAGCTGAGCACTTAACCAGTGCACCACCAGGGCTCCTTTAGGATATCTTTACATACATATGAAGGAGCCCTGGTGGCACAGTGGTTAAGCATTTGGCTGCTAACCAAGGAGTTGGCGGCTTGAATCCGCTCCTTGGAAACCCTATAGGGTCGTTATGAGTCAGAATCGATTCGACGGCACGGGGTTTTTGGTTTTATACATACATGCGTTACTGTGATTACATGGGTCTTATTGCCTAGGACAAGTTTAGGTCAAAAATAAATTGGGAAAGATTTAAAATCAATTTATGGGAACAAGGACATCAAGCAGTCACTATGGGAAGTGCGCACACAAGGTGATGATCGGGGGTCTACAGCTGCAGTGTGGGAAAATACTGGCTTCTTCAGCCGTGGTGGCAGGAAAGTATCCAAAGCATCTCTTTAGGACAGAAACAGCCTTTTCCTGTGTCCCTCCTGGACCCTCCTCCCATCTCTTTCCTCCAGCAGCCCAGAGGGATCCTGGTAAAACACAGCCAGCCAGGGCACCCTCTGCTCCGCCTCACTCACATCATCACAGGGGCCACAGGCTGCAGGGACCACCTCTCTGACCTCACCTCAGCCACTGAGTGCCTCACTGTTCACCATGCACCCGCCACCTCAGAGCCTGTGCCTCCCTCTCTGCCAACGGACCAAAGCTCCCTCCCTCCACCTTCTGAGACACCCTGGCCAGCCTGTCTAACCAGGAACCCCTCCCTACACACCTGACTGCTTTATTTTTCTCCTCATCTCTGGTTCACTGTATATGACATTTACTTGTGTGTGTGTTCACTGCCTGTCCCCGAGAGCAGGGACTTTGTCTGCTTCACTGCTGTGTCCCCAGCATCTAGACCAGTGCCTGTCACAAACACAGTGCTGAATACATATCTGTGGAATGGACAGCTCTGCATTCAACCCAACAGGCCTTTCCTAAGGCCCTCATGTGTGCTGTTCCCTCTGCTGAGAATGTCCTCTCCTAGCTTCCCCATCATCCTTCGGGACCCAGTATGAGGCCTCCCTCCTCATCCCAGGCTGTCAGACATTCCAGACCCAGGGCTGTGGCCATCTGCGTCCAGGTCTTTCCCCCACCAGACCAGGAGGGCAGGCCTGCTCTGACTCATCGCCCAGCCCAGGATGGGTGATAAATGGCTGCACGCCCCTCCCTGCAGCTCTCTCTGTCTCTTACTTGCTCCTGCCTCTGTCCACCTGCCTCCCTGCGATTTAACAAATGTTTCCTGAGGCTCTGGCATAGGCTGGCCCCTCTGCCTGGATTGTTGTTCCCCGCTCTGTCTACCTGGCAACCTCCTACTCATCCTTCAGAACCCAGCACAGGCTCCGTCCTCTGTGAAGCCACCATCCCTGATGCCTGCCCCCCTCCCCGGGCTCCCAGGCAGAGGTGTCCTCCCCACTTCCCCAAGGACCTCCCCCATCACTGCCCTGATCATCTTGGAGGCTGGGGTATGGGGTCCCCCCCGACCCTGCCCAGCAAAGGATGCGGGGGTCGGATGGACAAAGGTAACCCCAAGGCCCTGCTCTCCCTCCTCCAGGCCTTTGCCTCTGCTGTTCTCTGCCTGAAGCGCCCCTCCCCTCCTCTCCAGGCAAACTTCTGCTCCTGGCCCTGTGCCACCCTCTATCACACCCTGACTGCCCTGGGCAGTGACTGTCTGCCTGTCTTCCCCAGCAGACGAGAGACTCCTTGAAGGCAGGACCGGGGTCTGACCTAGCTCCATGTCCCCAGCAAGGCTGAGCAGGAGTCAGTCTCAGGAGACACTTGCTGAATGGATGCAAAACCCAGAGTAAACAGTCCCAGTCCTGGGCCCCTCCCTGCTCTCTCCTCCCACCTCTGACTTCACACCACCTGTCCTGCAGGGTCTTCCATGCCCACTATGACTTCACCCAGTTGGCCTGTGAAAGGCAATCAGGTCATTGTCCACAGCTACCAGGTCTTTCATGTCCACTGTAACTCCCAGGACCACAGCCCTTTCGCGCCTACCATGCCTTCTCCACCTGCGAGATCCTCAAAGCCCAGCATGCCTCCAGCATCCACCGGACCTTCCAAGCCCGCCACATCTCCCAAGCCTCCTGACTCCTTGAAGACCACCTTACCAACAACGCCCAACACCTCCTCAGTGCCTACCAAGCCATCAACAGCCCCCAACTCGGTCACGAGCCCAAGCAGTTCCAAGTCCACCCGATCCACAAGTACCAGGACACCTTCCAACCAGCCCAGCAGCAAGTCCCGGGTCCGAAGCAAGGGGAGAACACCCAGCAGGGCCAGCACTGAGACCAAGGCCAGCGAGGCAAGACGCCACCGGCAGAGGAGCACGCACAGCCGGGGCAGAACTACCGGCAGAAGGGGAAGCCGCAACTCCAACAGGTCGCCCAGTAGGGCCAGCACTCCCAGCAGGATGAGAACTCAGGGGGCCAGAGCAGGCATGCCCAGAAGGGTGAGTACTCCTACTTCCCAGCACAAACACCATGGGGGGAGGAGTCACAGCCGGCCCGGAAGCACCAACCAGGAAAGGAATGACAGCCAGCCTAGAACTATGAGCAAGGAGAAGAGTTACAGCCCACCGGGGGCCTCAGGTGTGGGAAGCAATTCCGGGCTGGCTGCCATCCCCAGCAGGGCAAAGAGTCACAGCCCGACTAGGACTGCCATCAAGGAGAAGAGTTACAGCCATTTTCCACTGTCCCCAAGGAGAGTGAAGAGTAACAGTCAGATGATCACCCCCAGTAGGGAAAGGAGTCACAGCCCACCTAAGCTGTCTGGCGAGGTCAGGAGTTACAACCAGCCTAGTGCACCCAGCAGGGTCAGAAGTCATAGCCAGTCTAGGACCACCAGCAGGACCAGAAGTCGTAGCTGGTCTAGGACTCCCAGCAGGACCAGAAGTCACAGTCAGTCTAGAACCCCCAGATGGGCAAGAAGTCACAGTCGGAAGAGGACCTCCAGCAGGACCAGAAGTCACAGTCAGAAGAGGATCATCAGCAGGACCAGAAGTCACAGTTGGGAATCTCATAGTAGGGCAAGAAGTCGCACCCGGAAGCACACCCCCAGCCAGACAAGAAGACATAGCCAGTCTAGAACCCACAGCAAGACGAAAAGTCATACTCAATCTAGAAGCCCCAGAAGGGAAAGAAGTCATAGTCAGTCTAGAACCCCCAGTGAGGAAAGAAGTCATAGTCAGTCTAGAAGACCCAGCAGGGAGAGATATGGCAGCCGATCCAGAACATCCAGCAAAGACAGAGATAGCAGTCGACCTAGAACTTCTAGTAAGGAGAGAGATCACAGCCGATCTAGAAGGCCCAGCAAGGAGAGTCCTAGCCGATCTAGAACCTCCATCAAGAAGAGATATCAAACTAGACTATCCAGCAGGGAGAGAGATCATAGTCGATCTGGAACCCCCAGCAAGGGGAGGCATTTTTCCCCATCTAGAACCTCTACCAAAAAGAGACATCACAGTCTATCTAGAACCCCTAGTAAGGAGAGAGGTCGCAGCCGCTCTAGAACTGTCAGCAGGGAGAGAGGCCAAAGCTGCTCCAGAACTCTCAGCAGGGAGAGAGGCCACAGCCGCTCTAGAACTCTCAGTAGGGACAGAGGCCGCAGCCACTCTAGAATGCACAGCAAGGAGAGAGGCAGCAGCCACTCTAGAACTCTCAGCAGGGAGAGAGGCCACAGCCGCTCTAAAACTCTCGGCAGGGAGAGAGGCCGCAGCCGCTCCAGAACTCTCAGCAGGGAGAGAGGCCGCAGCCGCTCCAGAACTCTCAGCAGGGAGACAGGCCGCAGCCGCTCTAGAAATCTCAGCAGGGAGAGAGGCCGCAGCCGCTCTAGAACTCTCAGCAGGGAGAGAGGCCGCAGCCGCTCTAGAACTCTCAGTAGGGAGAGAGGACGCAGCCACTCTAGAATGCACAGCAAGGAGAGAGGCCGCAGCCGCTCTAGAACACACAGCAAAGAGAGAGGCTGCAGCCACTCTAGAACGCTCAGCAAGGAGAGAGGCCACAGCCACTCTAGAACCCCCAACAAAGAAAGAGGCCACAGCCGCTCTAGAACACTCAGCAAAGACAGAGGCCGCAACCGTTCTAGAACCCCCAACAAAGAGAAAGGTTGCGACGGATCTAGAACTTCCAGCAAGGAGAGCGATCACAGCCGATCTAGAATCCCCAGCAAGGACAGAGATCATAGCCAATCTAGAAACCTCTGCTGGAAGAGCTCCTCTAGCAGGGCAAGGAGTCCTAGTCAGAATAGAACCCTCAGCAAGACAAGAAGCCCCTCCCCATCAAGAATTCTTGGCAGAGTCCAAACCCCAAGACAGGATGATATTCACGCCAACACCACCACGTCGAAGACCACCTCACCTGGGGAGAGGTCTTCATCATCTTCTTCTAAGCTGGCGTAGCCCCCAGTCTCAGCTGGCTCACGGGTCTCTGTCATGGCCAGGGGAGGGGACAGGAGACAGGAGCAGAGCAGCAGCTGGGCAGTGTCCCTCCCCGGCCAGCTCTCCACAGCCACACCTCTGGCCACAAGTGCTTCTCCAATGCAGACTGTTGGCAGGTTGAGAGGGATACTGGGTAGGGGAAAGGAAAGGCCCATGGTGACTCAATAAATATTTACATAGCACCCCCCCTCCCAGGCCCAGCTGTGTGGTCAGCACTGGACGTGAGACAAAGATGGCTGTAGTTCTGTCCCTGACAGCCTACAAGGCCTTGACTGAGCTTGCCTGACCCTGCCTCTCTGTAGGTCTTAATTTCCCCATCTGGGTAACAGGGCTGTCTGTGGTTCTTATTCACATTCCAAACAGTTAGCCACCGGTACTGGCACAGGCACCAATGAGAACCAAGAGTGGAGCAGGGTGCTGTGCTAGCCATTAACCCTTAAGCTGCTGAATTGTGGGGAGGTCCGGGGGATGGGAGGGGGCCCAAAGTGGCAGCTGAGGGTAAGGATTACTTTGTGTAATGTGATATACCAGTCAGTCAGGAAGTATTTCAATATTTAAACAAAGGATATGGCTGTACCAGTCTGTGAATGTCAGCCCTAGTTCTATATCAATTTATACCTTGGCATGGTGGTGTCTAGGTTTGAATCCTAAATCTGCCACTCTCAAAGCTGTGTGGCTTCAAGCAGAGGACTTAACTTCTCTGGCCTGTTTGTTTCTCTGTAGGAAAGAGGCTTCCAGGGCTCAACTCCTGTTTTATTGATAACCATGTTAAGAAAGAGATTATTATCTCCATTGTAAAGATGAGAACACTAAGGCGCAGAGAGAATAAACAACTGGCCCAAGGTCACACCATCTGGTAGGTGCTGAACTAGAATCTGAAGCCATGTCATCCTACCTCTTATAAAATGATCTCTCCCTTGAAAAGATTTTTTGAAGATTCAGTAGGATCGTAAATATAAACTACTAGTATGTGGTAGGTACTCCATGAACGGTGGCTGTTGCTATTCCCACCCCCACCCCTCTATAAACTCCAGCCACTCCAGACTTCTCACCTCTCCCTGCGCACGCCAAGCCCTTCCGCATCTTTTGCTGTCTACAATGTCCTCTTTTCCCCTTGTCTGCCTGGAGAACTCCCACTCACCCTTCAAAGCCCACCTCAAACACAACAACCTCTGTACTTCTTCCCGGCCCAAATACTACCTTTTTCAAGAAGCCTTCCCTGACTCCTTTCCTTTTTCTCCCTCCTCACCAATACTCCCTACAAACACTCACACCCCTACTTCTTTTGAAAGGAGCCCTGGTGGTGCAGTAGTTAAGTGCTTGGCTGCTAACCCGAAGGTCAGTGGTTTGAACCTACCAGCCATGCTCCCCAGGAGAAAGATGTGGCAGTCTTTTTTCATAAAGATTACAGCCTTGGAACCTATAGGGCAGTTCTACTCTGTCCTATAGGGTCGCTATAAGTCAGAATGCACTTGACCGCAATGGGTTTGGTTTGGTTTTGGCTCTCTCCCCGAAGGTAGAGAGCCATGTGGAGCCAGTCAGCAAAAAGGGCAGGCAGCCTCAGCTGCAACCCTTATATGTTAAGGCCTGTGCTGGGCACTGGGGATACGATGATGGAAAATACATGGTCCCTTCAAGCCTGGAGGTCAAGTTTAATGCTAAGGACTTGTCATGGTTTGAATTATGTCCCCCCAAAAATGTGTGTATCAATTTTGCTGGGCCATGATTCCCAGAATTGTGTGGTTGGCCTCCGTTTTGTGATTGTAATTTTTACGTTAAAGAGGATTAGGGTGGGACTGTAACACCACCTTTACCCAGGTCACATCCCTGATCCAATGTAAAGGGAGTTTCCCTGGGGTGTGGCCTGCACCACCTTTCATCTCTCAAGAGATAAAAGGAAAGGGAAGCAAGCAGAGAATGGGGAACCTCATACCACCAAGAAGGCAGTGTCAGGAGCAGGGAGCAGAGTGCGTCCTTTGACCTGAAGTTCCTGCACAGAGAAGCTCCCAGACCAAAGGAAGATTGATGACAACACAGACCTTCCTCCAGTGCCAACGGAGAAAGCGTTCCCCTGGAGCTGACACCCTGAATTTGGACTTGTAGCCTACTGGACTGTGAGAGAATAAACTTCCCCTTGTTAAAGCCATCCACTTGTGGTATTTCTGTTGGAGCAGCACTGGATGACTAAGACAGGACTAATGCCAGCTTTGGCTGGCATCATTGGCAGGGAAGCTTCCTAAAGAAGACACCTGGATCTGGGATTTTAAGGACAAGAAAGGACAGAAGAGTTCTCATGATACTCTATTACCTGGAGGCCCTCATCTAATTTGGGAATTCTACTTTACTCCAGGATAGGGTTGCCAGATTTAGCAAATAAAAACAGAGTGAACCCAGTTATAAGCTAAGTATGTCACCTGCAATATTTGGGGCATAATTTTCAAAGAGATTATTGTTTATCTGAATTTCAAATTTAACTGAGTGTCCTATATTTAATCTGGCCACTGTACACCAGGGACAATCAGGACTTCCCATGAGGCTACCAGGGGGCAATGCCCATCTGTTTTGGTCTACCCTTCTCCAAGCCCACATCATACAAGGCCCCTTCAGAAAAACGCCACACCTCTGGCGGAGGCATCCCTTGGTGCGTGAGGCCTCTCCCACAATGCCTGTGGGGGATAGACTGGCTCTCAAGATCTTAGAGGGTCACAAATGAATCTCTTTCAATACCATAAGCCAAACTGCCCTGACAATGCCCCAAGTCTACAGCAAACAACTCCCAAGATCCCCTGCGTGAACACAACAGCCACCCGTTCCCACAACACTAAAGCAAAGAGGCCAGGGCAAAATCTTATGTACAAAACAATAAGGACCAGTTCCCAAAAATGCCCTAGAGTAATTCTTCCCAAGATGCCTCTGGCCTATAATGACCACCTTTCAAGATGGGGGGGGGGGTATTACAAAAATTCCCCACAAGGAACTAGGATAATCCTTCCCAGAATGCACCAGGCCTATAAGGACTAGCAGAGGGACTCCCACAGTGCTACATCGGTCTGGGAGTCCTGTTTTCCCAGGATGCCCCAGGGCAGCACGGAGCTGCGGAAAGAGAGAAAAGGGAACCTGGGTCTCGCCCTCGAGCCACCACGGCCCAAGACCACTGCCGGTTCCTCGGTGACAGGAGCCGTCACTCCCATCATGCAAAGGGGCCATAGCGCCCGCTTCCCGGCATGCCCCGCGAACCCCTGCCCCGAACACTTACCGGCGCTGGTGGCCCCCGCTCGGGCTCAGCGGTGGCGGCTGCACACCCCGGCTCTGCGCGTGCGCTGCAAGTTGGGTAGGAGGGAGCGCAAGGGGCGTGAAGGGCCTAGGGCGCTTGCGCTCCGAAATGGACCATTCCTGTCACACTGTGAGAAGAGGGGCTATCCGGGTCTGGCTCTCGGAGAGGCCTGCTCAGGGGGTGCCGGGATGCGCCCCTCACTGGCTAGGTGCTCTTGGTATAGTCCGCGGGTAGACCTAGAAGCTGCAGGACACGCGCGTGCGTGTGTGCGGAGCAAGAACGCGGCCTTATAAAAATGGGATAGCGTGGGGGTCGTCAGTTCGGTTGGATCCTCAACAGGAGGCCTTCTCATTTGCATAATCCTAGTGCGGGACAATGGAAGGCCTCCTGCTGGAAGGAGTGATTTGCATATTCCCAAGAGAAGCCTTACTCTTGAGCGCAGTGATTAGCATAGCGGGGGTGGGGGCCGGGGGCCGGGGGCCGGGGGCCGGGGCTGAGCAAATAGCGCCTGCGCACCGGGACTGCGGACTAGCGCGGAGGTCTAGTCTGGGTTGGGGATCAATTTGCATCTGGAGAGGGGTCACAGAGGCCAAGGCCCTTATCAGACACCCCCCTCCTCGTGCAACCTGGATAAATATTGATTTTTTTTTAGGGTCAGGCCCTGTCTCATGGTTTCCTGCGGTGAACAAGACATACCCGGCCCTTACCCTCTTGGCGCCCCAGGCAAAGCAAGATCAGAGACTGGTCAGACCTGAGATGGCTGATGTGTAGGAGGCTGTGCGAGCCCCGAGGAGGCCCCTGTCCCAATCTGGAGTTCAGGAAAAGCTTCCAGGAGGCAGTGATCTTTAAGTGAAGAATAGCATGGAGCTAGAATGGGAATCTTTCTGGCAGACGAACAGCCAGAGGCAAAAAGTGCATGGTTTGAGGAAGTGAAAGCAGTTTAGTATGCCTGGAACACCGAGTGGGAGAGGGGAAAGGCTCCTACCGGTCAAATCAGTTGCTGTCAATTAAGACTCAAGGTGACCCCATGTGTGACAGAGCAGAACTCAGCTCCATAGGGTTTTCATGGCTGTGACCTTTTGGAAATAGATTGGCAGGCCTTTCTTTTGAGGTTCATTAACAGTTTGCACCACCCAGGGACTAAGGCTTTTTCACTCAGACTGTATACTGAGGGTATAGGAAGTTTCTTACAGCATTCCAGACTTCCAGAAGGAAGTGACTTTGACACATCCCAGCTTAAAACTCTCCAATGGCATCCCATTGCACTTGGAAGAAAATCCAAACTCCTTATCATGGCTATACAGGCAGTCCCTGGGTTACAAATGAGGTCAGTTCCTAAGCCTGTCTTTAAGTTGAATTTGTAGGTAAGTCGGAATAGGAAAGTACGGTTCTTTTTCCG
Source organism: Trichechus manatus latirostris (assembly GCF_000243295.1). Classification (NCBI taxonomy): domain Eukaryota; kingdom Metazoa; phylum Chordata; class Mammalia; order Sirenia; family Trichechidae; genus Trichechus; species Trichechus manatus. The sequence goes on from NW_004444152.1 coordinate 1,808,485, forward strand.
CATCCTGGTGGCACACTGGTTAAGCGTTCGGCTACCAACCGAAAGGTCAGCAGTTCCAGTCCACCAGCCGCTCCGTGGAAACCCTATGGGGCAGTTCTCTGTCCTATAGGGTTGCTATGAGTCAAAATCAACTAGACGGCAACGGATTTGGTTTTTTTTTTTAGTCAAATGTTTGTCTTAGTATATAGTATATGTTTTACCTTTCTATGCATATAAAACACTCAAGAAACACTTCCAAATACACTAAAACATCTTGAACATTACAGTACATAATAATGCAATAATAATAAAAGTAACTGTATACAGTATTGTACTGGAGAGAATCTGTGTTATGTGTGTAGGTATACAGTACTGTAAAAAAAATTAAACAGTTCTTGAAACAGTTTAGATAGAAAAAGATCATGATTAAATGTTAACGCTTACTCTTGTTCCATTGATATCTTGGATGATGGAGGAAAAGGTGATGGAGAGATCGCTACTATTGAAGATGATGGGCCTGGTGCTGGAGAGTCAGGGTTTGATTGTGCTGGAGCCGGGGGGTTTACTACTGGAATCAATTTCTTGAAGTAGGCATCAAGGGAGGTTTGTATAGAGCTTTTCTTTTTCTCGTCATAAATGGCCTTGTAGCAGCTGAGGCCCTCGGTAACTGTACGGTAAACTTTGGTGAACCTCTCTGTATTAGGATCTTGCTCCTCTAACTTTGCCATCCCTGCTTCAATGAGATGAAAGGCTTCAGCTAACTCTTTCGTCAAAAACTTTTCCAGTTCGGGAGTTTTTAGGTCCGAGTCTTCTTCCTTAAATGCTGTCATCTTATCTACATTAAATATTTGGTCTGGCAAATAACCTCCTTCCTCAATATTTTTTTTCGTCTTTTCAGAAAAATCACTGACAGCACTTATATCCGCACTCACTGCTTCACATTGCACTTTCATATTACGTAAATCTGCCCTCCCTTTGAAACGATTGAACCAACCCCTACTCGCAACAAATTCTTCATCACAATCGCCTTCACTTGCTGCACGTGCAGCTTTTAAATCATTGAAAAGACTTCGAGCCTTTTCTTGCACTAAAGTCAGGCTAATAGGCATATTACGCCGATTTTGATCATCTAACCAAATTATCAATAGCCTTTCCATGTCAATAATTAAACCACTGTGTTGCTTAGTAATAATTGTAGCTGTCATCGGGGCAGAGCCTTTCACATGCTCCATTATTCTCACTGTATTCTTTAAAATTGTTCCGACCGTTGACCGACTGTAGCCTAACGCTTCTCCAATGGCCGATGGCGTTTCACCTCTTTCTGATCGCTTTATTATTTCCACTTTATTTTCAATCGTGATCGTTTTCCTTTTCCTTTTCTTTGATGCATCACCAGCACTTGCATCAGCTTTACGCTTTGGAGGCGTGGTTAGAAGGGTAAATGAGAGGAAAAGTTAAGCCAAAATTACGCACTCAACGCAGTGTTAACAGCAACGTGTTCCAAGGTAAAATGGCAGACAGCTTTTCCTTCCACAAGCTGACTAACCGCTGAAGCCGCGCGATGTTTTCACGAGCATCACAAAGCAGTGCGTGCGTTCGTTATTATGAACCATTGTACAGGCATTCCCCGGGTCACACACGAGATGTGTTCCTAAGTGTGTCTTTAAGAATTTGTAGGTGAGTCAGAGCAGGTGCCTACAGTTCTTATTTAGCCTTACTTTAATGCAAAAAAAGACTTGAAACCTTTTCAGTGATTTAAAAGCTGCACGTGCATAAATTGAAGGTGATTGTGATGAAGAATTTGTTGCGAGTAGGGGTTGGTTCAATCGTTTCAAAGGGAGGGCAGATTTACAGAACATTAGAACAAGTAGAGTTTAACCTGGGGACTGCTTGTATTTAACTCAAATTTTAATACAGTAGGCTGTATGGCACTCCATTCTTAAGTACGAGTTCTTAACCCGGGGACTTGGTCTGGTCAAGCTTATCTTTCTGTCCTCATCCATTTCTCTCCTGTTTATCTACTCCACTCCTGTCTAGCTCCACTTCACCTCAAACACAATCTCTTTACCATCTCAGGCCTTTGCTCTTGCTGTTCCCTCTGCCAGAAAGTGCTTTTCCTTCTGATTTTTTAACAGCCGCCCTTGTGCTCACCATTTGTTCTTGGCACAGATGTCAATCTGAGAGGCTTTCCCTGATCTTCGTAAAATAGCACCTCCAGATTTGCTTTAGGATAACGTTGAAGTGAGTGGTATTATGGGTAAAGCAGGATTGGCCATGAGTCAATGAATTGTTGAGGCTGGGATGATGGGTGCGTGGAACTTAATTGTCTGTCTACTTCTGTATGTTTGAAGTTCTCCATAATAACAAGTTAAAAATAGCACCCCATACTCCCTTACTCTGCATTTTATCTTAATACTATTTATTGCCATCTGAAATTAAGTTTTTCTGCTTCCTTGGCTATTGTCTGCTTTCCTTATAAAAGCTTTAAGAGGGTAAGAATGGAATCACCCTGTTTCACTTTGAGTCCTTAGAGCCTAGAAGATCAAGTTTCAGATTACTGCTAAACTGTGTTTAACCCCAGTTTGGGACAAAGAATTTGGCTTGGCCTTTTGTCTCTGATTTCTGAAAACAGCCCAAACAATTAAGGTGTTCTTTGTTCTTTTAAAACAGCCGGGCGACACTTAAACATGTGTAAATAAGTAGGGGGATACACAGGCTCCACCCTGGCAAATAGTCTCGGGAAGGGTGGGGGCAAGATGCAGTCATGCATATTCACTGATTGAACCAATCATAACTATGCATTAAGACCCCAGTCATGCATATACTTTGGGGGTCCCAATGACTTATAAAGGACCCAAAGCCTTGGAGCTCTTTTTTGGGGGGGCTTGCTTCCTGGATTTGGTGATAACATCCACATGCTGGACAGGGGGTATGTCTCTGGGGACAACGAAGGCCCTATGCCGGGGACTCTCCCAGACATGCCTGATGAGTCTTTTCCTTGTATCCTTTCTGGTTATAATCAATGGGTAACTGCAAGTACAGGCAATAGTTTCTATGAATTTTATGAGCTGTTATTGAGAATTAACGAACCCACAGGGACAATGAAATTTTGATTTAGGTCAGGGTGGCTAATTCAGAAGAGGGCCAAGGACAGAGACCTAACTCATGAGGAACCAGCTTTGGGTGGCTGATGGACAGGGAAAGGCTGCATGGCCAGTCAATGAACGACCAAGACCTTCTAGCTTGTGACCTAGCCCCAGGGGGCTAGAGGCAGACAGAGGGGCTGGCTGGTCTGAAGTGCAGGGAGTTGTGCAGATTCCTGAGCCCATGGCTGGTACCTGATGACCTGGCTCCCGTGGCCGGGGATGTTTTGACCTAACTTTGGGTGGTTAGGGTGAGAGGAAGTGCCGCAGAAGTGGCTGGTGACAAGAAGAGATGTGGGAAAGTGAAGCCTGGGTCTACTTCCAGGTGGGACTTGGATTTATGCTGATCCTTGCCAGGCAGGTAGTGATAACGGTGGGGTTTGTCGCTAACAAACAGTGCGATTAGCGACAGCAGTGTGCAACACCTAACGTTGGCCTGTTTTAGTCACCATGGGATCTCCAGACCTGTGAGCAGCACCTGGCACATAATAAGAGTTCAATATGTTTCAGAATCTAAAATTAGAATCATTCATCTAAAATTTAGATGAATGAATGATTGAGGGGCCTGGAATGCAAGGCTAAGGAGCTTTGACTTTATCTAGAGGTGATGGGAGCCAGGGAAGAGTTTTAAACAGGGTAGGGACAGGGTGAGAGGGAACTGAAAGCCCCCTTGGAGACTGATGACAGGGGTGAGGGAAGCCACCATGAGTCTCTAGGCCACGGGCAGGGGGAGAGGGTAGCTCATGCCAAAGAGGAAAGACCAACCAAACCCGTCGCCGTCAAGTCAATTCTGATTCATAGCGACCCTATAGGGCAGAATAGAACTGCCTTGTAGGGTTTCCAGAGAGTGGCTGGTGGATTTGAACTGTCGACCTTTTGGTTAGCAGCCATAGCTCTTAATCACTGCGCCACCAGGGCTCTGAGAAAAGGCTAGGTGACCATTTAGCTAAAGGAGTGGCCAGGAAAAAAAAAATACACAAAAACAGGTTTCTTGGGAGGGTGGAGATGCCCTTGATGAGGTCAGGACCCTCTCCTCTCCCATAGGACCTACCAGCAGCTGTTAGACCCCCGCTCCCCCACCCGGTTCTCCCACAGTGGTGCAGCCCTGGGCAGAGGGGCAGACACACAGCCACTCCAAACGCTTGTTCTCTCCTCAGTTTAATGGTAGTTAGTGGAATTGCCAAACCCCCTCCCCCTCCCCCTCCCCATCCCATATAAAACGTGTTTTTTGTTTTTAACAAGAAAAAGGGGGCAAAAGCCAGGAATTGGGAGGGGGGCTCAATCTGATATTTTCATACAGATTTTTGATTTTTTTTTTTTAATATATATAAAACCATAGAGACCAACGCACCCCCCCAACTCCTTTCCCTCTCCCAGGGGGGCCTGGAGGAGAGATGGGGAAGGCCCCCCCAGGAGTGGGTAGACAGAGAGACAAATATGGGTGTGACAGATGTGGGTGGAGGAGGTGGAAGGCAGGGGAGCCCAGGGACCTGGGGAAGAGGGATTGGAGAAAAGGGTTGGGCCTGTCTCCCTCACCGCCCCCCCAATCAAAGTTATGACACAAAGACACGGGATCCCTGTTTCCACGCCCGCCCCCCGCCCCTCCCCCCACCGTGCAAACATGGCTTTGCAAAGAGGTGCCCAGAGCTCTGTGGAACTCTTACAATGGCTGGCATGGGGTCTGAGACCCCCAAAGAAATCCGTGTTCCCCTTCCCTGCCCGCCCCACCCTTCCCAGGATCTGTCCCCCTCCCCACAAGACCTGGTTCTGCAGCTTAGGGGCCCTGGCCTTCCCCCAGTTATCCTCCCCCAACCCAATCCCTACTGCCCTCCCTGGACTTGCGGGGGTCTGGACCTTTGGCCCCTGCCCCCGGGGGTACCTAGATCTCTGGGCCCTCACTTCTGGCCCTGGCAGAGACCCAGGCATCCGACACCCCCATCCCTGCCCAAGCGTCTGAGGTGTTAGTGGTGGGGGGAGAAGCCCACCATCCCAGACTCTGGCAAATGTCTTTGCTGGTTCCTTGCAGCTGGCAGTGCGGGGGACCCGAGCCCAGGCCAGGCCTGGGGTGGAGGTGGGGTCAGATGAAGAATTCTTCTTTCCGCTTGTGTCCATCGCTGCCATTGAGGAAGGCTTCTCTTGCTTCTCCCTGCTCATCCAAGCCACTGGCTTCGTGGGTCAGATAGGAGCCTGAGAGGCGACGCAGCCCCATGCAGAAGGAACATATATATGCAGACCCAGAAGTTGGACAGAAATGGATAGGAAGAGGGAGACAGACAGCGGATGAAGGAAGAGGGGGAAATGGAACATACAGGGAGTCAAGTTCAGGGAATAGCAAAACAATGGCAGAGAGAGGTAAAAGCGGAATTAGGAAGATTCCGAAAGTTCAGGAAAAGATCAACCCTCATCCCTCCTCTTGGTGATATCCCCTTGCAGTGCTCCCAATAAACCCAGCAAATTATAAATTGTTTTCTTCAAGTCTGTGCCCTTAATTCAGATTCTTAAATTTCTCCCCTTTTATAGTCCTCGGCTGAAAGCCTTGCCCCTTCGGGGATCTTGGCTTCAGGTCGCTCTGGGTTTGAAATCCTGCATCCAGGCCCCGCCCCCTTATTATCCTGGCTCTATGCCCACCCTCTTTGTGTTTGGACTCTAGGCCCCGCCCCTTTCTGAATCCCAGACAACCACACCCATCGCTAAGACCAAGCCCCGCCCCCACTCACCCTTCTGCCGTACTGAGCACCAGACCATGCCCACCAGTACACATATGATCAGAAAGACCAGTAGCGCCAGGATGCCGCCCACAATGGCGTAGGGCACCGATGTCTGAGCCTCTACCACGGCACCGGGGTCTGCCAGAGGGACAGGGCGCAGGACCAGGTCATCAGAATATGGTCCCAGCACTGCCAAGCTCTTAACCCGTTCTGCACACCACAGCAACCACTTCTAGAATTCCTGCCCCACTGTGTTGTTGTTGTCGTGTGCCATGAAGCCAGCTCCCACTCATAGCAGTTTAACTATGTACAACAGAATGAAACATGGCCCGTCCTATGCCATCCTTACAATCACTGCTATGTTTGAGCCTGTTGTTGCAGCCACCGTATCAAGCCAGCTTGTTGCGCGTCTTCCTGCTTTTCAATGACCCTCTACTTTACCAAGCATGATGTCCTTCTCCAGGGACTGGTCCCTCCTGGCCCCACTATAAGAAGAGCTAAAAACATACCACTTATTATGTTCTAGGGACCATTCCAACCACTTTACACATTTAGTGCATATGATCCTCACAACTCTATGAGGTAGGTGCTATTGTTTATTTCCACTTTACTGATGAGAAAACGTAAAGCACAAACAAAACCCAAAAAAAACAAACCCCTTGCCGTCGAGTCGATTCCGACTCGTAGCGACCCTGTAGGACAGAGTAGAGCAGCCCCATGGGGTTTCCAGGCTGCAGATCTTTACAGAAGCGACTGCCACATCTTTCTTTGGTGGAGCGGCTGGTGGGGTCAAACCGCTGACCTTTTGGTTAGCAGCCAAGCGCTTAACCGCTACACTGCAATAGGGCACGGCAAAGCTGAATTTGAACCCAGAAGGTCAGTCTGGCCCCAGAACTATAAGAACCCTGTTAGCTGTTGACCCCCTGAATGTTAGCTTTGCACTAGCCCCGCCCCCTCAAACGCAACTGCGGCCTGTGGACCCTCTGCCCTGTGGACCTTCTGAACCCATTCCCAAGGCCTCATCCCATCCAGGGCACTGTGGTTTGCAGGAAAGCCCTAGGGACCCCGCCCCTGCCCTGAGCCCCGCCCCCAGGCCGGCCGCAGCCTTCCCTCACCATAGACTACGAGCACATAGAGCGCCCTCGCGTGGCCATGCTTGTTGGATGCCTCGCAAGTGTAGGTGCCATTATCTGCCGATACTAGCCCTGGGAGCGTGAGCGTTTCCCCCAGAGCCTCGGCCCGCTCTGGCAGGGACTCGTTCCCGCGGTTCCAGCGGATCTGGTTTGGCCTGTGTGGCGGGAGAAAGTGAGGAAAGGATAGTGAGAATTAAGGACTCAGGTGCCAGCCCCTAATTCAGATTTCTCAGGAATCTAGACAGGCAGCTGCCACCCGCTCTTAGCCTATAGCCCATTGTCATGGGATCGATTCCTGGTGACCCCATGTGTTACAGAATAAAACTGCTCCATAGGGTTTTCTTGGCTATAATCTTTACGGAAGCAGACTGCCAGGCCTTTCCTCTGCGGTATCACTGGGTGAGTTCGAACTATCAATCTTTAGGTTAGCAGGTGAGTGCAAACCTTCTGCATTATCCCACAGGGACCCCAAAATAAAAGGGCTCCTCTAGTCCTTTCCTTCCTAGAAAACTAACAGTTCCAGGCAGTTCCATCCATCACCAGGGTCTCAGGAATCCTAGGCCACCAGCCCCTTCTGCTTTCAGAATGCAACAGTCAAGGACCCCACAGTCTCCTTCCTCAGGATCAAGGAGTCTGAGCCTCCAAACCCCTCCTTGCTCAGGACCCAGGAATCCAGGCCCCCAGCCCTCTTCTCCTTAGGGCCCCAGAGCTCACCTGGGATTCCCCGTAACAGCACACGTCAGCACCAGCGTGTCTCCCTCCCTCACTACAGCCTGGGAGGCATGGATCCGGGCAGTGGGGGAGTCTGTGGGAAGAAGTGAAAAGGGAGAGTGGATGTCTGGGTCATCATACAGGGTAAGGGACCATCCTGGGATGACATTGGGGGCACTTACACTGCACGTCCAGCTCGTACTGCGTCTGCTTGCTGTGTCCAGAGGGCAGTGCCTGGTTCTGTGCCTCGCAGATGATGATACCACCGTCGTCCTTGCGGTCCACCCGAAACCGCACTTGGCTAATCACTCTCCAGACCTTGCCATTTTCCTGTTGGCTGCTCACTCCTGCCATGCCCCGCCCAGACACAGTCATACCAGGATTCTGGACCTGTCCACCCAGGATTGTCCCCTCCCCAGCAAATCCCAAAGCAAGCTACAGTCATGTCTCGATTAACGTCCGTGATACATACTGCGAAATAGGACGTTATGTGATTTGGCCGTTGTACGATCATCATACTATATACAGGCAATTCATAGTTACGAACCAACCCTCATAAAGCCTATTATATTAAAACCTTATGTGAGCCCGTCGGGCAAACCCGAGAGCTGTGTTAACTGGATACAGGGGGCTAGCCTTGGCAGGTGTGCGGCTGCAGGCCAGGCAGGGGCTGCTCCAGCAGCTGGATTGGGACTTTTTGTACATCTGGGTGCAGGGTGAGGACAGCATAGGGACCAGGCTGGGAGTGGGTGTACGGGTGCTGGGAGCACTGCTGGCAGTGGCAGCCCTGACAGCCGCCCACCGTTTGTATGACTGCTTCCTGCTCAAGTGCAGCCACCACTGCCCAGAGCCCGTGAGCAGCCCAGCCTCCCCCCCTCCACCGTGCCTCCACCAGCGCCCGAGGCAGGAGCAAAGGAGCACAGTAGGCACTGCCTTGCACTGGTAGTGAATGGCTGCAAGATTGCTGGGCGGGTGAATGAAGCCAGGAGGAGGAAAAGAAGGAGGAAGAGGCACTGTGAGAGTTAGGATGCACCCTGGAGCCCCGCTGCTCATTCACTCTGGGGGTTTGAGGTCTTTAAAACCATTGGGGGAAATAATAAACAAAAGGAGAGCTGCTTTCCCTTAAAAAACAAAAACAAAAACCCTATGAGACCACCGATGTATATGTGGTGGGACCTTGCCCCAACAGACGTTATGCGGGCATGACTGTATTTGCCAAGCTCTATCCCTTACCTACAAGGCTTTCCTCTAGTCCTCCAAGCCACGCCCCTTCCCAAACCATGCCTACAACCCCAGTGCCTTCTGCCAAAGTTCCTCCCGCATCCACTCGCATCCCTTCCATTGATCAATTCATTCAACAGCTGCATATTCAGCAATAAGTAGCTGTCAGGACCTGTTATGCTTTCTCCTCCAATCTCCTTCCATACAGAACTCACCACTTCCCAAAATCCTCCAAGCCCCATCCAAGCTATGCTCCTTTAAAAAAAATCCTGGTCTTTCTTCAAACACTATCCCTAAGGAACCTGCCTCTTCCCCAAGCTCATCTTCTTTGAATCCCGAGTTAATTCGAATCTCCATCCTCTTAGAATTCTTATTCTACTCCCAGAGCCCCTCCCCATTTCCTTCCAAGCTCCACCTGCTTAGAATCATGACTATTTTCTAAGCTCCACCCCCATGGAATCCGCCCCTTTTCTTAGTGCCGCCCTCTGAGAATCTTGACTTTTTTCCAAGCTCCAAGCTCAAACCCACAGAATTTGCCTCTTTTCCAGTCCTGCCCCTTGCAGAAACCATGCCCAAGCCCCGCCCACAAGCCATCCTCTTTCCTAAGCCCCGCCCCAGTAGCCCCCACCTCAAGTCCCGCCCCTCGCCTGCATCCCATCCCCGGTACCTTTCAACTCCTTACGGTCCCGGTACCAGCGTAGGACTGCGGCCGGGCGGGACCGTGGAACGAGGCAACTGACCTCCACCTCGCCTCCCTCCACCGCCTGCTCCCGGACCTCCACCACGGGATTCTCTGGTGCCACTGCGTCAAGAAGAGGGGGGGTAAGGGGAGCGGTCATGGGTCGTGGGCCCAAAGGGACCAGGCTGCAGGATCCCAGGGACTAAGGGGAACCAGGCAGGGTACCAGGTGGCAGGGATTAAACACAGAGGCCACGGGTCAGGAAGGCCATATTTACTGGGGCCAAGATGTCCCAAACCAGAAACCAAACTGGTTGCCATCGAGTCCAATTCTGACACATAGTGACCCTACAGGACAGAGTAGAACTGCCCCACAGGGTTTCCAAGGCTGTACTCTTTATGCAAGCAGACTGTCACATCTTTCTCCCATGGAGCGGCTGGTGGGTTAGAACTGCCAACTTTTCAGTTAGCAGCTCAGTGCTTAACCACTGTGCCACCAGGGCTCCTCCAAGATGTCCAGGAGGTTAAAACAGGCAGGGTCAGACTGTTTCAGGATAAAAGGAAAGCAGAGGAAAAAGGAGGCAGGGGAGGCTGTTACCCAGTACAGTGAGTGTGGCGATCTGGTGGTGGGTATCCTCCGTGTAGAGCTGGCAGAAGTAGCCCCCCTCGTCCTCCAGGCGGGCATCGGAGAGCCGGATCCGCACCCTGCGTGGGGAGAACTCCTCAAGCTGGAAACGCTCGTCCTTCAGGGCTAGAGAGGGTGAAGGGAAAGCGATGAACTTGGGGAGTCCTGGCCTCCAGAGTCCCACTCCTTCTCCAGCCCTCTATTCTCCAGCCATAGCTATGAGTCTGAGGTGCCCATGCCATTTACGCCCAGGATGATCCAGGACCTCCCGACTGCAGACCCAGGAGTCCAGACTCCCAACCCCCTCTTCCCTCAGACTCAGGAGTCCAGACCCCTAGCCCCCTCCTCCCTCAGACCCAGGAGTCCAGTCCCCCGGCCC
>NW_004444152.1:1819177-1829689 GCF_000243295.1 Trichechus manatus latirostris
CCCCGGCCCCCTCCTCCCTCAGACCCAGGAGTCCAGGCCCCCGGCCCCCTCTTCCCTCAGACCCAGGAGTCCAAACCCCAGCCCTCCCCTCCTTCAAGACTCAAGATTCTGGTTCCCAGCACTCACCCCGGGTGCCATTGAAGAAGAGGGTCTGCCGGGCTGGGTTCTGAATGACAACTATGGACCCATCATACTGGTGCAGACGGCAGGTGATCTCAGCCACCCCACCCTCAGCCACTGTCACATTCTCTGTCTGTACTTCCTGTCCTGTCCCTGAAGAGAGAGAGACAGACTAGGAGACTGCTGGAGGGCTACAAATCAACCTCTCCTTTCTCCTCTGTTCCTCCCCAACCCAAACCTCCAAGCCCTCTCCTTCTCTCTCCTTCAGTTCCTTACACCCAGCATTTCCTGGGGAGCTGGAGTCCAGAAAACGGATAAAACCTGCTCCCTGCTCTAGAGGAGTTGGGAGTCGGAATGCAGTGTTATGTGCTCTAACGGAGCAGGAGTTGCAGTCAGAATCCAGCGTTAAGTGTTCTAACACAGCTGCACAGGGCACACTAGGAGCCCAGAGCAAGGGAGGACTAGAACTGCCTGGGGAGGCCTGTGGTCAGAGCAGGCTGCTGGGAAGAAGCTATGTTGGATCCGGGTCTTAAAGAGTGAGCAAGTTAGGGGACACCGAGCTATTAAGGGTGACGGAAGCATGTGGAACCGAATCAGGTTGAACAACATGATAAAACATTAACAAATGTGGCTGAATTGTACACGTGAAGAATGTTGAAAAGGCAAATGATTTGTTACATATATATTTAGCAGAATTTTTAGAAAGCAAAGAAATCATCATAAAATAAGCAAAAAGAGTGAGCAAGAATTTACCAGGTGTGAGACTGCTGTGTGTACACCAAACCCCATCTTTCACACCTGGGCACATGTAGCTTGTCTGGAAAGATGGTTACAATACTCACAATATTTTTCCCATCCCTGAACTGACCCTCTGCAAGCTGACTTTGCCATTCCTCCCATAAAGGCGGTACTCTGCCCCCCTTGAATCTGGGTAGGTCTTGTGACTTGCTTTGACCAACAGGATTTTCTGGAAGTGATGTTGCACCCTGGATGGTGCAAATAGTTTGCACTTGACTACTAACCCGAAGGTTGGCAGTTTGAACCCACCCACTGGTGCCATGGGAAAAAGGCCTGACGATCTGCTTCCATAAAGATGACAACCAAGAAAACCCTATGGGGCAGTCCTACTCTTAACACATGGGGTCACCATGAGTCGGAATCAACTCGACAGCAACAGGTTTGGTTTTTTCTTTTTTGACATATGAGTTCTGGAGTTTAGGCCTCAAGAAGCCTTGCAGCTTCTGCTCTTGCCTTCTTGCTGCCCTAGGATTGTTTTGTGAAGATGCCCGGATTAGCCTCTTTGAAGATGAGAGACCACACAGAGAGCGAAGCCCAGCCAACAGCCAGCACCAACCACCAGGCATGTGAGTGTGGCCGTCCCGGATCAGTTGCACCACCAGATGACTGCAGCCGCAGGAGTGACCCCAGTTAAGACGGAGAGAAGAACTGCCCAGCTGGATCCAGCCCAAATTGCTGGCCCCCAGGGTGGTGAGCAAATAAAGTGGTAGTTGTTTTAAGCCATTAAGTTTTGGGAAGTCTGTTAACTGATTCAACACACAATTAAGCTACATTTTCCAGCATCCCTTGTAGTTAATTGGGGCCATGTGACCTGTTAGGAGTTTCTGGGTGATGGAAATGGTTAAGAGCTAGATAAGTAACGAAAAGGTTGGCAGTTCAAACCCACCCAGAGGTGCCTCAGAAGTCAGGCCTGGTGATCTGCTTCTGAAAGTCACAGCTTTGAAAGCCTTATGGAGTAGAGTTCTACTCTGCATACATGGGGTCACCATGAGTTGGAGTCTACTTCAGGACAACCAGCAACAGCAATATGTGACTTATCGCTGGATAATGGGACATAGGTGAAGGATAAACCCCTCGTCCAGGCCTGACCCATCTCCCTCACAATCCTTCTTGCTGGCTAAGTGGAGAGGACTCCAAGGACTTCAGAGGACATCGGGGTCACAAGATGGAAGGAGCCTGGGTTCCTGACTGACTGCCCCCCATGAACTATACAGGACTGTGACATGCGTGAGCGAGAAACACTTTTTTGTGAAGTGGGTGAAATGTCAGTGCTGTTTCTTACAGAAGTCAACCTATTCTGATCAACATTGGAGGAACCCGGTGGGGCATTAGAAAGGGGGTGCTTCCAGCAGAGGAAAGAGCCTGTAGAAAAACTCAAAGTTGAGACTCATCATCATCATCACCACCACCGTCCCCACTATTGTTGTCATCATCTTCAAAATAACAATACCCACAACTGTTGTTGTTGTTGTTAGCTGCTGTTGAGTTGGTCCCCGACTCATGGCAACCCGAGCAGAACGGAACAAAATGCTGCCTGCTCCCCACGACTGGCTGCAGATCGAGGCTGTGATCCACAGGGTTTTCACTGGCTGATTTTCAGAAGTAGATCACCAGGCCTTTCTTCCTAGTCTGTCTTAGTCTGGAAGCTCCGCTGAAACCTGTTCATTATCACAGCAATACGCAAGCCTCCACTGACAGGTGGTGGCTGCACATGAGGTGCATTGGTTGGGAATCGAACACAGGTCTCCCGCATGGAAGGTGAGAATTCTACCACTGAACCACCAAAAAAAAAAAACCCGTTGCCATCAAAATCAATTCTGATTCATAGCGACCCTATAGGACAGAGGAGAACTGCCCCATAGAGTTTCCAAAGATCGCCTGGTGGATTCGAACTGCCAACCTTTTGGTTAGCAGCCGCAGCTCTTAACCACTACACCACCGGGGTTTCCTTGAACCACAAAAGCCCCCCTCAATAACCACAATAGTTAGCATTTATTAGGCACTTGCTGTGCCAGGCCCAAGGCTAAGGATATTACCTACATAATCCCATTTAATTGTCATAATACCTGTATAAGGTAGGCACTATTATCAATCCTCATTTTTTTTTCAATCCCCATTTATAGGTGAGAAAATTGGCCCAGAGAGATGAAATGACTGGCCCAAGATCACAGCATCCAGATCTCTCTGATTCCATCTCCTGCATCCATATCCACTCCCCACTGTCTGGGTGGAGTGTGTGGCATTGGTGAGGAATGGTGGAGGGAGGCCGATCATATTACATGGGATGAGCTTTTGAAGGACATTGAATGCCAAGCTCAGAGATTAGCTTTTATCTTGAAGGCCCGTGGCAGTTTTGAAGCAGGGCAGTGCCATGATCAGATCTGCTTATTAATCTTTAAATGCTGGATAGCTACCTCTACATGTCTCCTTTATTATGTCTCAGGGTCTCATTCATTCGAGTATTTCCTGAGCAGCTGGTAGGTTTTCAGGGGCGGGGTGCCCAGAGACGAGTGAGATGAGGTCCCTGCCTTTGAGATTTATGGGGAGGTAGACACAAATCACTGTAATATCCCATCAAAGATGCCACATTCCCTGTAAGCAGAATAGGTAACCTGATTTGGGGGCTGAGAGGCAGGAAAGATTAATTCTGGTGGGTGGAGGCAGAAACAGCTGGCTGCCTTCCCTGACATCCCTCTTTCCTTTTCTCCTCAGCAAAAGAACCCTGATTATATTTTATGGTTGTCCTATGCTCAGCTGAAAGAGATATTACCCAGCATCCCTTACAGGTACATGAGGCCATGTGATAAAGTTTTGTCTGGTTGGATGTATGCAAAAGCATCACACAGTAATTTGGGGAGGACTTCTTAAAGGAAGGGACAAGTCTTTTTTCCACCAGGTCACCTTTGTGCTGACTGGAGCTAGAATGTGATGGCTGGAGTTCTGGCAGCCATTTTGGACCATGAGTGCAAGAGCATAGGGATGGTGGGACAAAGAACTGGAGAGTGCCTGGGTCTCTGGTGACGATGTGGAGCTGCCATAACAGTCCTGGACTCCAATTCTGGACTTGTTTTATGTTTAAGTATAACACTTTGGGTATTTAAACTACAATTTAGAGTTTACCCAGTACATCCTGAAATATCAAACTTAACATGTCCAACCCCTGCCCCAAACCTCTTCATCTCAAGTTCTCTCAGTCTCAGTAAATGTCACAACCACCCACCTGGTTGCTCTGGCCAAAAACTTAGGAATCATCCAAGTTTCTCTCTTTTGCTCACCCCAATATCCATTTCATCAGCAAGATCTGTCCATTCTCGCTCCAAAACATTTCCCAAATCTATTCACCTTTGTTTACATCCCTACCATCACCCTAGACCAACAATATCATCTCTCACCTTGACCCTTCAAAAGTCTACTCAAGGGTCTCCCTGCTTCCATGCCTGCCTCCCCCCAGGCCATTCTCCACACAGCAGCCAGATGGATTTTTCAAAAAGGTAAATCAGATTAAGTCACCCCTCTGCTTAAACCTTCCTGAGGGCTGCCCATTACACTTAAAATAAAATCTAGATTCCTTCCCCAGGTCTTCAAGATGCTACATGGCCTGACCACGGTTCTGACCACTCACTTCACTCCAGCCTCACTGACCTTGATGTCCCTCAAACACACGGAGCTTGTTCCCACCTCAGGGCCTTTGCTCTTGCTCTTCTCTCTGCCTGGAATATTTTTCCCCCGATGGTACCAGGGCTGCCTCCTGTTCTCATTCGGGTCTCTCCTTTTGACACTTCCTCAGAGAGGCCTTCCCTCACTGCCCATCCTTTCATCTCCAGAACACTTTCATTACTGCTGTTTTATTTCCTCTATGGAAATTTCTGGAAACTTCACTGAGATTATCTGATTAATTTGCTTACTTGTTTATTGTCTGTCCTTCATGACTAGAATATACACTACATTAAAGCAGGGATGTAATCTGTTGGGTTTACCCCTAGTGCCTAGAAACTTGTCTGGGACTCAGATTGTCTGGAGAGCTTGCTGAATGAATCACATTTCTCAGGCAGGATACGGTTTCAGCCTCACAAGGAGCTCATGACATCATTATTCTCGTCTTACACCTGGTGTGATCCTAGCTGGACCACTTGCCATCTGTGTGACCTTGGGCAAATGGCTTCACTTTTTGGCGACTCAATGACCCCATCTGTAAAATGAGGATGATGCCAGCGCCTGTTTGCCTTGTAGGGATGAGCCCAGTGCCTGAAGACCAGGGAGCCCTCTCTGCAAGGCTGTTGTGATTACAACCTCTGGAAATATGCCCACGCACATGAAAACTGGTTGGCACATTGGGGCACTTTAAAAAACATCTTGAAGCCTATCCATGGATTTTGGACCCCAGGGCTAGCCTAATGCCAGCCAATTTCCCCCCCACCCCATTTTACAGATGTGGAGAATGAGGCTAAGGGGTCCCAGGGCAAGTAAGGGGCAGAAACTAACCATCTCCTGGGAGCCATCAGGATCTCTGGATCTGCCCCCCAAAACTTATCCCCCGCTCTCTGCTTGAGGGTGCACATGGGGTGAGGGGGGGGCTTTTGTCCTATTCCCTCCCCCTCCTGAGGAGTCAGTAACCAACAGTGACTGTGCCTGGAATATTAATGTCCTCGCAGCTTTTGTTTCAGGATTGGGGGGTGGTGGGGGTGGGACTTTTTGGTCAGAGAGAGGTTGAGCTTTTGGGACTGGGGCACTGGCCCTTTAAACCGTGTTGACAGCCTGGAGTCGTCATGGGGATGGTGCCTGGAAAAAAGGGACATGGGAGGGTTTGGGAAAGAGAGGCTGAGCAGGTATATAGAGACCCAGGAATCCAGCCCCAGCCCCCTCCTTCCTCAGGACCCAGGATGCTAACCCCTGACTTCCTCCTCCCTCTGACTGAGGAATCTAGGCTCCAATCTCCTCCTCTCCCAGGACCCAGAAGTCCGGCCCTCAGTTCCCTCCTCCATCAGGACCCAGGAGACTGGGTTCCTAGGATCTTTCTCCCTTAAAGCCCAGGAGTCCAAGCCCCCAGACTTCTCCCCCACTTCAGACACAGGAGTTTGGGCCTCCAGCCCCCTCCTCCTTCAAGAGCCAGGAGGCAGGGGGTCTGGAGTACACAGCTGGTGGATGTTTCCACGGAGACTAAGCGGGGTGGGGGGAGCGCTTTCTGGGTCCTGAGTCAGCGAATACCCAAGGGAGTCTCAAGGTCACAGTTCCGGGAAGGTCACAGCCACCCACTCCATATCCACTCCCCAGGGGGCTCATGGCATCATGCCTCCTTCCCCCCTTGCTCCCCTAGGGAGGTGGTACATCCCTGCGTCCTGACCGAACACCCCGTCAGCCCCCCACCAATGGCGGAGTCCGAACATCCTTGCACAAAGCATCAATTCTTCCCTAGCTCAGCCTTGTGAAGGCGCGCCTGTATTCGCAGGACCTAGGCCTCAGGGTCCCAGCCCCTCCTCCCTCGGAAACCTGGAGTGGGACCCCCAGCCCCTTCCCGTCTCAGGACCTAGTAGTATGGACCCCGAGCCCCTGCCTCCCTTAGGACCAAGGAGTTCAAGAGCCAGCCCCCTCGACCCTTAGTCCCTCAGACCAAGAACCCCAAGACCCCATCCCTCTCCTCCTTCAGACCCAGGAATCTGGGGCACCTAGACCCTCCTCCTTCAGACCCAGGAGTCCAGGTCCCAGACCCCTCCTCCCTCAGACTCAGGAGTCCAGACCCCCAGACCCTCCTCCATCAGACCCAGGAGTCCAGGTCCCAGCCTCCTCCTCCCTCAGACCCAGGAGTCCAGGCCCCCGGCCCCCTCCTCCCTCAGACCCAGGAGTCCGGGCCCCCGGACCCCTCCTCCCTCAGACCCAGGAGTCCAGGCCCCTAGACCCTCCTCCCTCAGACCCAGGAGTCCAGGTCCCTAGACCCTCCTCCATCAGACCTAGGAGGCCAGGTCCCTAGACCCTCTTCCTTCAGACCCAGCAGTCCAGGTCCCTAGACCCTCCTCCATCAGACCCAGGAGTCCAGGCCCCAGCCCCTCCTCCCTCAGACCCAGGAGTCCAGGTTCCCAGCCCCTCCTCCCTCAAATCCAGGAGTCCAGGTCCCCAGCCCCTCCTCCTTCAGACCCAGGAGTCCAGGTCCCCAGACCCTCCCCTGGAAACTTCTGACTCCAGGTCCATTGCCCTCAACCCTCAGAATTACAGTCCCGCCTTCCCCCAGCCCTTTGGCCCCCTCCTATCTGGGGACCCAGGCCATCAGATGGGGGCGTGGGGGTGAGTCAGCAGCCTCACACACAAAGCCCCCCCCCCCGCGGCCCCCACGTTCCTGGGATACTTGGAACTCTTTGGATTCTGGGCCTCAGGCCCAGCCAGAGGGTGGGGGAGTCCTCCAGATGTTCCCCCTGGGTGGGGGTCGGGGCAAGAATTACTGCTCCAGAAAAGGTGCAAGGCACACTGAGCTCTTACTGTCCAGTCCTCCACCCATAGCGCCCTCTATTCACCCCTCTCCCCAGAACAGCCCAGGCTCTGCTCCCTGCCCCGCTGGGTGTATGGGGGGCCTGGGGGCCTGGGTCCTTGAGGGCCTATGGGCCTGAGGTCTGCACAGCCGGGAACCAGTGGGTGCTTCGGTCCTGGTGCCATAGGCCATTGGGTGCTGGCAGGTCTAACTGTCTCCTGGCAGCCCCCCCCCACCCCACCCAGAGAGAGAAAGCTGCCTTTGTGTTCCCCAAGATGGGGACAGGCCAGGCTCGCACGACATTAACCCACCCCAGGCCCCAGCCCTGCTGAGTCTGAGGTCTTAAAGTCCACTGCAGAACCTGACCCCCACCCCCAGGCTCTGGAGACTCAGGCACTGGGCTGTTGGGTGGGTGGGGGTCAGCGATGGAAGCCTCCCAAGACCTATTCCCTGGGGTGATTCACAGTGGGGTAGGGTTCCCCTGTTGTCAGTGTCGGGTCAGAACTTCAGCAGGGAAAAGTGAGTCACGCTGGAGGGAAACATTATTCAAGATCAACAAGCTCCTCCTCCACAGGGCCCCCCAACTCTTGAAGCCTCTCTATTCTTTCTTTGTATCTGTTTCCTCTGCTGCTTTCTGTTCCACCCAATTCCTGGCCTGTGGCTCTCTGTTTCTGCCTGTGTGCATTTCTGGGCAGTCAATCAATCTCTCTTTTTCTCTCCCTCCCACCCTTCCTGCCCTCCCCCACCCGACCCTTCTTTCTTTTGGCAAAGGTCTCCTCATCCCCTTCTAGTTTTCCCGGCACAGGAGTGAACCAGGAAAGACAATAATTTTTTGAAAGGGCACCAATGGGCCCCATTTCTCTTCCCCACTTCTGCTGGCTGGGCAAGGTGAGAGAGGAAGGGAACTCTAGGGACCACTGATAGTCACCACCATCTGGTGGCCAAGGCCATTCAGAAATATCCAATGAGAAAGAAAGCAGGCAGAGCCCTCGGAGACCATGAACTCCAGCCCCTGATGCCATTGTTTACAGAAGGGGAAAGTGAGGCTCAGAGAGGGGCAGGGACTGGCACAAAATCATACCAGAGAGGCTGGGGCAAGTCTGGGACCCAGGTTCCTTAGCTTCCCCTGATGCCGAGCTCTTCCCCAACTTATAAAGCCCCACATCATGTAATTTAGAGAAAGTTTACAGAGCAGATTATGATGCTAGGAAGCAGTGACTTTAAAATCAAACAAAGGACAAGCCTGTAGATTTATTGTCCGGAAGTGCTGAAGAAAGGATTCTTGAACTGAGTAGGTGGTCATCTTGGGCCATATTCTGATTCTGAGAATCCAAAGTCCCATGATTGATTCTAAGCTTCCAAGATTTTAGATGTCAGAGTTGTCAAGAGCCAAGAACTCTAAGAGGTCAAGATTTCAGAATTCTAAAGAAGCTGAAATGTAGAATGCTAACAACCATCAAGGTTCGAGCATTTTAAAGTTGCAGGGATTCTATAATCCTAAAAGATGATAAGGGTTCTAAAACACCCTCAGGTTCTTTGTTTACTGGATTCATCCGTTCTAGGATTCTATGAGCCTGATTGTCAGGGCCTAAAAACAACTAAATGAAGAAACAGAAAAATTCAATGGAAATGTAGCTAAGGTACCAAAGCTCTCATCTGGGAAATTGTGATACATCTCTCACAAAGAAAGGAGGCAATGATAAAAGTTCTAAAGTGATCACAGAAGACTAGAGGAGAAAGAAAGGTGGGGGGTGACAGGTCAGCTGTGCCCTTTGCCTTATGCTGAGGAAAGGGAAGCTCTGCCCTTCACCCTCAAACTCTGGAGTCGGAAAGTGTTAACCGCACCCAACTTGCCAGAAGCACACACAAGGGTCCAAGCTGGAGTTCCCTTACAGGTCATTGAGTTCAACAGCCTCATTTTACAGAAAAGGAAACTGAGGTCCAAAGAGAGGCAAGTGCTTTTGCCCTTGGCTACTGTGGCAAATGGCAAGAGCCAGGATTCCAACCCAGGCGCCCAGCCCTGTGCCAGCTGGCTACACTCCTCTCCCAAATCTATACAGAACAGCCATCTCTCTCGCTTTTGGCCAGGCACCTCCTAGTCATCCATTCCTCCCAAGAGTGGCTTTAACGCGCCAGTGAGGAGGTGACCCGTGGCAGGTTCAAGGCACACACAGTGTCAGGGTGTAAGTGTGTGGGTAACATTTCCTGACCTTGTCCCCAGCCTCAGGGTCACCCCATCTTGGGGGTCTCCAGCTTCTCACAGTGTTGGATAAGGATCTGTGGATGGCTCCCTGGATATCCAGCTCCAGAGGGGGGCTCTCTGTAAGCTGTGGCCTGGGTGTGTGAATGGGTGGGAATGGACAGGGTTTGGGAGACATTTGCTGAATCCACGTGTGTACCCACATGCCAGGGTTCCCCATTCCCACATCCCTACACACATACACACGACAGTCCCCCCACGGCTCTTTGAGATGCCCTGCCTGACTCAATTCCTCTCCAGAGGGAGAGATGGAGGGAATGAAGGAAGGGGATGAGGGTACTGGGATGGAGGTTGTAAGGGTAGACAGAGGGAGAGAGACGGGGGACAGGGAGACAGTGGGACAGAGAGGGGATACAGCAGGAGGTAGGTAACAGAGGAGGCTAAAGAAGCAGGGGTGACAGAAGATGGGGGCAGAGACAGGGGGATAGGGCAGATGGGGGGACAGAGAGAAAGGAAAGGGAAACAAGGATGATAGCAAGACAGGGACATAGGGGGAAATGGGGGCAGAGAGGGAGGGCAGAAATAGGGGACGGACTACAGGGGAAACAGGGTGATGGGGGACAGAGTGACCCAGTCAAAGGGCACAAAGGTGGGGGACAAAGACAGGGTAGAGATGGGGCACAGAGAGGTAGGGAGAAAGGGGGACAGAGAGAGGAAGGGACAGGACTTCGAGACTGGGGGACAGAGGACAAGGGTAGGGGGACAAGGAAAGAGACACAAGGACCCAGAGACGAGCGGGCTGAGGGACGCAGAGACCGGACGAAAGGACAGCGGGACCGGCCTCGGGAAGGCGGGCTTGGTGGTGGTGGGGGGTCTCGGGCCCTTTGTCCCCTCCGGAATCCGGGCCTGTGCGGGGTGGGGGGGCTGCGGCACGGCG
>NW_004444152.1:1830042-1865424 GCF_000243295.1 Trichechus manatus latirostris
GAGGGGGAGCGGAGGGGCGCGGGGCGCGAGACAACTGGGAGGGGCGAGGGGACGGGATGCGGAGAGGACAGGCGGAGGGTGAGGGCTCCGAGAGGTGGAGAGATGAGGGGGGAAGAGGGCGGGAAGGGGTCGCGTGTGAGCGTGACGGTGCTGTGAGCGTGCCAGGCGAGGGCGCTGTGCGAACGGGGGAGAGTGCGAGGTTCGGGGTGTGCAGAGGTAAGAATGTGTGGGTGGTGTGTGAGGCTGCGAACACTGTCAAGTGTTGTGTGTGAGGGTGAGAACATAGTGTGGAAGTGTTAATATGTGAAGGTGAGTGTGTGGTTGGAGAAAGGTGTTGACAGTGTGTGAAGGTGCAGGTGGGTGTGAGCCGTGTGGGTGGTGGGTAAGATGGGGAGGGCAAAGTGACTGTGGGAGGGTTTGGGTGTTGTGTGCAGGTGTGCGCGACAGAGGAGAATGTTCTGTGAGGAGGGAAGGTGAGTGTGTTATGGGAAAGGTGAGTGTGAGAGGGTGTTCTGTGGACAGGTGAGTGTGAGGGGGAAGGTGTCTAGTGAGAGGCTGTGAGCTGAGCCAACTTGGGAGGGAGGGAAGGGGACAGCTGCATCTCTGGGCTGGTCCAGGATCTCCCGGGGCAGGGTGGGGCTGGGGCTCAGGCATGGGCCCCTCCCTCCCTTCCTCCAGTCCTGGCCAAAAAACCCATGTTTCTGCATTCGTCCGGGGAGGGGCCCCCAAAAGTGACCCAACTGGAGGGAAGCCTGAGTCCTGGGCCCCAGGGAGGGAGCTGCTGCCTGTAGATGCCTCCTAGGCCCTAGCGTCCAAGCTTCTCCACCCTGCTCCTCCTCTCTATGTCCCTGTTTATCTGTGTCCTTGCTTTCTGCCCTTTCTGCCGCTTCTCTCTCCATTGTTGGTGCTGACTCAGCCTTCCAGACCTTGGTCTCTTCTCCCTCCTGAGGAGGTGTCTCCCTGAGTCCACTTCCGGGGGACCGTGTAGACCTAGTCAGGATCCTCATCCACAGGATCCAAGAAGAGTGAGAAAGCATGGAAGATCAGAGCCCTCAACCTCTCCCATGCCTGACAATTACGTACGCTGAGGCCCAGAGACACCCATTATGAAAATCTGTACTCTTTATCCGTCACCAGTAAATTCTACATCCAGGTCCACTAAGGTACTTGAGCTCCCCATCCTCTCTCTCCTCAGGACCAAAGCTCCCATCAGCCCAGGGTCCCCAGGACCATTGTTGTTGCTGTTTGTTGCTTTTGAGTCAGTTGCGATTCCTCGTGATCCCATGTGTGCAGAGTAGAACTGCTCTATAGGGTTTTCAAGGCTATGACATTTCAGAAGCAGATCAACAGGCTCCGCTGGGTGGGTTCAAACTGCCAACCTTAACTGCTAGTTGAGCGCGTAACCGTTGGAGCCACCCAGGGACTCCCCAGGACCATGGCTCCTAGCAACTTCTTTTCAGAAGTCCCTACCCAGAAACCCACTGCCATCGAGTTGATTCGGACTCACAGTGACCCTATAGGGTTTCTAACGCTGTAATCTTTATGGGAGCAGACTGCCACATCTTTCTAACTGCTAACCTAAAGTTTGGTGGTTTAAACCCACCCAGCGGTACCACAGAAGAAAAGTCCTAGTGATCTGCTTCTGTAAAAATCACAGCCAAGAAAACTCTATGGAGCAGTTTTACTCTGTAATCCATGGGGTCGCATTGAGTCTGAATCAACTCCTCAGCAACTAACAGCAACAGCAAACTGCAGGAAGAGGGGGTCAGGCTGGTTAATGTCTACTCCTCCTTCCAGGGCTCACATTCTAAGAGATAGACTAAGAGGGAGAGAGGTGTTTGACTGGATTCAGGATACCTGTTCAGAGGGTAGCTGATAGTCTTCTTTTCCCCCAAGAACCTATACGCCCTCTTGCTCAGGGTTCTAACTCGTGTCTCTTGGCCCAGCCGTAGGGCACCCTGGGAGGTGTTGGTCTGGTTCTCCTATGTGACCTTTGGGTCCCACCATTTCTCCACCTGAGGGCACCATGAGAATGGTGGTTCCAGTTTCCATTCTTCTTCAGGTTACTCTATCCATTAGGATTTTCGTGCAAATGACAGTGAATCCAACCCAAACTGGCTTGAGAGAAAGGGAATTGGATCACATAAGAAAAAGTTATGGATGGATGTCTTGGGCATGGTCTGTCCATCTCTCTGTCCTAAGGGTGGATGGCTCCCCCTTGTGTTGCAAGACGGCTGGCAAAAGTTCCTGGGGCCACATTTCTTCACATTTGGGGAGGGGCAGGGAGAGAAAACATTCCTGGGTGGTACAATTGGTTTGCACTTGACTGCTAAACTAAAGGAACCCACCCTGGAAAATAGGCCTGGTGATCTGTTCCGTAAAGATTACAGCCAAGAAAACCCTATGGAGCAGTTCCATCCTGCAACACATGGGGTCACTGTGAGCCAGAATCAACTCGACAACTAATAATAACAACCAAAGCCAAACCCACTGCCGGTGACCCTATAGGACCGAGTGGAACTGCCCCATAGCGTTTCCAAGGCTGTGAATCTTTACAGAAGCTGACTACCACATCTTTCTCCCGCGGAATGGCTGATGGGTTCGAACTGCTGACCTTTTGGTTAGCAGCTGAGCATTTTAACCAGTGTTGCTACCAGGTCTCCTAACAATAACAAGAGGGAGAGAAAAAAACAGACTGAGGGAGCCAACGAGGGAAAGAGAAGAAGGGAGAGAAGAAAGAAGACTTTAATTCCCTCAGCAGAGTGGGAAATCTTTTTTCCCTCCAGAACTAGTTGCCATTAACCCGATTCTGGCTCATGGCAACCCCAAGTGTATCAGAGTAGAACCGTTCTGCACAGAGTTTTCAATGACTGATTTTTCAGAAGGAGATCACCGGGCCTTTTTTCCAAGGCACTTCTGGGTGGACTTGAACCAGTGCGATAATAGATTATCATCTGCACCACTCGGGTACTTCTTTCCCCCCAGAAGTCCCTGGCAAACCTCTCATTGTGCCTTATTGGCCCACATGATGCCATATGCGTATCCCTGAACTAATAACTATGGCCAGGGGGTGGGATTGGGCTGATTAAATTAGACATGAACCTGGGGCTCCAGCCCTGGGTCGTAGGTGAAATCAACTTTCTTGAGCAGAAGTGGATATTGAGGAGACAGCTGCTATGCCCACTATTTGGGGGGAAAGAAGAGGTCCCCAAAAGATATGTGGGCTACAGGCCATGGGTTAATCAATCGTGATGTCTTGAAATCTTGGGATCGTGCAGACCTTGTTTTCCGTCCCTGGTGAGGTCTGGGACCTAGCTCTCACTTGGATTCTTCCAATAAGGTTGTCATTTTTGCCTAAGTCAGCTGAAATAGATTTTGTTTCTTGGGACTGAAGATCCCTGGACAAAAACTTAAGAGCTATAAAGGGTGGGGTTCTGATCACAGTATCATTCCCTCCCCCTTCTTCCTGAAAGGAGCCCTGGTGGCGTAGTGGTTAAGCACTTGACTGCTAACTAAAAGGTGGGCGGTTCAAACCCAACAGCCACTCCATGGGAGAAACGTGGTAGTCTGCTTCCATAAAGATGACAGACTTGGAAACCCTATGGGGCAGTTCTATCTGTCCTATAGGGTCCCTGGTCCCTATGAGTCGGAATTGACTTGACGGCAGTGGATTTGGTTTTGGTTTGTTTTTTGCTTCTCCCTAAGAGAATCCTGATTTTGTTCAGGTATTCACCTTTCTCTAATAGCCAGGTGATTTGGGGGAAGCCCAGGCGTGGGTTCTGAACATACTTTGCCAAAGATTGTGGTCCCATGTCCCCTCCAGTGATTGCTTTAGGCATGGAAATATGAAATGAGTCAGACCAAGGAAACTGGAGGGCAGGTCTGGAAGGATGTTTTGGGGTAAGCTTTCCTTGTATTTTAAAGAACACCCAAGAAAAAAATGGCTTCTTCGTTATTGCCTCTGGATGTGGTTGTAATGTCTGGAACTACAGCAGTCATCTTGAGGTCATGAGTTAGACCAGCCTGACTAGGTCCCTTAGGACCTGGTGGAATCCTTGAATTAGTCAATCCAGGATCTGCCCTAACTCACGATCTCTTGTTACTCTTGAGATCACGTATTTCCTCTTTGTTTTAGCCATTTTGAGTTGACTTTTCTGTTATGTGCAGACTTGGGCACTGTATTCCCCATGATTCACATAGAATGGAGGCAGGCTTCTTGCAGATTAAAACATTCCAGAGGTGCAACTGAAGAAAGACTTGGTGATCTGCTTCCATAAGATTACAACAAAACAAAACCAAAACCTGTTACCATTGAGTTGATTCCAACTCATGGCGACCCATGTGTTCCAAGGTAGATCTAAGCTCCATAGCTCCATCACTTAATCTTTACAGAAACAAATTGCCAGGCCTTTCTTCTGTGACACCATTGAGTGGGTTCAAACCATCAAACTTTTGGTTAGTAGATGAGCGCAAACCGCTAGTGCTACCCAGGGACCTTTCTGTAAGATAATAGCCATTGAAAGCCTCATGGAGCCCAGTTTTATTCGGAAACACTTGGGGTTGCCATGAGTCGGAATCCACTTGCTGGAAACAGGTTTTGTTTTTGTTTTTGGTAAATGATACTTTCAGCTGCTCCCTCACCCCTGTAGCAGGATCTCTCTCACAGAGCCTGTTTTCCCAGCCCTGGCTGAGTGAGCTGCATACCATGGGACCCTCAGGAGCAGTGGGTGGCTGTGTATGACCCCAACAACCATGTATAGTGGCTTTAAAGTGAACTTCCCTGACTGTAGCGGAGGAGGCCATAGGCAGCCTCTGACCCAAACTGCGCTCTATCAGAGTCTCTTGGCTAAAATTTTAGAACCGGGACTCAAGTGGTTTGTGGTACTTGCCACCTTTATGGGCCTGTTTGGCTACTCTGTGTGAAGCAGAAGAAGGTAGTCTATGAAGAGATAGAAAAATAAAGTGTAAGCCCGGAAGGAAAAAGACACATTTAGAGTGAGAGAGGAGAGGCTGAGACCCAGAGAAGTAGGGAGTTTCTGCAAGAGGAGGTTACGACCTTGATTTCACATAGCTTTTCAACTGTTTCCTGTCCCTGTAAGATCGTCCCTTCCAATAAGGTTGTCGTTTTTGCTTAAGTCAGCTTAAACGTATTTTATTTCTTGCAACTGAAGATCCCTGAACAAAAACTTAGGAGCTATGAAAGAGGTTGTGATCGCAAGCCTTGGTGTAAAGCATCATGGGAAATGTATTCCTAGCCTCAACATCTGCTATAGGGCATCATGGGACATGTATTTCTAGCCTCTGATCCCTAGTGTAGGGCATCATGGGATATGTATTTCTATCCTTTGATCCCTAGTGTAGGGCATCATGGGATATGTAACGCTGTTGTTAATTGCCATCGAGTTGATTCCGACTGGCGACCCTGTCTATGCAGAGTAGAACTGCTCCATAGGGTTTTCAAGGTTGTGAGCTTTCGGAAGCAGATTGCCAGGCTTGTCTTCCAAGGAGCATCTGGGTGGGTTCAAACTGCCAAGCTTTTGGCTGGTAGCTGAGCGCGTAACCATTTGAGCCACTTCAGGACTCTGGGAAATGTAATACTAGCCTCCGATTTCTGCTATAGGGTCTCATGGGAGATATAGTCCCACCCTTAATCCCTGCTGTAGAGCCCCATGGGAAATATTCCTAGACTCCAATCTCTGCTGTAGGGCATTATGGGACATGTATCCCTGGCCTCAATATAGGCTCTAGAGACTCATGGGAGATACATTCCTGGCCTCATTCTTGGTGGAGGGCATCATGGTAGTTGTAATTCTAACCTCCAATCTCTATTGTAAGAGATCATGGGAAATGTGAAACTATCCTCAATTTTGACTGTGCAGGATCTCACAAAATGTCACTTTAGCCTCATCTCTGCTGTAGGGCATCATGGGCCATGTCATCCTGGCCCCATTTTTGTTGTAAGGCACCACAGAAGATGTAGTCTTTGCTTCCTTTCTTCCTTCCCTCTTTTCTTCATAACCTGCTTTGTTTCAGGCACTTTTCTTGTAACCAGACGCTTCCAGGTCTGGTCAACGCGGCTAGAAAGACATGAAGCAGTGAAAGAAGAGGAAGCTTTATTGACTTGGCCAAGTAAAGGAGCCCACCAGGACTTGTGTCGCCAAGGTGGCTCCCTGAACACTGGCCCAAGGGGTTTATATGGGTAGAGAAAAATTGGGTCTGCGGTCTTCAGGGACGCCCCAAAGTGGAGTCAGCCTGCTGATTGGTTTGGCCAATAAAGGCATTCCTGGGGTGGTCTGATCTTCTGTGCCTGCTCAGTCTAAGGTGGGGGGGGCACAAAGATGGCGTTTTGCCCACGTCCGGGGCGTACACAGGGGTGTGGTTTTCGGCCTCTGACCTCAATAGGTCATCCAAGGGACACGGTTGTCGGTACTATGCAAGTCAGGCAGGCCAAACCTGGTTCCAGATCAGTTTCGACTGGTCTTGAGACCCCAGTCTCTTGTTTTTCTTAGCTGAGCTGAAACTGGAAGTATACCTAAATAAGGAGATATCTTAAAGACGGGGGGTTAGTTCCTACATTACCTAATACAGATACAGCTTATATGCAAGGAGTTAGTTCTCATATCACGTAGGTGGCAGGTACCACCCCTTGGTTGTTCAAGATGGTGGGTGTGCTATCGACCTCATTCTAGGCTCTGGGAATACAGGAGTGAGCAAGTAAAAGGCCTTGCCCTCCATGGAGATTATAGTGGGAAGAGGTAGCAAACAAACAAACGAACAAAAAAGGACTATTCTAGTTAGCCATTGCTGCGTAACAAAATAGCCTAAAACTTAGTGACGTAAGACCACAGCCATATTATGCTTATGATTCTGTGGGTCAGGAATTTGAGCAAGGTACAGTGGGATTTATGTGTATGTGTTCCACAATGTACTAGGGTCCAAAGTGGGCTGGCCAAACAACTGGAGATGCATGGGATGGATCATCTGGGGCCATATATCTAAAGCCCTTGGTTCTGGCTGTTGGCTGGGTTTCCCCAATTCTTTCACACATCACATCTGCTGGGGCCACAATGTTCAAGGTAGCTCTTCCACTCAGTTGTCTGGTGCCTGGGCTGAGATGGCTGGAACAGTTGAGGCTCTCTCTTCATAAGGTGTCTATGCATGACAGCTTGGGCTTCCTCATAGCATGGCAGTTTCAGAGTATTAGGACTCTTCCATGACAGCTGGCTTCTCCAGAGTGAGCATTCCAAGATTCAAGAAGTGGAAGATTACAGTTTCCTGGAGTCCCTGGGTGGCGAAAATGGTTAAGCACTCAGCTACTAACCAAAAGTTTGGCAATTTGAATCCCCCAGAGGCACCTAGGAAGAAAGGCCTGGCGATCTGCTTCTGAAAAGTCACAGCCATGAAAACTCTATGTGGTGCAATTCTACTCTGAAACACGTGGGGTCGCCATGAGTCGGAATCTACTCAATGACAACTAGTTTTTGGTTTCAAGCCTGGGCCCAAAATGGCCAACAAGCACATGAAAAAATGCTCAACATCATTAGACATTAGGGAGATGCAAATCAAAACCACAATGAGATATCACCTCTCCCCCGTTAGAATGGCAATGATTAAAAAAAAAAAAAAAAACACCAGAAAACAGTAGGTGTTGGTGAGGTTTTAGAGAAACAGGACCTTCATCCATTGCTGGTGGGAATGGAAAATGGTGCAGCCACTGTGGAAAAGTTTGGTGGTTCCTTAAAAAGTTGCACATAGAACTACCAGATAGCCCAGAAACCCCAATCTTAGGTATATACCCAGAAGAAGTGAAGGCAGGAAAGCAAACAGAAACCTGTACACCCATTGTCACTGCCACACTTTTCACAATAGCCAAAAGGTGTAAACAACCAAAATGTCCATCAACAGAAGAATGGATAAACAAAATGCGGTATATATTGTACATACAATGGAATATCGTGCAGCCATAAAGAGAAATGAAGTCCTGGTGCACGCCACAACATGGATGAAGCTTGAAAACATTATGCTGAGTGAAATAAGTCAGTCGCGAAAGGACAAATACTGCATGATCTCACTTACATGAAATAAACAAATATAAAGACACTGAGTTTATGTTGATTGTGGTGGAATATTTTGGAGGGGGATAGCAATCATGGTGGCACAACATGAAAAAAGTAATCAATATCATTGAGTTGTAAACATGGAAGTTGGTGTGTTGGCCAATGTTTTGGTGTGTATATTTTCACCATTAAAAAAAAAAAAAAAAAAAAGCCTGGGCCCAGAAACTAGCACAGCAAAACTTCCACCATGTTCCATTGACCAAAGTCATCACCAAAACCAAATCAGTTGCGGTGGAGTCGACTCCGGCTCAAGGAGACCTCCTCCGACTCATGGAGACCTCATGTGTGTCAGAGTAGAGCTGTGCTCCATTGGGCTTTTTTAATGGATGATCTTTGGGACGTAAATCCCTGGGCCTTTCTTCCAAGATGCCTCTGGGTGGACTCGAACTGCCAACCTCTTGATTAGCCGAGCGCATTAACTGCTGCACCACCCATGGACTCAAAGCAGTCACAGAGCCACAATATTGAAAAGGTGGAGATACAGTCTCCATCAGTCCTAGGGCATCCTCGGAAATACAATCCAGCCTTTATGCCCCTGCTTCCAGAGCATCAGGGGAAATGTAGTCCTTATTCCCCACTGCGGTGCATCAAGAGAGTTCTGGCCATCAGTTTATCTCCAGCAGTTGGTTTCCCACCTTCTGTCCCGGAGCCCCATGGGAAATGCAGACATGCTTCCTTAGAACAACAAAGCAGTCTTGGCCTTTGGAGCTTGGGAAAAGAGACTAGAAGGTTAGTGCTTGGGTGGGTGAGTTGGAAGGTTGCATTTGGGGATCAGAAATAGATGTGGAGGTGTCTTAGGGTGGAAACTCTGATGGAACTGTTTCTGGGGGCCTCAAATGCCTTGGTCCTAAAAAAAAAAAAAAGAACACCCCAAGAAACCAGTTGCTGTCGAGTTGAATCTGACTCATAATGACTCCGTGTGTCAGAGTAGAACTGTGCTCCGTAGTTTTCAATGGCTGATTTTTCAGAAGTAGATTGCCAGGCCTTTCTTCCAAGGTGCCTCTGGGTGGACTCAAATCACCAACCTTTTGATTAGTAAATAAGCACTTAACTGTTTGTGCTACCGAGGGACTGCTGGGTTCTACAACATGACCTCCAATGCCACAAGCCTGTGGAAAGGTGCACCCCCCTCCCCATTCATCCTCCCAAAGACAGATACAATGGAGAAGGGCAGAACTGGCCTTGTTCACTGGTACAAAAATCTTTATTAAGTATAAAATATTAAATAATAAAAATATTAATTCATAATAACAATAGCAGTGACAATATGAATAATAACAACAGCTCTCCCGCTGGCCCGCAGCCTTTTTCCAGCTTTCCTCCTCCGGTTCTCACAACAACTTTGTGACGTGGGCGTTTTGACAGCTGGGGAAACTGAGGCTCAGAGAAGACAGCACACTGGCCTGTGGTCACACAGTAAGTCTGCAAGGCTAGGAGCTGAGGAAATGGCAAAGAGGTCCACTGGATCCAGCCAGCGTAGGGGTGCTTCTGGGTTCAGGTAAAGAGGAGAGTGCCTCCCCACAGTCTTGCGGTCATAAGCAGGGTGATGGTGAGGCTGAGGTGGGTGGGGCCAGGCCCAGGGGCGCCCCCCGCGCGGGCCTGGGCATCCCGGGCTGGGTGGTTACAGCCATTTCCAGAACAGCAAGAAACACTGACATTGGTCAGGCTGAAGGTTTCAGCCACGTGGAGGCCTTGGCACCATGAGGGGGTAGCACAGCCTCTCACTGTGTATCTTGGCTTCCCCAGCCCTGAAGAAAGAGAAGACCGTATGAGAGACTCAGCCTTTCCTTGCCCCTCAGGGAGTCTCCTGAATGTCTCAGGGACTCCCAGTTCTTGAGCCTGGGGCCTGGAACTCTCACTGGGTGACATACCACCCTATGGTGGGAGCCTTTTCCACTGCCCCTGGCAAAAGCGGCAGTTCTCAAAGTGTGGTCCATAACAATGCTAAGACTTTATGTGCCTTTTCCACTCTCATTCTCTCACAAGTGGAGTTTCTACAAACTACAGGACATGTTATATTGCAAGAGACTGAATGCAGAAGCAGCTAGGAGGATCCAGCTGTCTTCTATTAAGCCAGACATCAAAGAGACTTGCAAAACAGTAAAACAACGCCATTCTCCTCAATAAATTTTTTAGTTTTACAAAATATAGTTATTAAAATACATGTATATGTTATTTATCCTAACACATAATGGATTTGTTATTGTTATTTTTAAATGAATTAATAAATGAATCGTTTAATATTTTCTCAGCTTTAATTTCTAATATAGTTAGATAAATATAACCCACATAAACAATGGTTTTTAAGAGTGTAAAGGAGTCTTGAGACCAAAAAGCTTAGGAACCACTGGAGTAGGAAGGAAAGCTTTCCCACAACCTCACAGGATGAAAGCCCGTGATGTCCACAGGAAGTCCCACCCACCTACAGGAAATCCTACCCCCAAGAGGTCCACATTTCTATGGCAGAATATCTATTTCCTAATGAACAATCCTTAATTTCTTACAACAATTTCCACCCTCCTGAGCGACGTCCCACCTCTTCCACAGGAAGAGCCACCTCAACTAAGCCCAGCTTAATTGGAAGTCAACCTCTTGCAGAACACCACCTCCCTTCAATTAGGATCCCCTCCCAGCTCCAAATGGCATTACCATTAGAGCCTGTGGCTTCTAGACATTGAGTCATGGGGCCTCGGCAGGAGATGAGGGAAGTCTCTTCTGCAGAACATCTGTCGGTGCTGTTCCCCTCGCAGCTATAACACTGGAAGCCATTCAGTGTCAAGTTTTTAAGCGTCAGGACTTAGGAGAAGGCAAGAGACACAGAGAGGAGGAAATTAGCATGGAGGGCCCCCTCCTTCGTTGCTTCTAGGTAATGCAAGTACTCCCCAGGACTTACAGTTCTGAACCTGAGATGTCATGGAGCCACCTTGTGGTCAGGCATTGGGATGGCAATTTCTTTTGGGGGCGTTCTCTAGGACTTGTGAGAGAAATCCCAACATCTGTCAACTCCCCATTATCCCCGATCTGACCAGGCAAAATGCCAGGCACTGGGTATGCAGCCATATAAGATGAAACAGTCCCTGCCCTCACAGAGCTTAGAGTTTGGAGCTGCATTGTCAGGTATGGTAGCCAGTAGCCACTAAGCCACACGCGATTGTTTAAATGTAAATTTAAACTTGCTGCTGTTGTTAGTTGTCAACGTCGAGTCGGCTATGACTCATGGTGACCCAATGTACAACAGAACAAACCATTGCTCGGTCCTGTGCCATCTTAATGATTGTTGGCATGTTTGAGTCCATTGTTGTGGCCAACCTAGGGGGTTCATCTTCTAGACTTATATAGGACAATGTTCTGTTGTGGTCCATAGAGTTTTCATTGGCTAATTTCTAGAACCAGATAGCCAAGCCTTTCTTCCTAGTCTTAGTCTGTAAGCGCCACTGAAACCTGTCCAGCATGGGTAACCTCGCTGTTATTTGAGATGCCAGTGGCATAGCTTCCAGAATCATAGCAATACACAAGCCACTACAGTATGACAAACAGAGATGGGTGGTAGAAATGTAAACTAATTAACATTAAATTAAATTTAAAATTCAGTTGTTCATATTTCAAGTGCTGAATAGCTACTTGTGACTAGTAGCTACCATACTGGACAGCGTGGATATAGAACATTTGCATCACTGCAGAAAGTTCTGTTGGACAGTGCTAGTTCAGAGAGACAGAATAACATGAGAACTCTAGGTTGTATTGGGCGAGGAAGGACAGGGAAGGTTTCCCTGAGAACGATATGTTAAAGTTGAGACCTAATGGATGAGAAGTAGCCAGCCAGGTGAACTCTTGGGGAAGACGTGTTCCAGGTGGAGGCTACTGCCCATGCAAAGGCCATGAGGTAGGATGGAGTTTGATGGTTGTCAAGACTAAATGAAGATCATGAGGCAGACAGGTGCCATTACATAGTTCATAGGAAGGCTTTTGGATTTTATTCTAAGAGCGAAGGGGAAGTTATTGAAGTGCTTAAGGCAGGCGAGTGACATGATCTGATTGATCTATTTTTTTAAAAATCACTCTTGCTGCTGTGTTGAGCATCAGCTGTAGAATGGCAGGAGTAGAAGCAGAGAAGCCAGTAAGGAGAGTACTGCAACAATATAGGGGAGAGGTGATGGTGGCTTGGACCAGGGTAGTGGCAGTACAGGTAGGGAGCAGGGGAAGGATTCAAGAGAGATATAGCAGGCAGAAAGCACAGGTCTTAGAGAAGGGTTGATAAATCAAAAAAAACAAAACAAAACAAAAAACAACCAGTTGCCATTGAGTCGATTCCTACTCATGGTTACCCCATGTGTGTCAGAGTAGAACTGTGCTCCACAGGGTTTTCAATGGCTGATTTTTTGGAAGTAAATCACCAGGCCTTTCTTCTAGGGTGCCTCTGGGTGGACTTGAACCACCAACCTTTTGGTTAGCAGCTCAGCGCTTAACCATTTGCACCACCCAGGGACTCCAAAGGATTAATAGTCACACTGAATTCCTTAAAAAAAAATCCCTCTTTGAGGAAGGACTCGATATGCTCATTTTTTAGAGGAGAAAACAGAGACCCAGAGAGAAGCGATTTGCCTCAGAGTGATTATGAGGTGGTCTTTCTGAATGCACCTCCCTACTCCCATCCCGGGCCTCACATTGAGTCCCTTGCTCCTTACTTGGGCCCCCATTGCATTCGGTGGTGTTGCAGCACCTCAGGAAGTGGAAGGTGTAGTTGTTGTGGAAGCCAGTTGGGTCTGGGCAGCCAGGGAGGTAGCCACAGCCGCGGGAGTGGCGCTCATCCTTTAGACTTGCTGTAGGGGGCAGAGGAAAGAGGCTAGATTGTTGGTGAGGAACTAAGACTGGATTTGTCTACCCCTGGTAGTCATTCATCTATTCTCTGCTTACCCTTCCACTTGGGGAATCCATACATCCAGCCCAAAGACTACATTTTCCTGCCTCCCTTGCAGCTAGGTAGGTCTTATGACTAAGTTCTGCCCAATGTGATGTAAGTAGAAGTGATTTAAGGGGACCTCTTATTAAAAAGCTGTGCCCTTTTTGCCCCATCTTTTCCCTTTCCTTCTTCCTGGAACTTGGACATAAAGTCTGGAGCTCCAGCAGCCATACTGGACCATAATCTGTTGCTGTCGAGTCAATTCCAATTTACAGCGACCCTATAGGACAGAGTAGAACTGCTTGTCATGATTGAATTGTGTCCCACAAAAATATGTGTCAACTTGGCTAGGCCAAGATTCCCAGTATTGTGTGATTGTCCACTATTTTGTCATCTGATGTGATTTTCCTGTGTACTGTAAATCCTACCTCTATGATGTTAATGAGGCAGGATTAGAGGTAGTTATGTTAATGAGGCCGGACTCAATCTACAGGATTAGGTTGTGTTTTAAGCCAATCTCTTTCGAGATATAAAAGAGAGAGGTGAGCAGAGAGACAGAGGGACCTCATACCAACAAGAAAGAAGCACCGGGACCATACCGTGTCCTTTGTACCCAGGATCCCTGCACTGAGGAGCTCCTTGACCAAGGGAAGATTGATGACAAGGACCTTTCCCCAGAGCCTACAGAGAGAGAAAGCCCTTCCCTGGAGCTGGCATCCTGAATTTGGACTTCTAGCCTCCTAGACTATGAGAGAATAAATTTCTGTTTGTTAAAGCCATCCACCTGTGGTATTTCTGTTATAGCAGCACTAGATGACTAAGACACTGCCCCATAGGGTTTTCAAGGAGCGGCTGGTGGATTTGAACTGCCAACATTTTGGTTGGCCATCAAATGCTTAACCACTATGCCACCAGGGCCTCATATTGACCATAAGGCAATCTTAAGAATGGAAGACATTTGGGTTCCTGGTGACTGGGGAACTATCCTAGCAGTTCTGGACTTCTTACCTCTGGACTTTTTGTGTATGAGAGAACTAAACTTTCTGCCTCATTTAAATCACTTAAACCTTGTTTAAATCACTGTTATCTTCGGGGTTGTTAAGTGCAGCCTCGGGAAGGAGTAATGCAGGGGAAAGGAGTTGCTGGTGGGTTGGGGCTCACATTCCAGGCTCCGGTGGGTCACCACCTCCAGGCACTGTTCTCCAGGGTTGCGGCATTGCAGGCTGTGACCCCGACCCCTCTCACAGCTCATGTCTGATGAGGCACAGGAAGCACATTCGAGATAATGCCTTTGGGGGAAGGTGAAAATCCGCCCTGGTTGGAGAGAAGTAGGAGGGTGAGACTCCATGTGGAGAGTCGTGGAGATCCAGCTCACTCAAGGACTTATCTCAGCGTCAGTTCCTCCTTATCTAATCCTTCAGCAATCTCCAAGCCCTGCCCATTCTACCGCCCAAAGTTTTCTGGAATCCATCCCCTCTTTTCCAGCCCCATGGCCACATCCAGCTCGGACCTCCTCTCCATTTCCAGTGTTGCCCCTGCCCCCCCGTGCATCCCCACAGGGCCCTACAAGGATATTTCTTTTTAATTGTACTTCAGGTGAAAGTTTACAGCTCAAGTTAATCTCTCATTCAAAAGTTTACATACATATTGTCATATGACACTAGTTGCAATCCCTACAATGTGACAGCACACTCCCCCTTTCCACCCTGGGTTTCCCATGTCCATACAACCAGCCCCCGTCCCTTTCTGCCTTCTCATCCTGCCTCCGGATAGGAGCCACCCATTTCGTCTCATGTATCTGCTTGAACTAAGAAGTACACTCTTCATGAGTATTATTTTATGTTTTATAGTCCAGTCTAATCTTTGTCTGAAGAGTGGTTTTCGGGAATGCTTTTAGTTCTGGGTGATCAGAGCATCCGGGGTCCATGGCTTCAGGGGTCCCTCCAGTCTCAGTCAGACCATTAAGTCTGGTCTTTTTGCGTGAATTTGAGTTCTGTTCACTTTTCTCCTACTCCATCAGGGACTCTCTGTTGCATTCCCTGTCAGGGTGGTCATTGGTAGTAGCCCTAGAGGGATATTTCTAACACCCAGATCTGACCCTGTCTTTCCTCTGCTCATGGCTCCCCATTGTCCTCAGAATAAAATCCAAGCTCCTCAGTGTGGCATTCAAGGCTTATCAAAGACTGGCCATCTGTATTCATCTCTCATGACTATCCCTTTAGACTCTTTGTTCCACACTGACTTCCCATCAAAACACCAAACTCATTGCCATTGAGTTGATTCTGACTTATGATGACCCCATATGTTACAGAGTAGAACTTCTCCGTAGGGTTTCCTTGGCTGTAATCTTTATGGAAGCAGATTTCCAGACCTTTCTTTCATGGCACCATTGGGTGGGTTCCAACCACCAGTCTTCAGGTGAGTAGTTGAGCACGAACTTTGCACCACTTAGGGACCCTTGACTTCCCACAGTCCCTGAATATGCATGCTGACTTGTATCCAGACCTTTGCATATGTTGTTGACTTTGCTTAGAACACCTTTCCTTTGCTTTCCCTAATTTCTACTGATTCTTCAGGTGTCAGTTCTGATTTTACCTCCTCCACGAAGCCCTCCCTGACCTCCTGGGCTGCATCAGGTATCTCCTCTGGGCTCTCACAGCTCCTTGGGTTCCTCCATCCCAGCTCTGCCCACTCTGGGTCTTCACTGTCTGGTGACAGACGTCTTCTCTCCCACTGAACTGTGAGGGCAGGACTAGGGCTGTCTCTGTCACCACTGTGTCCCAGCACCACAGAGCACAGTATCAAGGCCAGAGAAGATATTCAATAGATATTTGTCAAAGAATGAATGAATGAATGGACAAATGTTTAAAACACTTCTCTTGCCCCTGTGGTAGCCAGCCTCCAAGATGGCCCCCAATGATCCCTGCCTTCTGGTATCCATCCATTGTGTAGTCCCTTCCCATAAAGAATAGGAGTGACCTGTGTAACCAATAGGATACTGTAGAAATGGCTGTGTGTGACTGCTCTGGCTAGATCATAAAAGACATTGCAACTTCTGCCCAGCTCTCCCGTGGATCACTTACTCTAGGGGAAGCCAGCCGCCATGTTGTAAGGACACGCAAGCAGTCTGATGGCGAGGTCCAGATGGCAAGGAACTGATGCCTCTGCCCAAGCCATGGGAGTGAATCAGCCATGTGAGTGAAGCTACTTTGGGAGCCTTCAGATGAGTGCATGCTTGGCTGACATTTTGACTGCAACCTCACGGAAGATCCTGTGCCAAAACCACCTAGCTAAGCCACTCCTGGATTCTTGACCTTTAGAAACATTGTGAAATAATAAATGTTTATTTTTGTTTTAAGTTTTGGGACAATCTGTAATGTAGCAATAGATAACTAACACACTATTTAATTGTCTCAGGGATCAAAGCCTCACGTTGTTGATCCCTGGTAACTTTGTCTCTCGGTGGATCAGTTACTTCTCCCTGTAAACACTCTTCCTCTGCTCATGCCTTTGCTCACACCATTTTCCATGCCTGGCATGCCCTCCCCTTCCTGACTGCAGATATACAAGTTGAGTTTGAGCCAAGTCTTAGAAAAGTGAAAGGGCTGCCTCAGCCAAGGTTCTCAAATGGCATGCCAGCAGCCATAATTAGGTGAATCATTTCCATCCAAAGTTTAATTCTCCCTTCAAAGAAAACTACAAGGCCAATACCCATGTCTTCTCACGTGAACTTCCTTGAAAATGAAAACATGAATTGCCGACACTGTCAAAAGTAGCAAACTCGCATGACTTATGGGTCTCCTTTGTGAACTCTTCTTATGTTGCGCTTCTAAATGCAACCGATCCTCAGGGTTCTGCCTTAGCCCCTTTTTATTTCTCATGATACATACTCTCTCCTTTGAGGATGTTATCCTTTGACATGGCTTCATTTCCACCAATATGCTGGTCACTCACAAATCTCTCTTCAGTTCAGACTCTTTCTGAGCTTCAGACCTGTATACCCAACTGCCTCCTGGATGCTCCCTGGCTCTCTCTCAAACACCTGAATATCTACATGCCCCAAACTAAAATCTCCATCTTCTCCCCAGACCTGCTCCTTCTCCTGAATCCCAGGTATCTCAGGCGGCCCCATTTAGTCCCCTGGGACAGAAACCTGGCAATGCCCCTTGACCCTCCACATCTATGCATCAATCTGGCTACTTCTACTGACCTGTCTTCTAGTTCTTTAATCCTTTTGTTCTGCTGTTTATAATCTGCTGTTAAGCATGTCTATTGAGTTCTCAATTTCAACCATTGTTTTATATTTTTTGTTTGACTCTTTTAGATTCCAGATCTGTGGTATAATTTATCCTCTCCTCTATATTCTTAAACATATTGATCATAGCCATTTTAAAGTTCCGTTTGATTACTCCAGTATCTGAATCACTACAAGTCTTTCTATTATTGGCTTTTCTCTTGGTTTCCAGTCAATTGGTCCTTTTTATTTTCTTCAGCATACCTTATAAATATTGATTAGATGGCAAACACTATAGATTAAAATTTTCAAAAGGCTCTAAATGATGTTATCTTCTCCAAAGAGGGTTAGGTTTTCTTCTTATCAAGGGTTGGCTATAGGCTTTTTTAAGAAGCCCTGGTGGTGCAACAGTTAAGTACTCAGCCGCTAACTGAAAGGTTGGTGGTTTGAACCCACTCAGTGGCTGTGTGGGAGAAAGACCTCGTAATCCGCTCCTGTAAATATTACAACCTAGAAAACCCTATGGGGCAGCTCTACTCTGTCACATGGGGTCGTCATGAGTTGAAATTGACTCGATGGGACACAACAACATAGGCTTTTAGGATTGATCTATTTCAGTTTTGCCCTTAATCCTAGGGTATGATCTCAGATGAAACCCTGAGGTGGTTACCAGGGCCTCTCCAAGTTGGCAACCTGTCTTCCTAGCATCACATATCTGCTGAAATCCTTGCTCAGCTCTGCAGCTCCCTAGCTACTATTTTCTGCTGAGTTTCTTGGAGTCTCATCCTACACACGTACAACTTGCCAATGACTTGAGGGAAATTTGTATGAAGATTTGGAGGTTTCCTTCTCCGTAGGTCCCATCCATTTTAGGACTTTACCTCTCAATTTCCAGACACTCTGGCAGTCCCAAACTCCAATTTCTGTCTAGTCCAGTGACTGTTTTTCTGTTTGGGCTCTATTTCCCTCCCGCTGCGGTGGACTGGAACATGTACTTGGGGAAAAGCCAGGTTGACTGTGGAATTCAACTTCTGTGCTGCCCTAATTTAAAACCTTGTGGTGCCTCAAGTTACTGCCTGTATCTGCTACTCTCCAATAACTTCAAACAGTTGTTTATAATTTCTACTTTTATAATTATAGTTTTTATAGTTGTCACTGGCAGGAGGGTTGTGTTGTTTTTGTCAGGTGCCGTTGTGTCGGTTCCTACTCATAGCGACCCTCTGTACAACAGAACGAAACACTGCCCGGTCCTGCGCCATGCTCACAATCGTTGTTATGCTTCAGCCCATTGTTGCAGCCACTGTGTCAATCCATCTTGTTGAGGGTCTTCGTCTTTTTCGCTGGCCCTCTACTTTACCAAGCATGATGTCCTTCTCCAGGGACTGATCCCTCCTGATAACATGTCCAAAGTATGTGAGACATAGTCTCGCCATCCTTGCTTCTGAGGAGCATTCTGGTTGTACTTCTTCCAAGACAGATTTCTTCGTTCTTTTGGCAGTCCATGGTGTATTCAATATTCTTCACCAACACCACAACTCAAGGAGTCAATTCTTCTTTGGTTTGCCTTATTTATCGTCCAGCTTTCGCATGCATATGAGACAACTGAAAACATCATGGCTTGCGTCAAGTGCACCTTAGTCTTCAAGGTGACATCTTCCCTTTTCAATACTTTAAAGAGGTATTTTGCAGCAGATTTTCCCAATGCAATGCCTCTTTTGATTTCTTGACTGCTGTTTCCACAGGTGTTGATTGTGGATCCAAGTAAAATGAAATCCTTGATAACTTCAATCTTTTCTCCATTTATCATGATATTGCTTATTGGTCCAGTTGTGAGGATTTTTGTTTTCTTTATGTTGAGGTGTAATCCATACTGAAGGCTGTGGTCTCTGATCTTCATCAGTAAGTGCTTCAAGTCATCTTCACTTTCAGCAAGCAAGGTTGTGTCATCTGCACATCGCAGGTTATTAATGAGTCTTCCTCCAATCCTGATGCCCCATTCTTCTTAGTCTGATAGAAGTGACTCCATCATGACTAGAGCAAGACGTCCACCCCAACATCTAATCCATCACTAAGGCCTGCCCATCTACCTGCTAAATAGCTCTTAAATCTATCCACCTCTTTCCATTTGCATGGCTGACACCCTAGTCCAGCCACGCTCTACTTTATCTGGACAACTGCACCCACTTCCAAGTTGGTCTCCCTTCATCCACCCTTGCTTCCCTCCAATCCGTCTTTTACCCTGAGGTCAGAATATTTTTTAAAAAATATAGATCTGATTGTGATACTCCCCTGCTTAAAACCTTTCCATGACCCCCCTCCCATTATCCCCAAGATGAGGTCTATATTCCTCACCACAGCCTAGAAGGCCCTGTGTGATATGACCCTGCCAATTTCACCAGCATGTCTTTCCCCATTTTTTCCTTCCTCCAGCCATACCACTTTCACTCACCCCTGGGCCTCTGTATCTGTTACTCCTGTCTATAAAACCCCTTTCCATTGTTTTTTCTGACAGTCTGACTCTTACTCATCCCTCAAGATCTGTCATCTCCGGGGTCCCACAGTCCTTACTCTACACCCATACCAGCCCTAACCATTCTGGCCTGTGCTTCCCCATCCTAGCTCTGACCCATCTGGTGTCTGCTTCCCCCATCATGGTGCCAAACACTTTGGGCTATGGTTCCTCCATCTCAGTCCTGACCCCTCTACCGATGCCTCCCCCACCCTCGCCCCGACTCCTCTGCCCATGCCTCACCCATCCCCTTGACCCCTCTGCTTGTGCCCCCCATCTTAACCCCCACCAATCTGGGCAGTCACTATCTGGTGATGGGTCTGTCACCCTTCCTATACACACTGGACTATGAACCCCACGAGGGCAGGATCTGAGGCTATCTTGTTCACTGCTGTGTTCCCCACATCACGTAAGTACAGGGTATGGTTAAATCATCTATTCAGGTAGCCACAATCAGGGTAAGACAGTATTAGAAACAGGACAGTTTACCTTAACTAGAAAAGAATGTCTGCCTTGAGCATTCTGCTCTTTAAGATCTATCTACATGGAATCAAAGTGACAACAGCAACTCGAAAGATTAGATAGGAACCTTAGTGGGCAGTGAGTTTATGTTGATGGGGGAGGAACAACTTGGAAAAGGAGGATGAGAATACTTGCCCAACTCAAAGAGTGTAATCACTGTCACTGAACTGTACATGTAGAAACGGGAATTGGTGTATGTTTTTGCTCTGTATATTCTCAATAACAACAACAAAAAAGAACATGGATTATTTAAATAAATAAATAAGAAAGAGATGGGGCTTTTTAACCAGTTGTTAAATTACTGAATTGAGACCACAACTCCCACGGCCTCCACCAGACTGAGTCCAGCACAACTAGATGGTGCCCGGCTACCACCACCCACTGCTCTGACAGGGACCACAACAGAGGGTCCAGGACAGAGCTGGAGAAAAATGTAGAACAAAATTCTAACTCACAAAAAAAGACCAGACTTATTGGTCTGATAGAGACTAGAGAAACCCTGAGAGTATGGCTCAGACACCCTTTTAACTCAGTACTGAAGTCACTCCTGAGGTTCACCCTTCAGCCAAAGATTAGACAGCCCCATAGAACAAAACAAGACTAAATGGGCACACCAACCCAGGGGCAAGGACTAGAAGGATGGAGGGGACAGGAAAGCTGGTAATGAGGACCCCAAGGTCGAGAAGGGAGGAGAGTTGACATGTCGTGGGGTTGGCAACTGATGTCACAAAAGATGTGTATTAATAGTTTAATGAGAAACTAATTTGCTTTGTAAACTTTCATCTAAAGCACAATAAAAAAATAAACAAATAAAACAAATAAATCACTGAATTGACAGCCGCTGCCCGGAGCTTCCTGGTGGACCCTGACTACTTAAAACTCTCCCCTTAGATCCCTCAAGTCTCCATGTTCTATCAGCTAAAGGGTTAACACCAGGCCCAGCAGGGGGGCCTCCCGGAGTCCTTCCTGATTGGTCAGGAGGCATTGACCTATGTTGTTAAATATTTTGAATATCATCTTTGATTAGAAGAATTACTTAGACGCAAGTATTAGTTCTTTCCTTAAGCACATGTAACCAAGAGAGGAAGCCAGCATCCTCTCTCTTGTCACTTCCTTGAAAATTAACATCTGACCCAGTCTCTCAGCAGATTAAAGTCTGGGGTCAGGATGAATGAAAAGCAAGAAAACACCAGCACAAATGCTGGTGCCCTGGCTCACTGACGTCACTGTGGCCGGACCAGCCTCAACTGATTTTCTTCCTCACCAGAGCTGGAAGGAGAAATCTCTGCTGGGCTGTTCAGCATGGGTCTATTCCTGGCCCACTCTTCCTCTTTGGTGGGAATTTGGGGAATTTGACCCTCTCTAAGTCTTTTTAGAGCCCCTGGGTGGCGCAAATAGTTAAGCACTTGACTACTAGCCAAAAGGTTGGAGGCTGGAACTCACCCAGAGGTGAGACGCTTCCTCTACCTGGAGAGAGGGTGTGTGCATGGGAGTGTCTAATGGCTGCTGTTGCATCTTAAATATGAACCCAAAAACCAAATGCCGTCGAGTTGAATCTGACTTCTAGTGACACTATAGGACAGAGTAGAACTGCCCCACAGGGTTTCCAAGACTGTAAATCTTTACAGAAGCAGACTGCCACATCTTTCACCCACGTAGAGGCTGGTGGGCTGACATTTCGGTTAGCAGTCAAGACTAAACACTGTGCCATCAGTGCTCCTTCATCTTATATATAACAACCAAAAACATAAACATGTGCAGAATGGGGATAGGGTTAGGGATGGGAATGAGGTTGGGGAAGAGTATGTAACTGGGGGTAGGAGCGGGACAGTTTGAGATAAGGATGGGTTGAATTGTGGATGGGGTTAGGGATGTGTTTGGAATAGGATGGGATTGAGTTGGAGACAGTGTTGGGGTAAAATGAAGTTGGGGATGGGACTGGAGATGAGATTGGGTTGAAGTTTGGGATAAGGTTGGGGACAGGGTGGAGAATGAGCTAGAGGTGAGATCGGGTTGGGGTTGAGGATAGGGTCGAGAATGAGTTGGAGGCAAGACTGGGTTGGGGATAGGAATGGGTTGGGGATAGGTTTGAGAATGAGTTGGAGACGAGTTTGAGTTGGGGTTGGGGATAGGGATAGGATCGGGAATGAGTTGGGGATAGGACTGAGCTAGAGATTGGTCTGAGTATGTATCTGAGATAAGAATGGGTTTGAGTTGGGGTTGGTACTGGGGTAAGGCAGGGAGTAGGGTGGAATTGGGATAGGATTGGGGTAACAAAGCAGTTGATCTGGGCTTGGGGATGATTTGGGGTTGGGGATGGCGAGGGTTGCCCTACTCACCAGGCTTAGGCTTGTTGCACAAATCTGATGCACATATGGCCTCTGTAAGGGTGATGATCTGTGAACCTGTTCGGTAGCTCATGGTTCTGTTGGTCTTCTCTGGGTGGGCGCATCCCCTCTCCACCTTCTCCAGCTCTTCTTCACCCACTGTGAGGAATATGTCTTTGTCACCTCGAAGCCTCCCCTGGGCCCAGGCAGCTTCTGACACTTTCAGGGCTAATCCCTGTCAGGCCTCTCTTCTTGTTTGGGTACAACTCTGTCTTTCCAGAGTTATCTACCAACCCAACCCCAACACACTGGAAATCTATACCTTCTCAGTGACAACAGTGTCACTGGGAGATTCTGGATCCATCTACACCCCTAGCTTAGTGATCTCAGCAGGGAGATGCCTCTAGTAGGAATTTTTAAAGTGAAATACTTCAAACTTACCAAAAAGTATAAGAGAATGATATAATAAATATTTATGTATTCATCACCTAACTTTGTAATGTATTAGCATTTTGCTATGTTTGTTTCAGATAATTTTTTAGAAGAAAGAAAATATTACAGATACAGCTAAAGCCCCCTGTGTGTCCCTCCTTTCATGCCCTGTTCAGAGGCAACCACTGGTGTAAATCTTATTCTGTGTATGGATAACAATGTATGCTATGGTTTTACATGTTTTCAACTTTATGTAAAAAAGCATCATATTCTGCAACATATTTTTCTTTATCTCAACCCTATTCTTGAAATATATTCATGCTGATACATGCAGAATTCTCCCTCCTTCACTTAAATTACTGCATAAACC
This sequence comes from Trichechus manatus latirostris, assembly GCF_000243295.1. Classification (NCBI taxonomy): domain Eukaryota; kingdom Metazoa; phylum Chordata; class Mammalia; order Sirenia; family Trichechidae; genus Trichechus; species Trichechus manatus. The sequence goes on from NW_004444152.1 coordinate 1,853,454, forward strand.
AAAAAACCAAACCCATTGCTGTTGAGTCAATTTCAACTCATGGCAACCCCATGTTTTTCAGAGTAGAACTGCTCCAAAGGGTTTTCTTGGCTGTAATCTTACGGAAGCAGATTGCCAAGCTTTTCTTCCACTGTGCCGTTGGGTGGGTTTGAACCACTAACCTTTTGGTTAGCAGTCGAGCACAGTTTGTGCCACCCAGGGACCTTCAACTACTGCATAGCATTCTGTTATGTGACTATGCCATAATATTTGTCTTTTGTTGCTGACAGACTTTTGGTTGTTTTCAAGTTTCCCAACATTCCCAAGCATCTTGCTAAGAACATTCCTATACATGTGTCCCTGGGCACATGTGGCCAAGGTTCTTGGGAGTTTCTATATTCCTAGGTGTTGAACTGCTGGCTGTAGGGTAAGCTAATCTTGATCTGTAGTGGATATTGTCAAATTGCTTTGTGCGCTGGATGCACCAATTTACTCCCCTACCAGTGGGGTCTGTGCTCGGCATTCTCACCAGCCCGGGTATTGCCAGATGGTTAAATGCTTGCCAATCTGGTGGGTGTGAAATGGGGTGTCTTTGTGAGCTTTCTTTGCATTTCCCTGATTAGTGGTGAATGAGGTGCCTTGGTCACTCGCGTCCCCGCTCGCGCTGGAGTAGGGGAGCTCACCTTCCCATATGCGCAGAACCGTGGTCCTGCAGAGGTTCTCGCCGAGGGGGCACTCGCCCACTCGGCAATGCCCATTCGTCTCACACAGCATGCACCGCAGGCCCCAGGAGACTGCAAGTGGGGGGAGAGAGGAAGAAGGAGGCGAGGCTGTTACATGCTCGGCGCCAGGATTCCCTTCTCGTCCCGCATTCCCCAATACCAGGACCCAGTCTCCTGGCCTAGTCCACTCAGTTTGGTTCGCGCTTCGTGCTTCGGGTTCTGCCCTCCCCTCGGTTTCAACGCTGCCTTCCAGCCGCGCTTCTGTCTAGCCCAACCTTCTATCTCTGCCCACAAGCCTTCCCCTGAAGTCCTGCTCTCTGCAGTTTCCCCTTTAATTTTGTCCTCCCTCAGTCTTGCTGAATCCTATCCCTGCCCTCTCTGTCGGTCTGGACGTTATAGTTCTGCTCCCATGTAGGTCCTTTCCCACACCCAGCCAGCTTTCCCTAGGGGATTTTATGCTCACCCCACCCCATCTTTCTGTTCTACTCCGGGCTACTCCTGCCCTAATGTAACTATCCCTACCCAGTAGAGCCCCAGGTTCTGTTGTTGGGTGCCCTCTGGTCGATTTGGACCCCTAGCTCCCCCATGTGACAGAGTAGAACTACCTCACAGGGTTTCCTAGGCTGTAATTTCTACCGAGCAAATCGCCAGGTCTCTCTCCCATGGAGCCGCTGGGTGGGTTAGCAGACAATCGCTTAAACCCCCATGTTCTAGGCCCACTCAGTAGCCCCTCCTCAAGGTTCTCTCCCCACCCACCAGTCCTTCCCGAAATTCTAGCTCCGCCCTCCAGCTCCTTCCCGAGATTCTAACCCCACCCTCTGTCCGGCCCCAACTTTCTCTCCCGGCCCACCAAATCCATAGCCACGCAAGCGATTCCGACTCAGTGACCCTATAGGACTAAGTAGAACGGCCCTATATGGTTTCCAAAGAGAGACTGGTGGACTTGCACTGCCGATCTTTTGGTTAGCAGCTGAGCTCTTAACCACTGCACCAATAAGGCTCCCGCCCGCTTACAGTCCATCCCAAAGTTTTAGCCCCCCCTCCCCCCAGCTCCTCCTGGAGGTTCTAACCCCACCCACCACCTTTCCCTATCTTCTAGCCCCGCCCCTAGCCCTGTGCCAACTCTAGCCCAGCCCACCAGGCCTCCGCAGACCTCTTTTCGCAGCGGACACTGGAGTTGTCCCGGGTGACTCATTCTCGGCCCCCCGCGGTGCTGAGAGCTTCTCGGGTTATTCATCTACATCCCAGGCCCCACCTCGCGCCCGCCCGCTCCACGCTGGCTCAGTTCCTTCTCAATTTCCTTTAGTTTCTCAACCCATTTCCCCACTTTTTCCGGGGGAAGCAGGTGAGAGGGTTCCGTTGGCGAGCGGGTAGTGAAAGGGAAAGATTCTCGAGGGACAAGCCCTGGGTCCCCATTCCCTAGCTCTGCTACGATCTGCCTGCCTCTCTCTGCACTGTCTGTAAAATGAGGTGCGGCCCTCTGTCTCTCCGAGAGGAGATCCGACAGAGTGGAGAGCGCTCTGGGCTCCACTGAGGGGTCAGAATCCCACTTATTCAAGGACTGGCTGTGTGACCTGGGGCCAGTTAAGTAGCCTCTCCGTGCCTCAGTTTCCTCCTCTGTGAAACGGAGTCCCTCCTGCCCAGTTTGAAACTGTAAGGAGCCTGGCATAAAGAGAGCGCGCGCTAAACGGTGGCTGTGGGTAAACGCCTTTGCTCAGCGAATTCTTTCCTGAGCACCTACAGTATGCCTGGCACTGAGCCTTGTGAGGCTGTGCGAGAATGATTATCATCTGGGTGGGGAGCTGCGGACTGAGTCCCCCGCCCCAGTCCTTCAGACCCGGATTCCCAACCCACCCCCATCAGACCCCAGAGCAGGAGTCTGGGCGCCCAGCCCTACCTGGGAGGCAGGTGTGAGCGAGCAGCAGCAGCAGCAGCAGCGGACGAGCCATGACTGGCAGGCGGCTCCTACAGGCCGCCGCCCTGCCCCGCTCCTCTCAGTCTGGCCCTGAGGAAGGCGACAGTTTTGTAGCCACGAGGGCTCCTCCCAAACGTTTTGCGAAAGAGCGAGTCAGCTCCACATGCGTGGGCGTTTCCCCCTCCACCTTCACAGCCCCCCTCCCCCAAAACTTCCCTTCCTGGGGCGTGGCCAGCCCTGGGCGGAGAGGAGGGAGTAGGGGGCTGAGTCATGTGGCGGTGGTCACAGTCTGTCCCCAGACTGCCTGTACACAAATCCCAGTTCTTTCTCTTCCTGCAGTTGTACCTTGGACAAGAGACTTCGTCCCTCAGTTTCCTCATCTGTAAAACGTAGACAGAATCTTCTTCCAGCGGGAAATTTCAATGCAGAGTGATTGTTAGATAATACTAGGATTTTTGTTAGTTTTGTTAGGAAGGATAATGGTATTGTGGGAAAGTGTTCTTATCATTTAGAGAAGCACGCTGAAATATTGGGAAATGAAATAACGTAATGTCTATAATTTACCTTCAAATATTAAAGTCAAAAGAAGAAAAGTTGATATTGCTGTTGGGAAAACGGTTTTGTGGCTATGTGGGAAAATGTTCTCATTTTCTATAGATGCCCACTGAAGTGTTTAGGGGCGAATGCCATTGATGCCTATAATTACTTTAAAATACTGGAGGGGGAGGAATAAGGGCAAATGATAAAATATTAACATCAATTATATCAAGGTAGCAGGCATACGGAGGCTCATTATACGATTCTGTCCCCTCTCTGTGTTTTTGACAATGTTCATAACAAGTGAGAAAAAAGAAAGCAAAACAAAAATGTAGTCTCCGTGTCTTAAGACACATCTGACCAATTAGATCAATTTAACACTGGTGAAATGCTGGAATAGTTACTAGCCCACACAGAGGGCTCAATAGATTCCTTCAACAATTAATTATTTACTGAACACCTACTATGTGCCAGGAGCCCTGGTGGCACAGTGGTTAAGAGCTCAGCTGCTTACCAGCTGCTCCTTGGAATCCCTATGGGGCAGTTCTGCTCTGTTCTATAGAGTCACTATGAGTCAGAATTGACTCAAAGGTGACAGGTTTACTCTGCGCCTGGCACTGGTCCAGGAGCTAGGGACATAGCAGGAAACAAAGCAAAGTCCCTGCCTTTGTGGCACTGACAGTGGGTTGGGGAGCAGATATACGTCACCTAATTTATCAATACCAGGCAGCGTTAAGCAAAATGGAGAAAAACCAAGTGTGTTGAGGGAAGTACGAAGGGTACGAGCGAGGCATGTGCCGTTTTGGGTTGGGTGATGGGGTGGGCTTTTCCAAGTAGGTGGCATTTGAGCAGAGACTGAATGCAGCCATGAAGAAGGAAGAAGTTGGGCAAATTTGTACAGGAAGAGGTCCCAGGGGGAGAGAACAGCCAGTGCAAAGGCCCTGAGGTGAAAGCATACCCGATGATATCTAGGAACAGCAGAGAGGCCGGTGTGGCTAGAACAGAGTAGGGGAGGGAAAGAGTAGTAGGCCATGAATAAGTGCTAACTACCACTCCCAATAAGGAGCCCTGGTGGCACAGTGGTTAAGCGCCCAGCTGCTAACTGTAAGGTCAGTGGTTTGTGAACTCACCAGCAACTCCTCAGGAGAAAGACCTGGCAGTCTGCTTCTGTAACGATTACCCTTGGAAACCCTATGGGGCAGCTCTACTCTGTCCTATAGGGTCACTGTGAGTCAGAATCAACTTGATGGCAAGGGGTTTGGTTTGGTTTTTTGGACCATTCCCAATACTACTATAAAAGGATTATACTATTGTTATTAAATCATTGGAGCCTTAAGCTAGTAATTCTAAGATAAGATAAATCCCAAAGAAATCCTCTCTCCTAAGAGACGGTATAGCCTAGGGGTTAAGAGCGTGGGAGCTGGCACCAGGCTCTGTGGATTCAAATGAGAGCCATTTACTACCCACGGGGACACAGGCAGATGACTTAACCAGCCTGGGCCTCAAGTTCCTTATCTGGAAAATAGAGATAGCAAGTCAGTGGAGGTGAAAAGAAGGTACAGAGGCTCTTGCCACAGTGCCTGGAACCGCATACGTGCGCAATAAAAGTGGTTAGTAAGGTTCCTTTAGTCTCTGGTTCTCTGTTTCCTTGCAATGGGAAGGAACTGGAAATGCGTCATTGAGTCTGAGGTCAGCAGCTGTCATGCTCACGATGCAAAAGTGGATTGCTTTATGGCTGGGTCACTCTGGACCAATAAATGTCCTCTTTTCTGAGCTTCAGTTCCTCATCTGGACAATGGAGCCCCTCTCTGGGCTGGCTTGAAGTCCGAATGAGGTATTAATGTATATGAAGTGGGGAAATAGAAAGTTGGGGAGTTGATTCAAGAGAGCTTGAGACCCAGCTCAGCCACTTGCTCCTCTGTGACCCTGAGCAGGCGGCTTCACTCCACGGATCCTTGGTTTTCTCACCTGTAAAGTGGGTCTGGGGTGGATGGGAGGCATCTCTCAGTGAAAGGAAACCTCAGGTTTGGGGTTCACACAGAGCTGTGTGGTCTGGCGCTACCACTTCCTGGCGGGGTGACCTCACTGTTCTGGGCCATAATTTCCTCTTTTATTTAAAGAATAAGGGAGAATAATATCTTGAAGCCCACTCACCCCCACCCCAGACTGCTCTGGTCTCCCAGACTTTCTGTCTATCTCTAGCTGCGTCTCTCCCTTTCTGTGTCTCTCTGTCTCTGTCTTTTTCTGTTTCTCTATTTCTTTTTTTTCCCTTCGTCTCTGTCTCTTTAGCTCTCTATCTTCCTCTCTCTGTGTCTTTGTATCTGTTTTTCTGTCTCTTTGTCTCTTTCTAACTCACTGTCTCTGCTTCTCTCTGTTCTCTGTCTCGGTTTTTTTTTTTTCTGTCTGTGTCCATGCCCACCCATCTCTTTCTGTCTTTGCCTGTCTCTTTCTCTTTTTGTTCTTTCCTCATGTGACACATGCCAGTGAGGTCCTGTGATGTGACGTGTTAAGGGAGCGGGCAGGCAGGAGTCAGGGCTGTATGCAATTCCAAGAAGAGCTGCAGGAACGGCTGCTTCTTCCTCCCTGTGATTCACCTGGGCCTCACCCAGCTCCTGCCTGCTTGCTGGGCCTTGGGTGGGGCCCACACGTTTCAGGGACTTCCTCGCTGTGAAGGAGAGAAGAATTCCATGTCAGGACAGAGAGACTGAGAGCGACAGACGCAAAGCAGGGGAGAGACAGCAAGAAAGACAGAGAAACCGACAGAAAGACGAGCCAAAGGCACAGAGTTGTGGTGGGGACAGAGAGAAAAAGAGAGACAGAGAGAGAGTGAGACCAACAGACAGACTGATTCAGGGTAATCAGAGAAGGAGAGGCAAAGAGAGTAGAAAGTGAGAGACAAGAACAGAGATAGTGGGGGAAAAAAAGAACAGACAGTGAGAAATAACAAAACAAAACAAAAATCCCAAACCCGTTGCTGTTGAGTTGATCCTGACTCATGGCAACCCCGTGTGTTACAGGGTAGAACTGAACTTCATAGGGTTTTCTTGGCTGTAATCTTTACAGAGGCAGGTGACGAGGCCTTTCTTCCGCAGTGCCGCAAAAGTCGGAATCGACTCGGTGGCAACTGGTGGTTATTAATCCCTGGAACTTATGCATGTTACTTTATATGGAAAAAAGAGATTGTTACAGATATGATGAAGTGAAGGATCTTGAGATGGGTTCAAACTGCCAACCTTTAGGTTAGCAGTTGAGTGCAAACTGTGAACTACCCAGTGAGAAATAAACCAAAAAAACAAAAAACCCATCGCCGTTGAGTTGATTCTGACTCCTAGCAACACTATAAGAAAAAGTAGAACTGCCCCACAGGGTTTCGAAGGCTGCAATCTTTACAGAATCAGACTGTCACACGTCTCTTCTATGGAGCAGCTGGTGGATTCAAACCGATGACCTTTCAGTTAGCAGCCGAATGCTTTAACCACTGTGCCACGTGGTTCCCCATCAATGAGAAATAAGGGAACAGAAAGGGAGAGAGAGACTGAGATCAATGAGGGAGCTAGAGAGAACGACACCCAGTTTGCCTTCAGAGAGAGACACAGAGACATGGTGTCGTGGATTGAATTGTGTCCCCCCAAAAGATGTATCAGCTTGGCTAGGATCCTCCATTCTGTGATCCGATGTAATTATCCTATTATCCTCCATTTTGTGTGTCGTAAATCCTGACCTCTATGAGTTAATGAGGCAGGATTAGGGTGGGATGTATCTTGAGTCACCATCCTTCACTGCCCTTACTCAAGCCAGACCCTTACAAGAGATAAAAGAGAGAAGCAAGCAGAGAGAGGGACCTCAATACCACCAGGAAGAAGAGACAGGAACAGAGTGCGTCCTTTGGACCTGGGGTCCCTACACTGAGAACCTCCTAGAACCAGGAGACACACAGAGAGAGCTGTAACAGCGGAGATGGCACAAGGTGGGGGAAAAGTGACAGCAGAGAAACAGCCGCAGCAGAACCAGAAGACCCTCACAAGACAGCCCAGTGGGCTTCCTGGCCCATGGAGCAAGGCGGCTACAGTGGGTATACTGACCCCCGGAGCAGTGAGAGAGTTGAGTGCCTTAGGGCAGGAGGCTTACTGGTGGAATGGGGTGCCTCTGGGCACTTGGTGGAGCTGAAGAGCTTTGTGACACTTGCCGGAACAGGGGCCAAAGGCTAGAGAGAGACCTGCCAGCAGGCAAGGCTGAGACGGGGCTGTCCTGATGGACTCAGACCTCCCTCTGAAGCCAACAGAGAAAGCTTTCCCCACCAGCCGACGCTCTGAATTCGGACTTCTAGCCTCCTAAACTGTGAGAAAGTAAATTTCTGTTTGTTAAAGTCATCCACTTGTGGTATTTCTGTCATGGCAGCACTAAATGACTAAGACACAACTGTGTGTGTGCATTTGTGAGTGTGCACGAGCAAGTGTGTCTTTCCGGGACCCTCTCAGCCTCTTGCCACCTGACTTCTCTCTGGCCACTGGGAGGCTCTTCGCTGCAAGCCCATTTCCTCCTCTTCTCCAGAAAGCTTAACACAAACTACTGACATAGCTTTTCAGTCCTGGCCTGGCTGGCTTCCTGGATGTGGTGACGTCTCCTCTTGGCCTCAGCTTTCCCTCTGAGAACATGGAGACAGAAGGGGAACCAACCTAGCAGTGGAAGAGCTGGGAAACCCCTGAAATCCAGCACCCCTCTGCCCTCATTTTACAGGCAGAGAAACAGGTCCAAAGGAGAGAGGTTAAATGAGGGCTTGCCCCGTCAGTCTTACTGAGTGCTTGTGTTGTTCCAAGCACTGTGCTGAGTGCTTTTCCTATGTTAATTGTTTAATCCACACAGCATCCTATTTTATAGATGAGGAAACTGAGCCTTAGAGAGGTGTGGTAGGTTGAGTAATGGCCCTCTCCAAAGATATCCAGGTGCTAAGTCTGGTGATCTATTCTGAAAAGCCAGCCACTAAAAACCCTATGGAGCACAGCTCTACTCTGACACACATGGGGTCGCCGTGAGTTGGAATCAACTCAGTGGCAACTGGTGGTTTTTAATCCCTGGAATTTGTGAATGTTACTTTATAAGGAAAAAAAAAAAAAAGATTCTTACAGATATGATTAAGTTGAAGGATCTTGAGATGGTGTGTTTCTCCTGGATTATCCAGGTGGGCCCTAAATGGAAATCACAAGTGTCCCTATAAGAAGGAGGCAGAAGGAGATTTGATGACAGACAGAAGAGAAGAAGGCCATGTGACAAAAGCAGAGGAAAGCAGAGTCAGAGAGAGAAGATGCTACCAGGCTGGTTTTGAAGACAGAGGAAGGGGGCCAGGAACCAAGGAATGCAGCTGTAAACCAAAAAACCCAAACCTATTGCCATTGAGTCGATTCTGTCTCAAACTGCCGACATTTTGCTTAGCAGCCGAGGTGCTTAACCACTGTGCCACTAGGGCTTCCTAAGCAGCTCTCCAAGTCGGTCAAGTTCGATGCCTTCGAGTCGATTCCGACTCATAGCCACCGTATAGGACAGAGTAGAACTGCCCCACAGGGTTTCCAAGGAGCAGCTGGTGGATGCGAATAGCCGACCTTTTAGTTAGCAGCTGAGCTCTTAACCACTGTGCCACCTAAGACAGCTCTGGATGCCAGAAATGACAAGGAAATCAGATTCTTCCTTGGAGCCTCCAGAAGGAACCAGACCTTTCGGATACCTTGATTTTAGCCCAGCCCTGGCTTCCAGAACTGTAAGAGAACAAATCTGTGTTGTTTTTTAAGCCACTAAATTTGTGGTAATTTGTTACAAAAGCCACAGGAATCTAATATAAGAGGTTAAGACATTTGCCTAACTTGACTTGTAAGTGTGGAGTCAGGATTCGAACCCAGGCAGTCTGGCTCTACTGCCTACACTTGTAACCACTATGTTGAGGGTTGTTGCCCTGGGGAACCTGGGTAGGGAGGGGCACAAGGATCTGGAAGTGTCTTAGTTATCTTGTGCTGCTATAACAGAAATACCACGAGTGGATGGTTTTAACAAAGAGAAATTTATTCTCTCAGTCTAGAAGGATAGAAGTCCAAATTCAGGGTGCCAGCTCAGGGGAAGACTTTCTTGCTCTGTTGGCTCTGGGGGAAGGTCCTTGTTATCAACCTTCCCTTGGTCTAGAAGCTTCTCAGTGCAGGGACCCCCAGTCCAAAAAACACGCTCCCCTCCTGGTTCTTCATTCTTGTGGTATGAGGTCCTTTCCTCTCCCCCCCGATTCTTTCTTTTATATTTCAAAAGAGATTGACTCCACATACAACCTAATCCTGTAGACTGAGTCCTGCTTCATTAACATAACTGCCTCTAATCCTGCCTCATTAACATCATAGAGGCAGGGTTTACAACAGATAAGAAAGTGGCATCAGATGACAAAATGGTGGACAATCACAATACTGGGAATCATGGCCTAGCGAAGCTGACACACATTTTGGGGGGACACAATTCAGTCCATAACAGGGAGGTAATAGTTTCTTCCTGACCTTTCTCAATCCCAACCTTGTTCCATCTCTTCCAGCCTCTACCATGCCTCTCTCTGGCTACATGAGATTGGAAGTGATCTGGGGAGAAGAGGGGACCCAGAGAAAAGAAAAATTTGCTGAGTTTGCACAAAGAGGAAAGCTTTCCTTGCCTCTAGCACTTTGCAGCTCCTTAGTTCTACCACCTAGTTGCAATAGCAGACTAATCACTGAAATTCAAGGGATAATGTGCCTCATATATAAAGAGCTCCTATCAACTACTGACTGGACCCAGAGGTGCCTCAGAAGAAGGCCTGGCAATTTACTTCTGAAAGATCACAGCCATTGAAAACTCTATGGAGTATAGTTCTACTCTGAGACACATGGAGTTGCCATGAGTCGGAACTGACTGAACAGCAGCTGGTTTTGGTTGGTATGAATCAATACCACCACCCATCTGTCAGTTTCTGGTACCGTGGTGGCTTGCTTGTTGCTCTGATGCTGGAAACTATGCCACTGGTATTTCAAATACCAGCAGGGTTGCCCATGATGGACAAGTTTCAGTTAATCTCCCAGACTAAGATGGAGTAGGATGAAAGGCCTGGTGATCTAGTTCTGAAAATTAGTCAGTGAAAACCCTATGAATCAGAACAAAATATTGTCCAAGTGGACTGAAATGTGCCAACAATCGTGAAGATGGCTCAGGACTGGGCAATGTTTTGTTCTGTTGTATACGGGATCATCAGGAGTCGGAGCCAACTTGGTGGCAGCTAACAACAGCAATGAATCAATGGAAAAATCAGCAATGGGCAGAAAAGGAAGCTCAAATGGCTTTTAAAAGATGCTCAACCTCATTTATACAAACAGCACTAAAATACTGTCTGTCTCAGTTAGTTTTTGCTGTGCAAGACCACCCCAAAGAAAGCTTAAAACAACAAACATTTATTATGTCTCATGATTCTGAGGTTGGTTGGGCCCTTCTTGTGGGCTAGGCTGGCTTGGCCGGGTGTGGGTGATCTAGCGTGGCCTCACTATATGCCTGGAGCCTCAGCTGGGATGGTTTCCCATCCCGCAGTGGGCTAACCTGGGCTTATTCACACTGTGGCAATAAGGTTGTTAGGAGTAAGAAAGCAAGAGCAGAAGCTGCAAGTTCGCTTGTGGTCTAAGTTCAGAACTCGCAAGATATGACTTCTGCCACATTCTGTTGGTCAAAGCTAGTTACAAGATCAGTTCAGATTCGAGGCGAGGGGAAATAGACTCCATTCGTCTCCCTTTTTTTTTCAGTTTTTTAAATTGTTATAAAAATATGTATAAGAAAACATTTGCTAATTCACCATTTTTCAGGTGTATAATTTAGTGATATCAATTCCATTAATCGTGTTGTACTACCTTCACCCTAGACTCCATCTCTTGACAGAAGGAGCTACATCACATTTGTGGCCTTTGCATTCTACATCTTTTTTTTTTTACCTAACACCTGTTAAAAAAAAAAAACAAAAAACGTTGCTGTCAAGGCGATTCCAACTCATAGGGACCCTATAGGACAGAGTAGAACTGCCCCATAGGGGTTCCAAGGGGCAGCTGGTGGATTCGAACTGCCGACCTTTTGGTTAGCAGCCAAACGCCTAACCGCACGGCATAAATAAAGTTTGATAGTACACTGAGTTGGTTTTATGCGTCAACTTGGCTAGGGTATGTTGTGGTTAGTTGCCATCCAGTCAATTCTGTCTCATGGTGACCCCGCGTGTACGGAGTAGAACTGCTCCATAGGGTTTTCAAGGCTGCAACCTTTGGAAAGCAGATTGCCAGGTCTGTCTTCCGAGGCACTTCTGGGTGGGTCTGAACTGCCAGCCTTTTGGCTAGTAGTCGAGAGCTTAACCATTTGCGCCACCCAGGGATTCCAGCGCACTGAGTCGGTGAGGCTGTGGGGAAACAAACACTTTCTTACATTGCTCTTGTGAGTATGTGTTCCCCCGTGGACGGTCATTTTGCAATTGCTGTCAAAATTACACATGTACATAATTCTGACTCACAAAAACAGGACCAGATTTACTGGCCTAAAGGGGACTGGAGAAACCCATAGAGTATGGCCCCCAGACACCCTTTTAGCTCAGTGGTGAAGTTATCTCCGAGGTTCACCATTCAGCCTGGGAGTGGACAGCCCCGTAAAACCAAATGGGACTAATGAGGTACAGGAGTCCAGTGACAAGGGCCAGAAGGCAGAAGGGGACAAGGAAGCTGGTGACAGGGAACGCAAGGTTGAGTAAGGTTATTGTTGATGTGTTGTGAGATTGTTAACCATTGTCATAGGGCAACAT